>NC_134472.1:8499274-8673956 GCF_964194025.1 Convolutriloba macropyga
ATATCAATTCAAATTTTATATAAACATATCAATGCACATGCATGTATTTTTCTTCAACAAGTGTTTCGCGTTTTTAATTGAAATGACTGTTGTCGTTTCTCTTTCGATATACACAAACATAACACACTTTCTTGCGAGTTATTAAAAATTTTAGGATCAAGAAACATTTAATATACCTATGGCAATAAAAATGTGGTTTGATTTAGTGTTGTGAAGACCACCAAAAGCTTTCAGAGGCTCTTCTTCAGAATGAGGAAAAAGTGCGTCAAATGGGATTGGTTCTAGAGGACATGGGCAACGAGTATGCATCAAAAATTATGGAAATGAAGCAAAAGATCTCCAGTATTGTAAGTTTAACCCTTGTTCAGGATATTGCTAGCAACATTTTATAACTCCACAACTACGCCGGAGTTTTTTACTTGAAAATTTTGCAAATTTCTCGTGTTTATTTTTTGAGGGATGTTTTTTCAAGCAAAACGCTAACATTTTTGTCACTGATTTGGATCAGTACTAAAGGTTCTTTTGTGTTGAGTTTTTCAATGCCCTTACCAACACTTTTTCGTCATTTCTCAAGACTTTTTTTAATTAATAGGTGAGCAAGACAATTAAGGATTTGGAACCAGAAAGACTCGCCCTGTCCGAGGATACAATTCTTGAGGACAATGTCGAAAATTTCCAGGAGATTGAAGAGACACCAGAAGTGCAATATGGTCTTGATAACAGGAATTTGGATCATATATATAAAGGACATAATCCTGCCCACTATGGTTTGCATTTGAGAAGGTGGATTTTTGGAGAAAATGGGTTGTCAACTGACATGATTACTCCTCAACGCACAATGGCATCGGGACGAGCCGCAGCAGACTCCGAACTCGTTCTGAAGTACTTGAGTAATTTTGAGTCACTTTAATTTGAGCCATATGCCAAATAAAAGTAAAAGGTTTAATCGAAATTCTTTTTTATAAGAAAAAATTTCGAGGGCTTTTTTGAGATTAAATTTTCGCAAAAAAGTAAAGATTCTTATTTTTGGTGCTCAACCGTATTTATGTCCCTTTTTGCTTTAGGATCAGTTCAAAGAAAATTTCCCAGAAGAAAGCACCCCCTGGCTGCGAAAAAGGCTAGAACAGCTGCAAATAAGGCGGGACTAAACGTCAAAGACCGATTGGCAGGAACAGGGAAATACAGTGCTGGAGCGAAGGAAATCAGAAAAGCTCAACTTAAGAAAAGGCATGAGTCAATTCAATCAGAATAGTTTGTTCTGCTATTTGTTCAATTGTCGAATTCTTTGTCTTAAAGTTCGCATTCTTAAAAGTTTACATAAATTTCCCTGTCAGATATAATTAGTTTTGCAAAAAAAAGGTTCGCCAAAGGCTTTTTTGAGTCTTGTTTTGCTTGATAATTTCTCGCTCAATTTTGTTAGTTCTTCTGACTTTATTCTATAAGATGTTTTGTTTGTAGAGAATTAAATTTTTTTCGAATGTCCATTTTTTTTTGCAGATTTATTAAGAGAATAAGAAAAGATTTAAATTTCTTGTCTTTGTTGCCGTAGGTTTGAGCATCAGCAATTTTTTTATAAAAAAGGAGTGAGGCACATAATAGGGAAAGCAAAAACTTAGCAAGAGCCCAAAGCCTTTACTGAATTCTAAAGTTATGATTTAAAGAAATGATAACAATGCTAAATATGTGATTTGCCTTCCGAAAGAATTCGTAAATTTTATAATAAGTGCTTTTCTTCATAAATATCTTTTTGGCTTGGGTAAGTGTAAAGCTAAGTTTCTAAATTCCGAAATGGTTAGGAGGGCGTGTTGCCTTCCGATTTATTAGAAGAGAGTGAGGCACATAATAGGGAAAGCAAAAGCTTAGCAAGAGCCCAAAGTCTTTATTGAATTCCAAAGCTTTATTTAAAGAAATCTTAACAATGCTAAATATGTGATTTGCCTTCCAAACGAAATCGTAATTTTTATAATATTAAGTGCTTTTCTACATAAATATCTTTTTGGCTCGGGTAAGTGTAAAGCTAAGTTTCTAAATTCTGAAATGGTTAGGAGGGCGTGTTGCCTTCCGACTGATATAAATTTTCGATTTCTTGTTGGAATTAACTCGAGGCTTGATCGGAATTTTTTTGATGGTGCTATTTGGGTGTGTTGCCCTCTAGCACTTTGCGTTGATTTCAATCTATTTCTCGCTGCTGTTGCTACAACGTGGGCGTTGTTCTTGAAAACGGTTGCGAGTGAAATGAACAGTTTTTGTAAAATAAACTCTGCTCTTCAGTGATTGAAAAATGGCAACTCGAACGTCTAGTAAGGGCAGGAAGATAGTGAAGCCCACAAAATTCAGCACTGACAGTGAAGTTGAGTTGCAGGAAACAGCCCAAAGTCAAGTGCGAGACAGCAGATTTTTGTTTTATTATGGCAAAAATGCGTTCTCAACTGCCCTGAATTCATCGAGCTGGCCACAGGGGACTTCCTGGAAATATAAATTAAGTCTGGAGCTAGGTCAAGCATATCCAATGATTCACAATGAGCCTCAACCAGAATGCATCTATCTCGGAAAAAGTTCACAATCTGAAATATCACGTCATAAACTTGTTGTTTTGGCTCAATTGAAAAAAGGAGAACCTCCAAGCTTCGTTTCGGAGACAATTCTTCGTGACAACAGAGATGAGGAGGTCAATTCAGAAGATTGCGAAACTCCTCTTCATTCCCCTCTTACGCAGCATGTGTCCCAGGCTGCGGGGTCAACATCTCTGATAGTTAACTATAACGCAACGAAGACTGCCGAAATAGAGAGCGCCAAAAATAAAAGTTCGTCATGTGAGCAGTTTCAACTTTTTTTTTGCGGAACATCAATCAAGGATGGCACGGGCCGATTCCAGTTTCCAGAAAATTAAGAGGCAATCAGATCGCCGCAAGAGGAAGCTGGTGAACGAGTTCAATGATTTGGTAGTATCTGTTTGCAGTTTTTTGAAATTAATGTCTAGACAAAATAAAAATCTAAGGCAGTCGCTGCTTCGTTGCTCGAAAAATTGAACAAGAAAAAATGGCCGGCAAAATTGCACAAAAATTTTCATGTTTCAACTTCTGAAGCTAGGTTTCTGTTGAAAATTGTATTAAAATATTTTGGTTACAAAATTCTACAATTTTGCTTCTTTTTTGACTCTACGTCTTTTTTAGACAATACGTATTTATGACACTAAAGACGTTCTGTAAATTCAGTAAAAAAGACTTTTTTCTTGGTTGTTTTCTAGCGCTATGAGTTTCATATCAAAATGATACTAACATTTAAAAGCGTTTTGTTTAGCTGGAGGAGTTAGAGGAGTGCGTGAGAATCCAAAAGTTTGGGTTTGAGAGTGTCGATCAAAATCCGCATCTTCTTGAAACGTTCCCCGTTGTCAGTGTTATGAAAGGAGATGTTGATTTGATGCAAATTGAAGCCAATGAATTTCCTAGCAGGCTAGGACGAGCCCTTCGCAAGGAAATTTTTGGACAAAATGGACTCGTTGAAACGATGATTGGCGCTGAGCATTCAACTAGAAAAGAGGCAAAGGGCTCTGATGTTAAGCGGTTTTTTGGTTAGACTTTTAAGAGCAACAATTATAATCAACATTAGGGTTTTGTTAACGGGTTTTGTGTTTTAAATATAACGTTTGTTTTTTAAATATATAAAGTCTTAATAAATTAGATAATGGAAAGAAAGATGAGTGACAATCAACATATGCTCTAAAAATCTCCTGCCACTACCGGAGGAAAAGATAAATGTTTATTGTTTTGCTTAGGGTATTAAACGTTTCATAAACTAACCAACTTTGTCATGTTTATCTTTTGTAAGGTTCTTCAAATTCTTAGATTAGAGCAAATATAGTAATTGTTTAAATAGGCGCTGTGCTGATAAAGGTATAGAGTTGTCGACATTCTTTACAATGCTTTAGAAGTTATCAACGGTAAGTATCCGCTTACTCCCCGATTGGCATTCAAAATGGCAAAGGATGCAGCCAATCAAGCGGGAAGAGAAGTGAAAAGCTATCGATCACAACTTGTTCATGAAGAGAGAAACAGCACAGAAAATGAAATAGACAACAGAAGAGAACCTATCAATTGAAAATGTGCCATACTACTGAGTTAGCAAACAGAAAAAAAACAAACAGGTGCTCATGTCAAGCAGCAAGGATTCTAAATAGTTTTAGAATTTTATAGTGAATTCTTTCACCCCCCCTTCTTATTAAAGCTATGTTAGTTTTGATTACAACCCGTTTTGGTTTAGTAGCGATTGTTAACTGCTTGTTAAACAATAGTTTGAAAAATCAGTTCATCTTAAATAGCCACTGCATCTCTTGTGCCGCTAAATTTAATCGATACTATTAAATCGAACTGAACACAATGTTTGATAACGCTCAAAAATAAAGTTTTGAAACAACTTTTTCCTATTGCATTGTTATTTTTTGTTAAATTAGTGCGCTGCTATGAAGGTGTAATTCTCCCTGATACCAATGAGATATGTTACTGCTTTGCTCTGACAGTTATGTTGCTAAGAAATGTGAAATTGATATTCGGTTGTGTTGCCATCAAGAACAAATCAATGAAAAAGGTCTAGGTGAAGATTTAATAGCAATATTTTTTACGTGGAGTTTGCGCAGTGCTCCGAGAGTGTGTTGCTCTCTGGTACTAATCAGATAATTTAAAGGTGACCGCTTAAAAGCAGCATAGGTTTTGTTTAAAATAGTGAGAAGGCTATGAGGGCGTGTTGCCTCGAGCAGAAATAAACGAGAAACTATTAGGTGAAGGTTTAAAGGCGGTGATTTCGTGTGATTTTTTTCCTGTGCTACGAGGGCGTGTTGCCTTCTGGTACTAAGGAGAAATGTCGCAGGTTTGTGCAGAGACAGTGTGTAATATTGAAAAATTCGGGATGCTATGATGATGTTGCCTTCTAGAGAAAGTAAATGAAAACTTCTAGCTGAAGAAATAATAGCAAGGTGCTTTTGTAAAATTTGTGCAGTGCTACCAGTATCTGTTTGCCTCTTGCACCAATGCGATTTTTTACTGGTTTTGCGCTAACAGTCAGAGTTTGTTGTGTTTGAGTGCCATGAGGGTGTGTTGCTCTCTGGTACTAAAGAGAGAATTTAAATGTGACCACTTAAAGGGAGCATAAGTCTTGCTTAGAATAGTGAGAAGGCTGTGAGGGCGTGTTGCCTCGCAGAAATAAACGAGAAATTATTAGGTGAAGATTTAAAGGCGCGTGATTGATTGTGATTTTATCCTTTGCTACGAGGGCGTGTTGCCTTCTGGTACTAAGGAGAAATGTCGCAGGTTTGTGCAGAGACAGTGTGTAATATTGAAAAATTCGGGATGCTATGATAAAGTTGCCTTCTAGAGAAAGTAAATGAAAACTTCAAGCTGAAGAAATAATAACGAGGTGCTTTTGTAAAATTTGTGCAGTGCTACCAGTATCTGTTTGCCTCTTGCACCAATGCGATTTTTTACTGGTTTTGCGCTAACAGTCAGAGTTTGTTGTGTTTGAGTGCCATGAGGGTGTGTTGCTCTTTGGTACTAAAGAGAGAATTTAAATGTGACCACTTAAAGGGAGCATAAGTCTTGTTTAGAATAGTGAGAAAGCTGTGAGGGCGTGTTGCCTCGCAGAAATAAACGAGAAACTATTAGGTGAAGATTTAAAGGCGCGTGATTTATTGTGATTTTATCCTTTGCTACGAGGGCGTGTTGCCTTCTGGTACTAAGGGGAAAAATCGCAGGTTTGTGCAAAGAGACAGTGTTATTTTGAAAAAAAATTTGAGTTGCTCTGAGGATGTTGCCTTCTAGAGAAAGTAATTGAATTTTCCTTGGTGAAGAGTTAAAAGCTAGGTGCTTTGGTAAAATTTGTGCAGTGCTACGAATATATGTTCCCCTCTTGTACCAATGAGAGTTTTTTTACTGGTTTTGCGCTTCACTAAAAGTTTAGGTTCCAGTTAGCAATGAGTGAGTGCGAAAACCTAGCGCAAATCGAAGGACAACTGTCTGAAAAATTGTTGAAAGATTTCCCCAATTCACCAAAACTTTTGACTGTGCTATGGAGTAAGGATGATTTTGAATTAAAACTGCGCAATGACCGAAAGCTGAAAAAATTGTTTATGGATATGAGCGAATCATACAAAGCTGCTATGGATTTTGGACTGAGTATTGAACCAGACAAATACGGAGGATTTTGCTTGGTGAATCGGTCGATGAGCGCCATCAAGCCTGGTGAAATTGAGGTGGCCGTTGGATTGTTAGCTAACCTGCCAAAAGAAAACTCGTATAAAGACTGGTCAGTTATGGAAGGAGGAAAACTCCTAGTTGGAGTGGCTAGGTGGGCTAATCATTCCTGTAAAGCTAATTGCGACTACTACATGAAAAGTGGTTATCGTGGACGACAATGTGTTAGGTTGCGAGCGCTGAAGCAAATAGAACCCAATGAAGAGCTGACAACCTTCTACAACGAAGACGCTTTTGGAGAAGAAAATGTCGATTGTCTTTGCAGTAAGACAGAAGAGCATGGAAGGAGTGCAAATTTAGTGCAATCAACTTCACAAACTGTAGTGAGAGCTGTAAAACGAAAACGTCTACCAAAAGCAGAAATTCGATATGCACAACATGCAACAGAGTTTGATTCTTTCTTTGCTTAATACGACGACTCATCGAATTTTAGCCTGTCCTCATTAAATGAAGCGCCCTCTTTTCCTATAGAAACTTCCCCAAACAATACTGCGGTTCCTCAAATCATCACATCAGATTCTATTGACGACGAAATGGGCAGCAGTAATGGAACAACTGACGAGTCATTGAACAACGCTCAATTTCAATTTTCCCCGAGTATGAAAGCGATGAAAGTTCACAGTCTGACACCGAAGCTGTAAGGGAACTTGCCTCATTCAATCGATCTTCTCTATGTGATTTTGTGAGTGACTGCAGACCAGTCTCTGTGTCAAATCTAGCTTTGTCCATCATGTCGTTAGTAATAAAGCATAATTGTTCTGACCAAATGATGTACGAACTTCTAAAACGCGATCAAATTATTTTCAATGGTGAAAGTTTAGCACCATGGACAATAAAAAAGAAGTTGGGTGAATTTGCCGCTCAGTATCAATGTAGAAAAGAACTTTTGTCGAACGGTGAACAAATTTATCTCAATTTCAGTCCGCTTCTCCTGAAAATTGTTCAAAATTCGATCAACGGCATGTTGAGATACGCAGAGTTGAGAAAAACAACAAACGATATAATTATGCCTAAACTGGAAGTTATTGAACGGCAAGTGACAATTAGGTTAATTTTGAATGGAGCCCTGGTCTCAAAATCTCCTCCTAAAACAGCCTGGCCGCTCCTGATAGCGATTGCCGATCTACCTCCGAAGAAACGACAGATGTTTCAAAACATAATTTTAGGATCTCTTTTTGTTGGAAACGGGACACCGAATTTTGACGACATTTTTGATCATTTCGAGCGACAGATATCTACGCATGAGGAGGTAACACTGGATGGTGATCGAGTTAAGGTTAAGTTCGAGCCAATCTTTTTTGTAGCAGATTTAATTGGCAAAGCAAAAGTATTGAATATCAAACAATGCAACGGATATTATGGTTGCTCTCTCTGCACTCAGCGTGGCTTCCACAAAGATGGAGCGCATCACTATCCACATGACTTTGATGTTCATAAAAATATGCGGTCTCCTGAAAGTTATCTGGAGAACTTGAAGAACCTGGATGAGGGATCTCAACAAAAACTCAAAACCCTCAACGGTAAAAAGAGTGATTTTGAAAAACTCACTCAAGGAGTAAAGGGCAGGAGCAAAATTTTTTCTGTTACCGCTAATCAGCCGCTCTCTTCGCCGGTTGATAAAATGCATCAACTTTTTCTTGGCGTATCGAGGGACCTACTAACGTATTTTTACGACCGCATGAAAGCAGACCGTAAAAGAAAATTGAATAAAATACTTTCGGGTATTCAAACTCCAAGAGAAATAAAACGATCAGTGCAATCTTTCGATCATCTCGCAAATATGAAAGCCAGCGAGCTAAAAGTTCATTTGCTATATCTGGCGCCCATCGTCTTACCCATTTTTTTGTTTGGAGAAGACCGGAGGTCCGATAAAACGGATCTTTTTAAACTAGTTTTTTCTTTGCCCAGTTTATATGGTGACAATCGAAACTTTAAATTTTGCAGACTTTTGTTAGACAAGTTTTGCGTCAGCATGGCTGAAAAAAATCCCAAGAAGTTCGAGTCGATCAATTTCCATCTATTGAGACATCTTGCTTGGCAAGCAGCTGAGATTGGTCCTCTCTTCGTTACTTCAGCATCAATGTTTGAATCGGCTCTTCACCTTCTGATTGCTCCGTTAACTGGAACAACAAACCACTGTAAACTAATGGTAGAGAGGTTCATCAGAGGCAAAGTGGTTTCTGAGATAGATTATAGTGAAGATGATTTGGCGCAGTTTCTAAGGTTTTCTGACAATCCGTCGGATGTGAACGAAGAATTTGGCCTCGTAGAATCAGAAGAATTAAGAGAATTCAGGTTCAACAATCCGTCAGCTCGAGTGTTCTGTCGATTCGGAAAGAATTTTTATTTTGGCTCTTCAGCGTACGGGCGGGAATCAGGTGCAGATATTTTTGCATGTGTAGACGCGTCAACAATGGCTATTGGGAAAATTCTTTTCTTCAATGAGCTGGATAGTAAATTTTGTGTGCTTCGTGAACAAAAAATTGTTTCAACATTTAAACTTGTTCAACAACCAGAAGGTCCGGTTTCTAATTTTGCATACGTCGTTGAAGACAAGAATAGCACAATTCATGTTGCAGTAGATGCATTAGAAATAAAGTTTTTTCCTGTAAAAATTGAGGACAATTTGTATCTTGTTCCACTACTCAGTAACTTTGAGCATGATTAATTTTTAGTTTTCAGTTTCAATTTTGATTATAGCTACGCTGTTGATTCATTAACGTATGATCTGTTATTGTCATTGTATATATTGAAAACAATCAATTTGCAAAACTCAGGCGATATTTTGAATAGTAATTTTGCTGCATGACTTTTTAACGTATTGCTTGTTTTATTTTATTGACATAAATTTTAAACAATCATCTTGCGAAACTTAGTTGAAAACAAAGTCATCTTGCAGAACGCAGGCAAATTCCAATCTCTCTACATTATTTTTCTTTTGCTTGTTCTAAAAATTTGCATCCTTCCAGACGTAATGAGACAAACATTTTTGAGTTTTGAGAACAACCGTTTGATTTATCGAATACAACCTGCTGACATAGCTGGTAATGTCGAATCAAGTGAAGTTGACTTGCTCAGGAGTGAGATCTTTGCTTTGGAGGAAAAGGTTGCTCTCCTTACGAAAAGAGTAGAAGACCTGGAACGTCTTCGACCTGTTGAGATAATCGATTTGACACAAGATGAAAGTTTCACAACAACTGTTTCGGTGTCGTCTAACCAAAGCGATGATATAGAGATGAATGGACTTTTTTGAGCCGGGCAAGATCTTAAGCTTTTAAATAGCACGATAGTTTCTGGTTTTCTCTAGTAAATTGTTCAAGCTGGTTCTTTTAGATTTTTGAATTGTTCAAATGTAGTTTGTTTTCTACTTAATTGTATTAAAGATTTGATACCCCTGCTTTTTTGATGCTGAATTGAACTTGCTTTTTTGCTTTTCCAACTGGCTAACAAAAAATACATATTATAAATCGAGGACAAGCTTGTGTTTTACTAGTTTTTCGAGGAGGGTCGGAGGGTGTATTGCCTTCTGCCGCAAAAGTATCACTTTCATTCCATAATTTTCTATTTTGCTTCAGGCTTTTTTCGTTTATATCTTGACATAGACTGGAGGGTGTGTTGCCTTCCGGCTAATGTTATGACATTGCTCATAAGTTGTACTTTTTTTCTAATGGTCACGAAGATTTTTAGTTTCTCGAAATGAGTTCCCAGCTACTGATCAGCGTACCGGGGACATTAGTGATGGGATCTTTTGTAGTACTCAGATTTGTGGTAATTTTCGAGACCGCAGTTTTGACAACGTGGCAGCCAATACAAATGGTTCAAATGATCCTTTTGAATGACGGAGTTGAGCATACATTATCTTTGACCCCAAATACCCCAGAATTTGAGTCCTTTATGGCATGGGTTACTGAAGTTGAAATGAGCGACGAGCAAGAGCAAGCTTTGTATCCTCTGATTTCGGTTCTTGGAGACTACTACGATTCCTCTGATAGCGAACACTGACTACTATTTCGATCAGATCTACAGTGCTAAATTTTAATTGTTTGCTCATGATAACAAACTTTCTTAGGCTGTGCTTATTTCGAACATTTTTTTAAAAAATGTGCTAAGTTTATACTCTGTTTTATGTTTGTGATAAAGGAACTAATTTCTCTCAATTAATGCGCAATTAAAAACTCCGATGTTTTATGTTTATGATAAAGAAACCAATTGAAAGCTTGTCTTCTTTCTTGTTTTTCATGCATTTAGTGAGTGTGGTTAATATGAGTGTCAGTATTATCCAACAAAACTTTTAGGTTGATGCGAAATATAGGCTGAACGAATATTAACTCTAGTTATTAAATCTAGAATTTTAGGCTGAACGAATATTAACTCTAGTTATTAACTCTAGAATTTTAGGCTGAACGAATATTAACTCCAGTTACTTTTGATTGGATCAAAAAATTGTCCAAATTGAACCAAACTTGATATGGGGTATCCACTGTGTAGGTAGAGTTTAGGAGAAAATGAATTGCTATAGCTTGCCTAGTAAAAAAGTTAGTATTTCATAGGGAACTTTTTGAATTTCGCAAAAAAGGAATTCTAAAAAATTCTTTTTCATCGGGTCAAAGAATTGTTCAAATCAAATTGAACTCGGTAGGAGTACCACTCGGTAGGAGTGCAGTTAAAGTGTAACACAAAAAAATTTTTGCTATAGCTTGCCTCGGAAAAAAAGTTAGCTTTTCATACGGAAATTTGCTAATTTCGCCATTAGCGAATTTTAAAAAAGTGTTGTTTCATTGGGCCAAAACTTTGTTCAAATCGGATCAAACTTGGCACCTAGTTACCATGGAAAGACTTTGTGCCAAGTTTGATCCGATTTGAACAACTCTTTGACACAATGAAAAAGACCTATTTTTAAAATTCAATAATTGCAAGTTATTCGAAATAATTGGAAATTTCCGTATAAAAGGCTAACTTTTTTCCTAGACAAGTTATAGCAAAAAATTTTTTGCTTCAGACTCTAGGTGCTCATGGGACACTCCATGCCGACTTTTGTCCAATTTGAAGAAGTTTTTAACCATACGAAAAAGACCTATTTTTAGAAATACTTTTTCGAAATAATCGCAGTTTTTCGTTCGAAAATGTAACTTTTTCCAGGGGCAAGCAAAAGAAAAATTCGTTTTGTATAAGACTCCAGCTGGAGTCTATACAAAAAAATTTTTTTGCTTGCCCCTGGAAAAAGTTACATTTTCGAACGAAAAGTTGCGATTATTCGGAATAAGCATTTTTAAAAGTAGGTCTTTTCCGTATGGTCAAAAACTTCTTCAAATTGGACCAAACTCGGCATGGAGTGTCCCATGAGTACCTAGAGTCTAAAGCGAAAGATTTTTTGGTATAGCTTACTTAGGAAAAAAGTTGGGTTTTCATACGGAAATTTGCGATTATTTCTAATAAGTAATTTTTAAAAAAAGATCTTTTTGATTAGGTCTTAGAGTTTTCCAAAGTAAACCAAACTCGGCATGGAGTCTCCTATGAGTACCTAGAGTCTAAAGCGAAAATTTTTTTTGCTATAGCTTGTCTAGGAAAAAAGTTAGTCTTTCATACGGAAATTTGCGAATTTCGCGAGTAACGAATTTTAAAAATAGGTATTTTTCATGGGGTCAAGGAGTTGTCCAAATCAAACCAAACTCGGCATGGAGTGTCCTATGAGTACCTAGAGTCTAGAGCGAAATGATTTTTTGGTATAGCTTGCCTAGGAAAAAAGTTGGGTTTTCATACGGAAATTTGCGATTATTTCTAATAAGTAATTTTAAATAATTTTTAAAATAGGTCTTTTTGATTAGGTCTTAGAGTTGTCCAAAGTGAACCAAACTCGGCATGGAGTCTCCTATGAGTACCTAGAGTCTAAAACGAAAAGATTTTTTGGTATAGCTTGCCTAGGAAAGAAGTTGGGTTTTCATACGGAAATTTGCGAATTTCGCGAATAACGAATTTTAAAAATAGGTCTTTTTCATGGGGTCAAGGAGTTGTCCAAATCAAACCAAACTCGGCATGGAGTGTCCCATGAGTACCTAGAGTCTAAAGCGAAAAAATTTTTAGGTATAGCTTGCCTGGGAAAAAAGTTGGGTTTACATACGGAAATTTGCGATTATTTCTAATAAGTAATTTTAAAATAATTTTTAAAAATAGGTCTTTTTGATTAGGTCTTAGAGTTGTCCAAAGTGAACCAAACTCGGCTTGGAGTCTCCTATGAGTACCTAGAGTCTAAAACGAAAAGATTTTTTGGTATAGCTTGCCTAGGAAAGAAGTTGGGTTTTCATACGGAAATTTGCGAATTTCGCGAATAACGAATTTTAAAAATAGGTCTTTTTCATGGGGTCAAGGAGTTGTCCAAATCAAACCAAACTCGGCATGGAGTGTCCCATTAGTACCTAGAGTCTAAAGCGAAAAGATTTTTTGGTATAGCTTGCCTAGGAAAAAAACTTGGGTTTTCATACGGAAATTTGCGAATTTCGCGAATAACGAATTTTAAAAATAGGTCTTTTTCATGGGGTCAAGGAATTGTCCAAATCAAACCAAACTCGGCATGGAGTGTCCCATGAGTACCTAGAGTCTAAAGCGAAAAGATTTTTTGGTATAGCTTGCCTAGGAAAAAAGTTGGGTTTTCATACGGAAATTTGCGATTATTTCTAATAAGTAATTTTAAATAATTTTAAAAAATAGGTCTTTTTGATTAGGGCTTAGAGTTGTCCAAAGTGAACCAAACTCGGCATGGAGTCTTCTATGAGTACCTAGAGTCTAAAGCGAAAAGATTTTTTTGGTATAGCTTGCCTAAGAAAAAAGTTGGGTTTTCATACGGAAATTTGCGAATTTCGCGAATAACGAAATTTAAAAATAGGTCTTTTTCATGGGGTCAAGGAGTTGTCCAAATCAATCCAAACTCGGCATGGATTGTCCCATGAGTACCTAGAGTCTAAAACGAAAAGATTTTTTGGTATAGCTTGCCTAGGAAAAAAGTTGGGTTTTAATACGGAAATTTGCGATATTTTCTAATAAGTAATTTTAAATAATTTTTAAAAATAGGTCCTTTGATTAGGTCTTAGAGTTGTCCAAAGTGAATCAAACTCGGCATGGAGTCTTCTATGAGTACCTAGAGTCTAAAGCGAAAAGATTTTTTGGTATAGCTTGCCTAGGAAAAAAGTTGGGTTTTCATACGGAAATTTGCGATTATTTCTAATAAGTAATTTTAAATAATTTTTAAAAATAGGTCTTTTTGATTAGGTCTTAGAGTTGTCCAAAGTGAACCAAACTCGGCATGGAGTCTTCTATGAGTACCTAGAGTCCAAAGCGAAAAGATTTTTTGGTATAGCTTGCCTAGGAAAAAAGTTGGGTTTTCATACGGAAATTTGCGAATTTCGCGAATAACGAAATTTAAAAATAGGTCTTTTTCATGGGGTCAAGGAGTTGTCCAAATCAATCCAAACTCGGCATGGAGTGTCCCATGAGTACCTAGAGTCTAAAGGGAAAAGAGTTTTTGGTATAGCTTGCCTAGGAAAAAAGTTGGGTTTTCATACGGAAATTTGCGATATTTTCTAATAATTAATTTTAAATAATTTTTAAAAATAGGTCTTTTTGATTAGGTCTTAGAGTTGTCCAAAGTGAACCAAACTCGGCATGGAGTCTTCTATGATTACCTAGAGTCTAAAGCGAAAAGATTTTTTGGTATAGCTTGCCTAGGAAAAAAGTTGGGTTTTCATACGGAAATTTGCGAATTTCGCGAATAACGAATTTTAAAAATAGGTCTTTTTGATTAGGTCTTAGAGTTGTTGAAAGTGGACCAAATTGATATCCCAGACTACCAGTACTATTTAGTTTGTAATGCAAAAAGAATGGTCCGCCTAACTGTCATAGAAAAAAGTTCGTCTCTTAGTTGAGGTTTTTCGCTTATTTGAAAATTTTATTTTAAAACGTCTATTTGAGAATAGTTGGAACATTATGTGCAATCGCACATTAACGAGCCTCCTTGTTTAATTCTGGTTTTAATCTATGACATTATTATACCTTTATTATTATTTTACTTTGTCTGTTTAGTGTTTCTTTTTTGGAGAGAGCTTTTCGAGCCTAGTTTTTTTTTCTAGTGCTCTGCTCAATTCTCATACAGTTGTTTGTTTGTAACTCCGCCGTAGCCGGTCCCCAGCCCGGTTGAGAGAAGGAGGAGGGAAACACGCCCAAAACATACTGGAAAATCTCAAAAAGTTGTTCGTTAGTTCAACTGTAGATTTTTTCCGACAGTATTTAACCTATTTCAGCTCTCGAAACGTCGCTACGTTGATTTATGATTCGAAACGGTAGGATTATGACTCGACAGACCGGGTCATTGTTCCGAAATACCAAATTTATGAATCGATAGACCGGGTCATTGTTCCGAAATACCTGATTTATGATTCGAAATACAAGATGCATGACTCGAATTATGTGGATTTATGATTCGAAATACGAGATGCATGACTCGAATTATGTAGATTTATGATTCGAAGTAGGGGCCGCATGAATCGAATTACGTTGATTTATGATTCGAAACGGTAGGATTATGACTCGACAGACCGGGTCATTGTTCCGAAATACCAGATTTATGAATAGAAAGACCGGGTCATTGTTCTGAAATACCAGATATATGATTCGACTTACCGGGTCATTAACTTCTTCCGGGTCCGTGTATTTAACGACCCGGAATGACACCCCCCCAGACGACGTTTTGTCGAGTCATATTTCTACCACATCGCCCCGGGAATTGCTACGGACCAGACCTAATTGTACTCAAAAAGCGATTATGGCTAGACCCACTCGCCCTTGAAATGGCTGGCCTCTGATCAGACCACACTGTGTTCTTGAGGTCAACCATGGCCTGTAATTTTGAGCACCTGAAGTAAGAGTTGTACTCTGGAGTAAATATGACAAGAGGTAAATTCTGCCAGGCAACTCAACCTGGTTGAAAATGTTATACTGCTGGTCCGTACATTAGATACTTTAACAACGGAGATAATCGCGGGACCACATGTATAACTTGAGAGTTCAACCTCTAGTTCTACTCTTGGTATATAGTTAAGTAATAAAGAAAGTTAAATGCAAATATGAAATAATAACTTATGTTAAACAGCATCAATTATGAACCGAGCATAGTTAAGGTTATTAAGATAAAGATGGCACTAGTTAGCATAGGTTGAAATTTTCTAAGTTAAATTGAAAATTAGATAGAATTGAAGAGAAGTTAACTTATAACCTAGAGAAGTTTAGTTCAACTTACCTGATTTCCAAAATTGTGCTAAGTTAATATTTTCTGACTTATAGAGTTTTTAGTTGAGAACTTGTCTCAAAATATCCTAAGTTAAAAATTGTCTCAAGTAAGCTGAGATTTGAGATTAATTCCTTCAATTAAGCAATTAAGCTAAAGCTAGCTTCACTAAACCGTAGCTAGCTACTGACGAAGAATGAATTGTTTCCTAAACTGGTAAGGGTTGGTTGAATCTTATTTTGACGATCCTGTATCTAATCTTAAGTTCTGATTAAGTATCACAGTTGCTTTAAAGCTCGTTTTAAACCTCTTGTTAAGCTACATCTACATATAATAAAAGACTTTTTTATTCAATATTTAAAGAAAATTTTTCGGCTTTGGTTTTTGAGAAAAAATGTTTCTGTTCTTTCATGAGCGTCAATATATTCCTTGGACAAAATTTTTGCTTTCATCAAAAAAATGCCATTGAATTGTCTCAAAATCTGATATTACGGTGTTCATTGTGAAACTTAGAGCATAAAACGATCAGAATGCCAAAAAATAATCTTTCAATTATATATATATATATAATATATATATATATATATATATATGTATATATATATATATATATATATATATATATATATATTTAATTCATTTTTTAAAGTTTCATCAATCACACGCAGGCGGAACTTGACAACATTATGTTACAACTGTTCAAATCGTTCTTGTTATTACAGGAACAGGGTTTTTAACAATTGATAATCTGTTCTTGCGCATCTAGATTTAATAGATTTTACATTTTAGGTCGTAATTGTTCGGTATATGACGGGCTGGAACATTATGTGCAACCGCACGTTATACCAATGCTCCTTGTTATTATCATAAAACATAAGCATATGAGAACTTACTGCTTCGTGCTTTTTGCACAGCCGCATAGTCATTATTTTTGAACCCGAAATGGTCTCATGTTTTGTTCCATATTTTCAGCTAATGACAGTTAAACTGGTGACTGGACAAATTTCTTTCGACTTTTACTCATAATGGCAAAGAATGGATCAATAGATACGCGGCAGACAAATCGTGTGTTTAGCAACTACAGCCTTGAAGAGGATGAGAACATACAAGACCCTAACGGCATCTCTCTATTTCTTTAACGGAAGCTACGGGAGTTATGAAGACACTATTTCAGCGTTCTAATAAAATTTTCCGAAAAAACATCCTTTAAAAACAAAGGTGATCCAAACCCATCAACGGTGCCCAGCGTGAGAACCCAAAGGGAGATGATCTCTGATCAGACTGCTCCAGACCAAAATTACCTCTGATCAGACTCACGTGCGCTCGAATTTATCTCAGAACCGATCGAGATGTGCTCGAAATAATCTGATCAGATATTATTATTCAGCGCGAATAAATCACTTAGGATGGCTAAAATTTTTTTACTTCATAAAAATTAAGGTTTTTGGCACAATTTCAAGCAAAATGATCAGATTATCAGAAAGCTGCCGTAATAAAAAGAAATACAAAAACGACGAAAAAGTAAAAATCTGGCAAAAATCTGGTAAATTGTAAAAAATCTGGCAAAAAAGTTAATCTTCTAAGATTCCTGTAAGAAAAAAAAATTAATCTTGTAAGAATCTTGTACGAAAAAAATTAATCTTGTAAGAATCTTGTAAGAAAAAAGTTAATCTTGTAAGAATCTTGTAAGAATCTTGTAAGAAAAAGTTAATCTTGTAAGATCTTGTAAGAATCTTGTAAGAATCTTGTAAGATTTAACAACGTCTTGTAAGAATCTTGTAAGAATCTTGCAAGATCTTACAAGATTAACTTCTGTTTTCGACTCGGGATTGTATACCACTGTTGAACTGGTGCACGTCTCTGCCTTAAAAGTTGCACTTAGGCAGTTTTTCAAGAAAAATTTGTTATCTAGATTTGTTGTAAAGTGGACAAGTAATTGTTACGGACCAGACCTAATTCTACTCAAAAAGCGATTATGGCTAGACCCACTCGCCCATGAATTGGCTGGCCTCCGATCAGACCATACTGTGTTCTTGAGGTCAACCATGGCCTGTAATTTCGAGCGCCTGAAGTAACAGTTGTACTCTGGAGTAAATATGACAAGAGGTAAATTCTGCCAGGCAACTCAGCCTGGTTAAAAATGTTATACTGCTGGTCCGTACATTAGATACTTTAACAACGGGGTTAATCGCGGGACCACATGTATAACTTGAGAGTTCAGCCCCTAGTTCTACACTTGGTATATAATTAAGTAATAAAGAAAGTTAAATGCAAATATGAATTAATAACTTATGTTAAACAGCATCAATTATGGACCCAGCATGAAGGGATAGAATAGTTAAGGTTATTAAGATTAAGATAGCACTAGTTAGCACAGGTTGAATTATTCTTAGTTAACTTGAAAATTAGATAGAATTTAAGAGATTTTAACTTATAACTTTGAGAAGTTTAGTTCAACTTACCTGATTTCCAAAATTGTGCTAAGTTAATATTTTCTGACTTATAGAGTTCTGAGTTAAGTACTTGTCACAAAATAACCTAAGTTAAAAATTGTCTCAAGTAAGCTGAGATTTGAGCAAGGGAGCAATACGGGAGTATGATTTAAACCAGAAGTTAACGGGGACCAAAATGTGCTGGTGGTTGAGCGTGCCAGCTCTTTTTATACTTGTGGTTCTCTCGTATCCTATTGGATAGAGATAGCAGTGTCGACAGAGTTACCAAGCTTAAATTGGCGTTTTCAAAGTGGCGTGATAATATCAGGTCATGGTATTCTCAGTTTGAGTTATTGATCTAATATAGTAGTTTTTTTAAATATATTTAGTAATTTGTTCACATGATAAAATGGGCTTTGTCCAAGTCATAGCACTAAGATGACTTAGTGCTTTGTCCAATTCTCAAAATAGCACTAAGATTATCGAATAGTGTTACTGAGTGTAGCACACTTCCGTACATGCCATCCCGGTTCGCAGGTATTAAATCAAAACATCAAATTTTACGTAAATGAATAAATTATTTAGCTTAAATTTATAATATTTAAGCATTAAATGTTTTTGAGGTTGATTACTTGGTTAAAATTCTAAAGTTCATCGTAGCTTCTCGTTTATGTGTTTTTGTCTTGAAGAAGTGCTGACGATGTCCTGAGATACATAGCTGTACAAAATAGTATGTCCAATATTCTTGGTTGTCGTCGTAGTAGACCGTTTGTTGTTTTTCTATAGGAGTTGTACTGTTATTACATTTGAAGCTGGATAATGAGTTGAAGAATGTACTGGTTAATGTAATGGTCTGTAATGACAAGCAATGTATATGAATAAGGAGATTAAAATTAAGGCATACAACACCATAAGGGTTAGTGTTGCTGATATAACTCCACAAAAAAAGAATTCGGTTTCGTAATTCATCTTTATTTGAGTACTTCTAAATAATGATTTAATCGAAGTGAGCTTTAAAGCTATAGTTTAAAGAACTAACGCTTAGACTTTGTTGATCGTTTTGCGTTATCTTCATAAAGTGATTAATTTTGCTTTTTGTCATCAATTCAAAATAAAAAACAATATTTTTTTGTTCTAGGTTTTCAAGGAATAGAATAACTTCGCCTTGGAATTCGGAGTAATATAAGTCAGAATTTTGTAATTTTTTTTGTTGAAAAAAACCCGTTTAGATAAACTTATCCATGCAGATTTAACATGCTCAGAAAGTTGGCAAGAATCTCTAAACCATGCGATATCAACATCTCCTTCAAAAAATGTGTTCATTTTGAATAATGTAGTAATTCAACTTTGGTGTCAATAGCAATGGGGAGAATGAAGACAAATTATTCCTTGAAGGGAAATGACGGGAAGGTTCAAATATTACTAAAACTATAAATGGCGGATGGCGATCAAGAAGATCTGTTAAAGCAATGTTGTAACACTGTATGTAAAGAATTCTAGATCCGTAATTTGGTCATCTATAGTGTTAGTACTATTTGAACCTTCCCATCAATTCCCTTCAAGGAATAATTTGTCTTGAGCGTGCAAGCTCCTTTCATTGGTGATTGAGCGTGCAAGCTCCTTTTATTATCACGGACACGTGGTTCTCTATTATCTTATTGGATAGAGATAGCAGTGTCGACAGAGTTACCAAGGTTAAGTTGGCGTTTTTGAAGTGGCGTGATTATATCACGCCATGGTATTCTTAGTTTGAGTTATTGTTATTGAAATAGTATTTTTTTTAAAAAAAACATAGTAATTTGTTCACATGATAAAACGGTATTTGTCCAATTCATGTTTGTTCTCCACGCACTATAACGTAAATTCGCAAAATTGCACTAAGATTATCGAATAGTGTAACCAAGTGTAGCACACTTTAGTACAATGTGTCCAAAAACCAGATATAAGATCGAATATTTAAATTTTTTTTCAATTCGACTTTGTTAGTAAATTGCACAGAGAAGGACTGGTCCTGTTTCGCAAATTATTTTAGCAGGGTTTTTTCTTAGAAATTTACTATCATTACAATCAAATCCAATTCTTAGTTTTCTGAGATTAACTCGTGCAATGTTTGTCGGTTGCGTTTGAGTATATTAAAATCTTTCGGAAAATCTAAACATGGATTAAAAAACAGTTTAAAAAGTTTAAGTTTTTTGACTGCCGATAATGGATGTTTAAATAGTAATAAAAGTATTGATTGTTAATTATCAGTTCTGCATTTCATTAGAGTAAATGTTAGACTTATGAAATTGACCTTAAAATTGGTTAGAAAAATAATTTAGTTCACTTCAGAATTTCATTATCTCCTTATTTGGACTACCTCATTTTCTTAGCCAAACTTGGAATTCGGATCCACCAATTTCGGAACCAGTAATTTTTATTTACTTTCTGGTTTTCACATCGGTTATTTAGTGGTTTTTGGCTACTATCAATCGAATAAGAAGTTCGACAATGTGATTTGATGGGTTCACTGCCTTTGACGGGTTCCAGTAACATGAGTCAAAAAAATATCTGCAGCTCTGGTCGTAGCATTGCTCAATTAAGTAAACTTCTCAATTATGACGAAAAGAAAGAACCAAAAATTGAGGTTTTGTTTTAAGTTTTTGCAAATTGTTCGTTTGTCTACTAATATTGCATCTTTCTTGTTTTGGTTTATGTTTTGCTAACCCTACATGAGGTTTCTCAATTCTTGAAATTCACCAGATTCTTCTCATTTTGTTATAGTAATAGATTTATAAGAGTTCAATGATGAAGCTGTTTTAGCCTAATTTTTTTCTTTAGCGGAAAAATCTGGTCATTAAGCGCAATGCTTATAAGGACCGGATTTTAGTTTTTCTAAAACTAAAGAGCAAAAAAAAATTTACTAATCTTTTTATTCAAGGAGCTGATTTAAAATGGGGGTAAAACAAAAAATCGATTAATTTTGTAAATACAAACAGCATTTTTTCTTTGTTTGGAGTGTGTGGGCGGCTCCGCAATTGCTAATTTTAATAAATAGCAGAGGAAGAACAGTTTTGGAAAAAAACACCCAGAGAAAATAACGTTCATATAAGAAAAAACCCCAAATGATTAACACAACGTGCCGTGAAAAATTGAATGTTATGAAATCCTCAGACTTAAACAAATTGCTACAAAATTTTTGTTGAAAAGTTTTCTCAGTGATTATATCAAAAGTTTTGCAACTTTTTGTAAATCCTCTATATTGGCCCTAAACTTACAAATGAAAACTATTCTGTTAACAGACACTTTCTTTGTTAAAAATTGGGAGCCATTGATCTCCCTTTTTGAAAATGAACTTTTTTTGGTAATTAACATTTGTTTCCTTGGAACTTTTTATGTCTTAGAGATTTGTTTTGAGAACATTTTTTGGTCTTTAAATTTTGTAATATTAAACTTTTTATTCATTGAATTCATTTTTCATATCAGTACTTCATCGGTTAATGACATTCTGTGAATTCAATTTCCATTAAAACCTTTTTCTACAATAACGTTTTCTTTGGTCAATGATCTAACTTAAATGCCAACTTTGGAACCAGTAACTTTAATTTACTTACTGTTTTCACTTACGGGTTTTGCGGGATTTTTTTTTAATTTTAACCATCAATGGCTGTTTAGATGTTTTTGGCTACTATTATTCAAATAAGAAGTTCTACAAAGTGATTTGATGAGTTCGTTGCCTTTGATGGATTCCAGTTAAATGATTTAATAATCGTTCGAACATTGAAGCCTAAGTTACAGCCAGAGCGCTTAATTGGGAAGCAACTAATCTAAAGTGAGCACTTCAGTTTTTTACTTTGAAAACCAGAAAACTTTTTGTTGGCAGAGAAAGCATAAAAAGATTTCTGAGTTTTCCTTAAGAGTTTTTCAATGTTTCATGAATTTTTACCATGAGGTTAACTATCTCTAGCTGTGTTGTTGGCATTGTTCAATTAGGTAAACTTTTTAATAAATACGAAGAGAAATAAAAAAAAGATCTTTTGTCTTAAAGTTTTGCTAAAGTTCCGGTTGGCTACTAATATTGCTTTTCTTTTGTTTATATTTTGCTAACTCTACACCAAGTTTTTCAATTCAAGAAAGCCAAGAGATTTATCTAAAATTGTTTGAGAAACAGGTTTATAAAACTTCAAATTTGAAATTGTTTTAGCGTAGTTATCTTTGCGTAAAAATTTGTTCATTGGGCGCAATGCTTTTATTGACCGGATTTTAGTTTTTATAAATCTAAAGAGCAAAAAAAATTGCTCTTCATTTTATTGGATGAATTTACTAGTTAAAATGGGGAACAAGTACAATAAGTAAAGCAAATTAGTAAAAAAAACTAACTACATTTCTTCTTTGTTTAGAGTCTATGGGCGGCTCCAGAATAGTTGATTTTGATATTCAGCAGAGGAAAAAGCGGCATTGGAAGAAAACACGCAGAAAAAAATTATATATAGGAATTGAACCCCAAATAGAAAACAAACCCTCGGAAATCAACCAAGGTTGAAATCAGCCCCCATCTGACTCTATAAGAAGAGCTTATTCAGTGCGTTTGAAAAAAGAAGTAGATGAAACCTGATATTGTGAGAAATATTTCTGACAAAAATTCCGTTGTAACTTTTTTGGACGTTTCAGTTGTTCGACTATCTATTTTTAGTCAACCAGTAACTCTCTTTGCAAAATTAACTTTTAGGACGCCAACTTAAAAAATTGCAAAAAAATTGGACAGTTTATTGACAAATTATATCAAACTTTTAACCAAAATTTTTAACTACTTTGTGTCTAACAATCAAAATTCCAGCGTCAAAGAACTTTTTTAATTTAAAATGACAATAGAAAAAAGAGTAAAGAAGCAAAATTAGAAGAGCAGGAAAGGAGAAAAAACCAAGAAAAAGCAAAAAGATGAATATATTAAGAAAAGAAGGCGAAATGATATTGCAAAAAAACATTTGAACTTGAACGTGTGTGTGTGAGCGAGATATATATATATATATATATATATATATATATATATATATATATATATATATAGAGAGAGAGAGAGAGAGAGAGAGAGAGAGAGAGAGAGAGATAGAGGGAGAGAGAGAGAGAGAGAGAGAGAGATATTGATAGAAAAAAACATTTATTGAAAGTCAGAGAGAAACAAAGAAAAAACTAAAAATGGATACGTAACAAAATAGGTATCAACAAGTATTAAAAATAAATTAGAAAAGAAATAAAAACTTGTAAAATAATTGCCATTGCCGTACAAAATTGTTTTTGACAAATTAATCAGACTAAAAAAATTGCTTTAAAACTTTACGGTTGAAAAATTTTCTAAGTGATTTTCTAAGTTGTTGTTGGGTCCTGTAAATTGGCACTTAACTTCAACATAAAAATAATCCTTTTTATTGACACTTACTTCTTCGAAAATGGTGCGCCATTCTACCCCGTTTTTGAATATGAAACTTTTTGGTGATTAACGTTTGTTTCCTTGGAATTTTTTCTGTCTTTGAATATTGTTTTGAAAACCTTTTCGGTCTTTAATTTTTGAAAAACCAATTTTTTGATCATCGATTTCTTTTTTCATAAGCGTACTTCGTCGGTTATTGACATTCTGTATTAACATTTTCTCTCAGGACCCTTTTTTGTTTGGACAATATGTTTTTTTTGGTCAATGACATCTTAAATTCTGTTCTCTTAACCAAGCAAGCCCAGCAGCGCGTCACCACCCTCCCACCAATCCCCACCCCTGCACATCGTTCAGTCAGTAAGCGCCCCTATGCAGCCACGGACCCTCATCCCATCGTTACCCCCACCGCTACCGCACCCCCGTCAACTACACTTCTCCCACTGCATTCACATCATGCCCCTTCAATTAAGCTAAAACTAGCCTCACTAAACTGTAGCCACAGACAAAGCCAACTGCTCGCAGGTCGTTTGAGAGTAGTTAGCCCGACGTTAGTCGGTTTTGTTTGGGCCATTAGTCTCTGCATCATCTAGTCTTCGGCCATTGAACACTCTCCTTGAATACGCATCTTTTTGTTTAATAATGTCTGTTTAGTTGGCTCTTACAAGGTCTTCAAAATTTGTTTCAATGTTTTTTGTGATAATTGATTTTCGTTAGATCAGCTTTTTTGCGCATAATCTTCATTGACTTTTTAGTTTGTGTCTCCATAACTATGCCAGGAAAGCAGCGCTGTTTACAATTTTGCTCAAGAATGACTTCAATTTAATATACTAGGCTGGTAAAAGACATAAAATAATTTGTTGTAAGTTTTGAAATTAATTAAGTGTTCTTCTTTTGTTTCTCTACTCACTCGGTGACAGTCATTTGCTCTCATGAACAGATCCCTATTGCAGTACACCATAATTTTTTTTCAAATTAGAATAAATGGTTGCCTTGCAGTGGGTGTTGAAGTTATTTGAGAAAATTTCCAATTCTAGAGCAACTGTTCATCTCTGAATGATTTAGTTTAATATTAGTTTTCCTAAAAAGATGTTGATAAAAATTTTTCACCAGTTCTCTTATAATATGTGATATTTCGTTGTGTAAAAGTTTGACAAATAGAGTTCATTTAACCGAAGGAGGACAATTGATTTAGAATTTTGAACATCTATAAATTGATTACAGCTGCAAAGCTGAAAGCTGAGCGTAGCTATAGTATGGATTTCGTTTTCAATTTATATTCAAAATTTTTGAATTATGTTTGTGCTCTGTATCTTTTATAGGATATAATTACATATTTTCATGATTTTTGAAGTCATATTGAAGTGATGATTTTGGTCTCGCTGAAGCAACAAAAACGCCGTGGAGCAAAAAAAAACAATTGGTTGGGCTTTGTGATTTTTTCCTATAACATTATAGCAGAGCGAAAATTATGGTGTTTGAACAAAATTTCTTTCTCGCTAGTGATTATTTGATCACATTTTGACATTCATTTTCACCCATTTTTCGTTTTTTTTTTAATTCATAGTCCATTTAATTCTAGGTTTTGTTGTTTTGATCAGTCAAAGAAAATTTTTTAGATTATGGCATGACTTGCCGCGCTAATTTTTTGATGCGTTGTCGGACACATTTTTTTCGTTTCACATTTGTTCACACAGCAACGCTGAAAAAAGTCAAGTATTCTTATGGACTTCTTTCTCTCACTAACGGTATTTACGCGCATGACTTTATTTCTCATTAACTCTAGTAAAAATTTTTAGGTCATTTGAGTGAAAAGATTTTTATCATAACTGTCTTAGCTTTTGCACCCTAAAACTAAAGTTCAACTTGATTTATATTTAGGTGATAAGAACTCACATGTGTCTTAAAGGTCCATAATAAAAAATTACTGCTGAGTGTTTTGTAAAACGCTTTATTAATCAATTGTTGAATGATTTCAACATACGTTTTTTAGCTGCATCGATAGTTTTTCAACTTATACCTGTATCCATTTCTGCCTGTATTATATGACACGCAAGCCTATTACCCTGGTATTTTGGCAATCTGCGGGCTATGTTTCCACATAAAAATGAGAAAAATTTTTGAGTTTTGTGTTAATATCGTAATTAGAAGGTCCTACAGGTCCATTAGAAAGGTACATGAAAACGTTTCATGTTGTCATTTTTTCGTCTCCGCAACCGTGATCTTTAGTGTTCTTTTTGTTGTATAAGTGCTCTTTTTTACATTTGCTGCAGCCGTGTTAATTGAAATGTAAATCAAAAGTAAATTAGATATTTAATTCTAGGCTCTAGACGCAAAGATCGTCGTTGATTAATTCGTATAGTCATTTGAAGACCCTTAATATGGTTTTAGTTTTAGTTTTTTTTATAAGCTTGAGTCGGCATCATTTTGATCTTGTATGTCCTATGTGAAACCGTACTTGAAATTCTGATGGTTCGTATATGCTGCAAAAAATTAAATCAGAAATTCTTAATCCTGTCCACCAAGCACTATTCATAATGAAAAGATGTGACTATTCCACAGTAGGAAATAGGGGGACCTTTATCAATTAAAAGTGCCTGAGAGCAACTACGTTGAGATGAGCAGAGGTCGTCTCCACCCGAAAATACAAGGATTGGCCACATATGATGTCGCGGATCCTGAGTTTATAAATGAGTCGCAAGTGCAGACGAACAACAGGTTATACTAACTTGATTCAAAATCAAATATCTCATATAAATGCAATCCCCAGTCGAGACCGGATGGTTATGTTGCAAGATCTTGCAAGAAAATAACTATTTCGTAAGATTCTCGCAATAACGCAAAGACCTCAAAAAATGAGAAATTAAAATCCGAGATCAACCATATATGGATAACAAATTGGTCAATTGAATTTTGCGGAAATGGAGGAGGAATTGAATTTGGAACAATGAAAAATTAAAAAGAAAATAAACAATTTTAATGTGATATCTCGAACTCTAGGTTCACCCTTTCATTTTTGTTAAAATTAGAGTTGAGAAAACAATTTCCTCTACAGAATAAAAATTTTACTGAATGACCGCTGCTTACCGCAAATTGCGGTAACTATTATATATAACTCTTTTATGTCTGTCGGCAACTAAGTATCAAAATTGAACTTATGAGTAGGCATTGAAGTTACAGTTATGTTGAAGAAAAACATTGACGTTTTTATACCCTTTTCTGTCTATATCGAAAAATCGCAGAATTAAGATAATAAAAATCCGCTTTAATGGGTTTTTTTGTTCAGTCAATTTTGAAGGATCGATATATTCATCGTACAGAGTTGTGAATAGTATCATTAAAAAGCCCCTCCAGCGTAGAAAATGTAATTAAAAAGATTTGTTTGAAATTCGTATTATACAGGGAATTATCGATAGTTGAAATTTTGTGAATAATTGACGGATTTCCGATGTTTTTATTCACATTTTCCGGATTTTCGCCTAAAGTTTTGTCAATTTTGCAGAAAATTGTAAAAATTGTTAACGATAGTTCCCGTTAATTTTATTTTTAAAGACAGAAAAAGTAGTGTTGACAGTTTTTATTTAGTTTTTCTGCCTAAAATGTTGGATAAATATTTCAAAGTTCAGCCTGTTTCATCAAAAACTGCCCAAAATAAGCTTCTTTAGTACACTTTGATTAAATTTGCCCGAAGTACACACTCCAGAAACAACAAACACAATCCTTGTAAACTACAAAAACAGCTAGTTTTATTTCCATTTCAATTGAGGGTAGTCTAGAATCAAAATTTTGCCGTTGTTTTCTAACTTTACTCTATGATAATCAAAATCGCAGCATTTAATTTTGATTTTTAACTAACAAATTATCTAGATCTAAACCATTCGAAACAATTGAGTGCTCTAAATGGACAAACAGCAGTAGCAGAGTTGGTTTTGTTGCAATCTTGGACTGTTACAATCAATAAAAAAATCGGATTGTAATTAGTGGGTCTTTTTAAAGAAAAAATTAGAGCTTTTTATGTTAATTAAAAAACACATCAATTCACATCAAAGCTCACTGTCGTTAGGTCCAGATGGCTTTCTAAGCAGTTCCAAATTATTGTACCTATTGTCTTTACTCGAAAGATTTTGGTCGTTTTGACTTTTGAAAATGTTTGCTTTTTAAATGAACAATTGCTTACTGAACTTTGCCACGATTTTTCTCTTAATTTGGTCAACTTATAGCTTAGTGTCAGCAAAGAAAGAATGGTTATTCACCAACTTCTTTCTATTGAAACAAATATTAAAAAAAATTTGCGGTTGTACGCGTTAAGATATGGTTTTCTGGCTTCGATACTATTCGATATCACATTTTTTTTTTTATTTTTATGTATTGGCCAAATTTCTGTTTTTTTCTCGTTTTTTCAGATAATCACATTAATGACAGTTCACATATTGCATTATTGCCGGTCGAAATAAGGCACACTTGAACTTATATAAGTCTTGAAAGGCATCTCATTGGGTTTCAAAGGCTTCGACACCCCCTTTCTCGAAGAATTCTAATCAATTTTTTACAATCGTCTTTAATTGTCGTTTTTACTCTGTCTATTTAGTCGCATGAAACAACCTGGAGAACAGCAGATCTCATTGGCATTTTATGAAAGATTAAATTGTTCTGATTTGAGTAGATAGCCTTTGTTCTGATTTGAGTAGATAGCTGATGGCCTTCATGATTTTGAAAACAATAATTTTCAAAAATAAAAGAACTCTAACGTTCTTTAACTTCTCATTTTTGTTGTTTTCTGTCGTTTTGTTACCTAGTCTCGTTAATTACAGGTCAAATATGACATTTTTTTGTTGAGGGAAGGTGCAAGTGTACAAAGCCTAAGTTTTTAAAAGAATTTGTTATGAGTTTACTGGATTCGACACGGGTTTTTCGCACAAAAAGTAAAGTAATTTTCAATTTTTGTCTATTTTTAGCGCTCTTTTTGTATACGTAGGACATGTTCTGACTTTTGACAGGCCTCAAGCACTTCTTCTGGACGAATAGGCGAACCTGCTTAACTGCTTCATTTTTTAACTAAAGGCTTTCATGACTTTGAAAATAATTTCTCGAAAAAAGTGCTAATTAATTTTGCCCTTATTCTCTTTTTACTTAGTACCTATTCTCCTTAGTGAGACGGCCGATACCACAATTTTGGCATTCGAAAAAGGCTCAATTGAACACTGTGTGAGGGGCCAAATATGGCTTTAATTCTTCGACAGCGTTTTCTCGCAATTTTTAACTGAATTCCTTTTTGTTGTCTCTTTTTGTTGTTCTTTTTGTAACCGCTTAAAAAAATGATTATTGACAGGTCTTAATGCCCTCTAATAGAGGAACAAGTGATCTTAATTATATTGGATGTTTTCGATTGCCGTCTAATGGTTTTCCTTACTTTTAAAATTACTGTTTTAACAAAGATAACCCAATTTGTTTTTTTTGTTCTTTTGTGTCTAATTGTTACTGTTGTGGATGTAGTTAATGTGTGTTGTTATTGTTGTTTGATTTTGTTGTTTGTCTTGACTTACTTTCTTAATAATGACTGATCTCATGAATCTAATGCAGTATTTTTTACTCCACTGAGTTATTTGCGTTGGAGGCGATCTTAGTTCGTGCACATTTTTTTGAAAAAAAAAATCATGAATTTTTGGGGTTTTCTGCCTGTTCCTCATTTGGTAGACATTTATGACAAAAATGTGATGAGCGGGGTTGGAATTTTATGTTCGAACGCACATTACAGAGCCTCCTTGTTTTGAATTATTTAATTTCAAAAGATTAAAAAAACATTCGATTTTGGACCGTTTTATTTTTTGCGGTTTTTCCTCTCTTTGTTTCTTGACTAATAGGTGACACTAACAATTTTCTGATGACAGTTAACTGAACCTGGGTTTTGTTCTTAGAATTTTTAACTCCTTGTTTTCAGAAAGTTGCATTTTTAACCCTTGCCCTGATTCTTACTTTTGTGAGTTCTCTTAAACTGAAGAGCATTAAACTTATGATGAGCTCTTCAGTAGTTTCAGCTGGCTGCTAAAGTTTTGTTTGATTTTTCCTAGCCATGCCTTCATTTGTTGTTATTTTTTCAATTTTCTTTCAGTGGTTTCTATAATGTTTCTAAGTTTTTTTTAAAAAAAGTTTCTTTACTTGTTATCACCTCTGATGCTATGTTTTTGCAAAAAAAGTAATGATTTTGCGTTTTCTTTTCAGTGTAATTTTATACTTCGTCTTCCACGAAGTTAGTGAATGTTTGGTCTGGGTGTCCTTATGTTGTGAATTGTCAACACATAGTTTTAATGTTGTTGGTTTGATGGTTTGAAACCAATTGCCAGGGAAAAATAGCTTTTCATCAAATTTTAAAATTCTGTTTACGGATGTTTCTTATTCCTTTTAATTCTTTTGTTTGCGTATTCATGACTCTGTGCCTCATTGTCCATCAAAGGCTATTGACAATCTAAAAATGCCTTTGATGAAATTTCTGTCTGATCAATTCATTGCTTTGCAATTCATAATTTGTCCTGCTATGTTTTTACAATTCAAAGAATTTGAATTGTATTGGGGTCTTTTTACGACTCGAAGAGGAGTATTGGAGAAGTCCTTTTTTAAAATCAATTTTATTGGAGTGATTTTTGAAGCGGGAAATCGAACGCGTGAAAAAAATTGGAGTGATTTTGGTGGTGAACAAAAGTGAAGAGCGGATCGAAAAGAGAGTGGTTTTTGTTCATACCGCTGTTTTTGAAAGAGCGAAAAATTGATGTGTGAAAAAATTTTCTCTAATTGAGCGAATTTTTTTTCACGTGGGGCTTTTGAAAGCAGTTTTTCGCAACTTTTGATGGTTATGAGGTTTGATTATGATATTGTATTAGCTTAAGGCTTGTTCTGGTAGGAATTGTAGGTTTCAAGTAGTAAATATAATTTAATGCTAATTTGGAGATTTTTGATCAGTTTTGCTGATTTTTAGACAAAATTTGATGATTTTTTGCCTGTTTTTCTGTTTCATTGCTTTAAGTGGAATTTGGATAAAAGCTTGTTACTTAAGAAATATTCAGATACCAATTGACTAAAGTTTTCTTGGTATAACTCATTTTTTTCTTAGGAAAATTGACAGAAAAATTGAGAAATTTTAAAATCATTTCTCTTAGTTTTTTCATCTTAGACAAGTTTCTTAGCCTATTATGAATTGTCCATTGTTTTGTGAGCTTTTCATTGCTCTAATTGCAAAGAAACTTTAATCGGTTTTATGTTTCCTTTTACTATAAAAAAAACTCAAGCTAAAAAAAACTTAAGTTTTATAATTTTTTTCTTAAATTTGGTTGTAAATACCTTTTCTATTCTTCCTTAATTTTTCTATGGCATTTGTGGAGGTTCAGGGTTCGCAATAATTTTTCAGTTGTTTAGTCATAAGAATGGGCAATTTTCTCCTTCGAGTCGTTTCCGGAATTCTTCCGGCTATGTTTTTTTTAAGATCTGTTCACACATTTTCATGATTTTTGAAGTCAAATTGGTGTAGTGATTATGGTCACGCCGAAACAGGAAGTGAAGCGAAAAAGCGAGTGGTTTTGCGGCGTGAAATTTTTTCGCTCTAAATTTAAAATAGAGTGAGAAAACGGTGTTTGAACAAAAATTCGCTTTCTCGCTAGTGGTTTTTTGTTCACATGCGGCAATTTCACTTTGATTTTTACTGGTTTTTTTCGGTTTTTTGGATCGGATTTTTTTCTAAATGGTTTTCCCAGTCCATCCATAGTCCATTCTAGGTCTAGTTTTTTGTTTATTCAATGAAAATTCTTTGAATTGTACGTCAGGACTTGTCCTGCTATTTTTTTTTTATTTCGTCGGTCACAACAATATGACCTCACGCTCAGCTCAAATGAGATTTTATCCATTCATGCAGGTTTTATACTCAGTGAGGAGCAATGTCCTTTTACATCTTTTTGCAATTCATCTTTTGTTGATGCGAGCGATTAACTTTGGTTACAGATACTTTTATTCGCTGTCGATATGATTTTCACCTCATGAACATTTGCAAACTTCAGTTAGTGGAGTTAAGGTCAATTGAGGATTTCACCCCCTCCCCCAGCTCAGATGGCATTTAAGACTTACCCAGCTCCTCCATCTAGGCGAACGTGCTATTCTTCATAAGGACGGAAGAGAACAGCTAATTTTGACCTTCATCTGAGGCGATCAAACCTACTGCATAATTGAATGTTTAATTTTTTAGTTTTCCATTGCATGTTTCAGACCTGGCGTGGACAATGGTGGCACAGATGGCAGTGGTGTTCCGCAAGGTTCACCTTCTGTTCACAAGAGTACAACAGACTTCCTTCAAAGTGCGTATGAGAAGCAGCGCGAAAACGTCCTTAAATTGGAACAAGAGAGACACGAATTGAAAAAGCTGAGGAAAAAGAACTTTGACCAGAAGACCCCGCCCATGAACGACAGAAATGAACAGGAAACTGGCGCAAAAGGGGGACGCGGTAAAAAAAAATTGACAAAAGAAAGGAATGCCATTAAAATCTTGACTCCGGTTCCTGAAAGGACGTTTTCGCTTCTTATTCTATATGCAAAATTTTCGTCATAATTGCGCTTGGTTGAACTCCTGCAGATAAGAAATGATTTGAGTAAATTTTTGTAAAAATTGTTAAAATTGTCCATTATAATACCCGAGAAACGAAAGCGAGTCTGTTATTGTCTCATCGCGGTCTATTACAATTCAAAGAATTTGAATTGTATTTGGTAGCTAATCTTTCTTGCAGAAATGTTGAAAATTTTCGATGATTTTGTACGTCATTTGCAGTGCTGATTCTGATAAAGTCGAAAAATGAGCAGAACAAATAAGCAAGCGGTTTTGCGTCGTGAAGTTTTCTAACTGGTTTTTTAAAAAATGAGACGTTTGAAAAAGTCTTTTCGATGACATTTTTTTGTCCAATTCCGATTTACGAATTTTGTAACGTCGAGAGCCAAAAAGTCAAGATTGGTGCAACTTCCCCAACTCACCAGTTGAGTTTGTATGCGTGTTGTCCTTTGTTACTGGTCTGCATAACTTTTTAGCTCAACCGTGTGACAAATTTCGTAAATAAAAATGACTCGATTTACTCAATAAAAAGATTTATGCACTCAATAAAAATATTTATGCACTCACTTTTTGTAGAGTCTAAATTCGGAAAGTAAGAACTTAATTTTGATTAAAGCGAGGTCAACCAAGCTAGATAATTGTAAGGTCTAATCGTTTGAAACTCTTTGTTTGTAATTTGACTTTTTCAAAATTTGGAATTCAGCATATCATATTTTTAATGGTTTTGTTTGGTTCTTATAAGTAGGGTTTCAGCGGTTTTCTCTCGGACAGGTTTTTGAAGTCGACTGGTTTTTTCATAGGAAATGTTTGTTGTTATGTTGATCATTGTTTTTGAACGCGTGTCTATCAAATGAAATGATTTGGTCACTCCGCCTTTTATTGGTAAGATTTGTTATAAATTGCTATATCCTAAATATTTATGGGGCAACGATTCAAAGTCATGCAAACTAATGGCTTTCATGACTTTGAAAATAATTTCTCGAAAAAAGTGCTAATTAATTTTGCCCTTATTCTCTTTTTACTTAGTACCTATTCTCCTTAGTGAGACGGCCGATACCACAATTTTGGCATTCGAAAAAGGCTCAATTGAACACTGTGTGAGGGGCCAAATATGGCTTTAATTCTTCGACAGCGTTTTCTCGCAATTTTTAACTGAATTCCTTTTTGTTGTCTCTTTTTGTTGTTCTTTTTGTAACCGCTTAAAAAAATGATTATTGACAGGTCTTAATGCCCTCTAATAGAGGAACAAGTGATCTTAATTATATTGGATGTTTTCGATTGCCGTCTAATGGTTTTCCTTACTTTTAAAATTACTGTTTTAACAAAGATAACCCAATTTGTTTTTTTTTGTTCTTTTGTGTCTAATTGTTACTGTTGTGGATGTAGTTAATGTTTGTTGTTATTGTTGTTTGATTTTGTTGTTTGTCTTGACTTACTTTCTTAATAATGACTGATCTCATGAATATAATGCAGTATTTTTTACTCCACTGAGTTATTTGCGTTGGAGGCGATCTTAGTTCGTGCACATTTTTTTGAAAAAAAAAATCATGAATTTTTGGGGTTTTCTGCCTGTTCCTCATTTGGTAGACATTTATGACAAAAATGTGATGAGCGGGGTTGGAATTTTATGTTCGAACGCACATTACAGAGCCTCCTTGTTTTGAATTATTTAATTTCAAAAGATTAAAAAAACATTCGATTTTGGACCGTTTTATTTTTTGCGGTTTTTCCTCTCTTTGTTTCTTGACTAATAGGTGACACTAATAATTTTCTGATGACAGTTAACTGAACCTGGGTTTTGTTCTTAGAATTTTTAACTCCTTGTTTTCAGAAAGTTGCATTTTTAACCCTTGCCCTGATTCTTACTTTTGTGAGTTCTCTTAAACTGAAGAGCATTAAACTTATGATGAGCTCTTCAGTAGTTTCAGCTGGCTGCTAAAGTTTTGTTTGATTTTTCCTAGCCATGCCTTCATTTGTTGTTAATTTTTCAATTTTCTTTCAGTGGTTTCTATAATGTTTCTAAGTTTTTTTTTAAAAAGTTTCTTTACTTGTTATCACCTCTGATGCTATGTTTTTGCAAAAAAAGTAATGATTTTGCGTTTTCTTTTCAGTGTAATTTTATACTTCGTCTTCCACGAAGTTAGTGAATGTTTGGTCTGGGTGTCCTTATGTTGTGAATTGTCAACACATAGTTTTAATGTTGTTGGTTTGATGGTTTGAAACCAATTGCCAGGGAAAAATAGCTTTTCATCAAATTTTAAAATTTTGTTTACGGATGTTTCTTATTCCTTTTAATTCTTTTGTTTGAGTATTCATGACTCTGTGCCTCATTGTCCATCAAAGGCTATTGACAATCTAAAAATGCCTTTGATGAAATTTCTGTGTGATCAATTCATTGCTTTGCAATTCATAATTTGTCCTGCTATGTTTTTACAATTCAAAGAATTTGAATTGTATTGGGGTCTTTTTACGACTCGAAGAGGAGTATTGGAGAAGTCCTTTTTTAAAATCAATTTTATTGGAGTGATTTTTGAAGCGGGAAATCGAACGCGTGAAAAAAATTGGAGTGATTTTGGTGGTGAACAAAAGTGAAGAGCGGATCGAAAAGAGAGTGGTTTTTGTTCATACCGCTGTTTTTGAAAGAGCGAAAAATTGATGTGTGAAAAAATTTTCTCTAATTGAGCGAATTTTTTTTCACGTGGGGCTTTTGAAAGCAGTTTTTCGCAACTTTTGATGGTTATGAGGTTTGATTATGATATTGTATTAGCTTAAGGCTTGTTCTGGTAGGAATTGTAGGTTTCAAGTAGTAAATTATAATTTAATGCTAATTTGGAGATTTTTGATCAGTTTTGCTGATTTTTAGACAAAATTTGATGATTTTTTGCCTGTTTTTCTGTTTCATTGCTTTAAGTGGAATTTGGATAAAAGCTTGTTACTTAAGAAATATTCAGATACCAATTGACTAAAGTTTTCTTGGTATAACTCATTTTTTTCTTAGGAAAATTGACAGAAAAATTGAGAAATTTTAAAATCATTTCTCTTAGTTTTTTCATCTTAGACAAGTTTCTTAGCCTATTATGAATTGTCCATTGTTTTGTGAGCTTTTCATTGCTCTAATTGCAAAGAAACTTTATTCGGTTTTATGTTTCCTTTTACTATAAAAAAAAACTCAAGCTAAAAAAAACTTAAGTTTTTATAATTTTTTTCTTAAATTTGGTTGTAAATACCTTTTCTATTCTTCCTTAATTTTTCTATGGCATTTGTGGAGGTTCAGGGTTCGCAATAATTTTTCAGTTGTTTAGTCATAAGAATGGGCAATTTTCTCCTTCGAGTCGTTCCCGTAATTCTTCCGGCTATGTTTTTTTTTAAGATCTGTTCACACATTTTCATGATTTTTGAAGTCAAATTGGAGTAGTGATTATGGTCACGCCGAAACAGGAAGTGAAGCGAAAAAGCGAGTGGTTTTGCGGCGTGAAATTTTTTTGCTCTAAATTTAAAATAGAGTGGGAAAACGGTGTTTGAACAAAAATTCGCTTTCTCGCTAGTGGTTTTTTGTTCACATGCGGCAATTTCACTTTGATTTTTACTGGTTTTTTTCGGTTTTTTGGATCGGATTTTTTTCTAAATGGTTTTCCCAGTCCATTCATAGTCCATTCCAGGTCTAGTTTTTTGTTTATTTAATGAAAATTCTTTGAATTGTACGTCAGGACTTGTCCTGCTATTTTTTTTTATTTCGTCAGTCACAACAATATGACCTCACGCTCAGCTCAAATGAGATTTTATCCATTCATGCAGGTTTTATACTCAGTGAGGAGCAATGTCCTTTTACATCTTTTTGCAATTCATCTTTTGTTGATGCGAGCGATTAACTTTGGTTACAGATACTTTTATTCGCTGTCGATATGATTTTCACCTCATGAACATTTGCAAACTTCAGTTAGTGGAGTTAAGGTCAATTGAGGATTTCACCCCCTCCCCCAGCTCAGATGGCATTTAAGACTTACCCAGCTCCTCCATCTAGGCGAACGTGCTATTCTTCATAAGGACGGAAGAGAACAGCTAATTTTGACCTTCATCTGAGGCGATCAAACCTACTGCATAATTGAATGTTTAATTTTTTAGTTTTCCATTGCATGTTTCAGACCTGGCGTGGACAATGGTGGCACAGATGGCAGTGGTGTTCCGCAAGGTTCACCTTCTGTTCACAAGAGTACAACAGACTTCCTTCAAAGTGCGTATGAGAAGCAGCGCGAAAACGTCCTTAAATTGGAACAAGAGAGACACGAATTGAAAAAGCTGAGGAAAAAGAACTTTGACCAGAAGACCCCGCCCATGAACGACAGAAATGAACAGGAAACTGGCGCAAAAGGGGGACGCGGTAAAAAAAAATTGACAAAAGAAAGGAATGCCATTAAAATCTTGACTCCGGTTCCTGAAAGGACGTTTTCGCTTCTTATTCTATATGCAAAATTTTCGTCATAATTGCGCTTGGTTGAACTCCTGCAGATAAGAAATGATTTGAGTAAATTTTTGTTAAAATTGTTAAAATTGTCCATTATAATACCCGAGAAACGAAAGCGAGTCTGTTATTGTCTCATCGCGGTCTATTACAATTCAAAGAATTTGAATTGTATTTGGTAGCTAATCTTTCTTGCAGAAATGTTGAAAATTTTCGATGATTTTGTACGTCATTTGCAGTGCTGATTCTGATAAAGTCGAAAAATGAGCAGAACAAATAAGCAAGCGGTTTTGCGTCGTGAAGTTTTCTAACTGGTTTTTTAAAAAATGAGACGTTTGAAAAAGTCTTTTCGATGACATTTTTTTGTCCAATTCCGATTTACGAATTTTGTAACGTCGAAAAAGTCAAGATTGGTGCAACTTCCCCAACTCACCAGTTGAGTTTGTATGCGTGTTGTCCTTTGTTACTGGTCTGCATAACTTTTTAGCTCAACCGTGTGACAAATTTCGTAAATAAAAATGACTCGATTTACTCAATAAAAAGATTTATGCACTCAATAAAAATATTTATGCACTCACTTTTTGTAGAGTCTAAATTCGGAAAGTAAGAACTTAATTTTGATTAAAGCGAGGTCAACCAAGCTAGATAATTGTAAGGTCTAATCGTTTGAAACTCTTTGTTTGTAATTTGACTTTTTCAAAATTTGGAATTCAGCATATCATATTTTTAATGGTTTTGTTTGGTTCTCTTAAGTAGGGTTTCAGCGGTTTTCTCTCGGACAGGTTTTTGAAGTCGACTGGTTTTTTCATAGGAAATGTTTGTTGTTATGTTGATCATTGTTTTTGAACGCGTGTCTATCAAATGAAATGATTTGGTTACTCCGCCTTTTATTGGTAAGATTTGTTATAAATTGCTATATCCTAAATATTTATGGGGCAACGATTCAACTGGTGAGAAAAACCTTGGATTCCTCTATTAGAACAAAAAAGAGACCATTCATAACTAAAATTTTCCGACTTGCAAAAAAGACTCTCAGCAATTTCGACAACTTTAAATTTTTGATAACAATTTTTCCTTATTTGTTATCTTGTAAAAACTTATAGGGAAAAACTTAAGAATCAACATGATTAAATCTCAACTAAGTAAACTTTTTGTGAGTTATAGCAAAACGGATTTTATAGTAAACGATAAACTTTCGGGAGAGTTTATTGTAAATGATAAACTTTCTGGAATAAATGGGAAAGAATAAAGATATAAGATCTGACTTGTTTTTTGAAAAAATTTGATTTGCATTTTGACTCCGTCGTTTATTTAAGATTCCTTCAATCATTTTTTAAATTTCTGAAATCAAGTTGAAGCTGAGTTTATATAATGTTATAACAGGAATTGGAGAGAAGAAAATACTAGTCTTTTAATTTAAATTTGCTTTCTGGATAGTTGGTTTTTTCGCACGCAGAAACTCGCAGTCACTGTTCATTTCTGTTGTTTAAAAGTTTTTCCACTAATTTTCAATTTTTTTTGAAGTTTCGTTCTTGTTCGTTGATGTCCATTTTTTGGAACCTATTTGGTTTGGTTTCTTTTTTAAAATGAGTCCAGATTTGATTGCTAAGTTCTTAGTTTTTGATAAACGAGTATTGTTCGGAAGATAAATTCGAATAAGAGGACTTGAGTTGAATTTTGTGTCCTTATATGCGTACGTTTCTCTGATTTTACTGGGATGGATCAAAGGCAAATTGAAGAGGCCATTTAGGTTAACTTTTGACTCAAAATGTTTTTCTACACTTTTTTGCCTGTTTCTTTGATTTTTTAAAAAGCTACAGTAAGTCTTGCAAAAGTTTTATTTGAAAATTATTTGCTTTATATGTCAATCATATCATGTTTTACATGTCAAATTTAACAAAAACTTTTTAAATTATATTTTTAGTTTCTTACCATTTTAGATATTTGGTCATTTTTTTAATAAAAACTAAACAGTTTTCATCGTTTTTGACTTCAGCAGTGTTTCTTTTAGTATTACAATTTTGATTTTTAATAAATTTCCAGCGCCAACTTTAATCAAATATTTTTTTATATTTTTTATATTATTTATTATATTTTTTTTGCTCATGTCATATTTTTTGCCTGACTACCTCTGAACCAAATTCAAACTATTAGCAGACTTTCTCTTGAGTCAGAAAACTTTAAATCATTGCCGACCTCACTATTAGATTTCCAACAGTCTCCTCGACAATTTGGAGTCTCTAGAGGCTATCAAACCCACCCCAACGGGCACAGTACTCAATGGCCTTACAATCTACCATCGTGGTCGTCATATAACCCGAACCAGGTGCAGAATCAACAACAATGTCAACAACCTGTTGGTCAATCCTACCCCCCTCAACATTCGCCTGATTTGAGACAAATGTCGGAACCCATTTACGAGACAGTGAGACCAACTCGGGAACATCCGGTTAATGTTAATGTCGATGACAGATTTCAATTTGACACTTCTGGGCGGGATTACAGAGCCAGAGGCGATAGATTTGTTTGTGACAATTAGTTCCACTCATTTCATATTTGCCCTCTTGCATACCCGTCTTGATTGAGCTCGACTTTTCCAAATGTTTGAGCGAGGAGGGGGTATGGGGAGGTAAATGTTGTCTCTATCTTCATATAGTCGAGGATGCTAATAAAGTCATTCTTATATTTATTTCAATAAATCGAGTGTTTTCATGAAAAAAGGGGGTCTCTCAAATTTTTTTTCTGACTCGAGTTCTTTCCCTCAACCTGCCCAAACTTAGTCGGAGATCTCTTCTACTCCATCGCCACGCCTTAAAACATACAATTTTGGAAAACAACAACATGAATTTTAAGGATAATATTTTATTTTCCAAGATTTTACAAATCAAACTGCCAACTTAAGTAATCTTTTGTTCAATGGACACCACATAATAATGAAAAATTAAAAACTAAGACAATCAGCGAAGTGAAATCTTTTATTGTTTTTAAGGTCATGACAAGTATGGATTTACAGACCGAAATTTGCTTGCTGTAGTTTTAACAGACTGGACAAAGCAAAAACAATGAATAATATTTGAGATAAATTTAAAACATTGGCAATCAAAATTTGAAAATTTTTTCTTAGAATATGCAGTCAGACTAAGCACAATATTGAACTCATATTGGTTTCATGTCCTTATGGGAGCTAGAACTAGACGAAACGATTATTTTTACAAATGAAACAATTACACTGATTTTTTTATCACGTTAACAACTAATTAATTGCTGTCAATTAAGTTTGTAGCAATTATATCAGTCCATGGTCTTTTGCTTGAATGATTTTTTGTCTGAACCACTTAAGTTTTCGAAAATGGGATGAACAGGTAAAGCCCTGAGGGCATTAAGTGGCTGATCAGCTCTTTTTGTGAACCGTACGCCTTACTAGTCCCTAAGTACACAATTCACCGAAACTGTAATGGAGACAATTTTATGGTGTGAAGGACGTTTCTTAATCTTAAAAGTTTGACACCCATCCGTCAACCCCTTCCCTCAGTTATCCATTCTTGGTCAGCATGTTAGCGTCCCTGAAGCCCAATTGACTATAAATAAAACTCTATTAACAAAACTTTTAACAGATCTAATCTCTCAAAACTACTCCGCAACAAACGTATTTTTTTATGAGTTCGGCAAAATTGTTTCAACTTGTTTACGCTTTTTCAATCCTAATTTTAAAAGTCACTCAACATTTTGAAAAACAATTTTGCAAACATTTAGAATGAACGTGTTCATGAACTAGAGCAATTATTTTCGAAGAACATGAAATAGTTAGCTATTAGTATTTTACGTAAGGACACCGCTATTACATAAACTGATATGCAGAGATTGAAATGCCGCGGAAATCAACATGTTTAAGTTTAGAAATAGACTTCTTGTAAACTTTTTAATTACATTTTTTCTGTTATCTAAAAATCGTTTTAAGTAGTCATATGTCTAGAAAAACCCTGTGACTACAAATATTACAGAAATACTCGCGTTAATCAGTGGGATAATAAGAAGAAAGCAGAAAACTACGTTTTTTCTGTGTTTGGTCTGTTCGCAGGGAACATGGTGATCTTTTAGATCTCAAAGAATCTTGATTTCTACGTGCATAACCATTGGGTTTTTAGTTTCTTGGCAGCTGACGTTCAATTCATATAGTTCATAACAACTATTTCATATATTTAAAAAATAAACTCGGTCAGAGAGCTAATTAAAAAATTTGTTTTTCAGATTTATTGCAAAACTTCGATTCTGAATTACAAATTTCGAAATCTTGATGTCATTTATTAGATGTTAAATACTTTTTCTTATTAATATAATTGTTTGGTCGATAAAACCGTTATGTTTTTTACATTAAAGTTTACTTGACAACACGCAAGCAGAGCTTCTTCGTGCAAGTTTGGGTCTACATATATTTTCGGGTTAGTTTCCCTTTCAATCAGTTTTGATATAGAGTACTGTGGCCTAATATTTTGCCACCAATATTGATTATAAATACAGCACTAAATACAAAATTCACAAAGCGAAAAGTTTTTAAAAAACTCAATGGGATCTGGAAAAATATTTGAATTGGAACTGTTGTTATTGATACAGACTGGAACAACTGGAAAGTCATCAACGTTTCCACTAGCACGAAACCAAGGAGAGCAGGAACGAACACAAAGAAATTTTGGTGACACATTGAATATTTGTTTACATGAATGACGTCAACCGCAAGTTTCTGCAAAGAAAAATAATTTTTGAAGCACTTGAATTAAATTTGGATATGTTGTTAAATTAAAGTTTGATTTCTAGGGCATGTCGAAACTGTTTTTAACGGATAAAAACCTCCATTTTTTCAATTTACTTGCAAATATTTAGAACTCTTTAAAACATCTTTAAGATTTAGTGTCTCAAAGTTTTTATTCGATGAAAAGCTTTTACGTGTCATTTTTGAAGCCAGCTTTTCCCAAAATTTCCTACAATAACTTGCAAAAAATTTTGACAGAAGGAGCCGATAGATTTGAAAAAAATCAACCTGTGAGATTTTAAAAAAACTGATTTACGCGTGGCGCAAATAAGGTCTTTCCGGTTCCAAGTTCATTAATGGCATTCTTTTCAACCTCCTTTGTGAACATATCTATTTTCATCTAAGATGATTGTTGATATGCAGGTTTTCTGTTTGTTTCAGGTGGAGGAGGAATCCTGAATAGAGTCTTTGGGAAAAAAGACAAAAGAGGTTAGTTCAAATCTTAAGTTTGAGTCATTATCTCAAAGGAAAAACAATTTTAAAAGTTCAGTTAGTTTTGCAGTTTGCCATTAACTTTCAAATCGGTTTGCCGTTTTTCCCGGTTAACTAATTCCTGGAAATGTTGGAAGTTCCCAGTTTTTTCCCGTTTTTTTCCAGCACTTTTCACCCGGAACAACAAACGGGAAATTTTCGGGATTTGTAATCTCGGTTAAGTATAGACATCATGTTCTCAATTTTCCCACAGTTAGCCAAAAGATTGAATAAGATCGTGCTGAATTGTATTTAGAAACTGATTTTTACAAAACTTAACTGCTACTAAGAACCGTTTTATGTTCAGTCAAATTCAAATGTCGACTATCAGTTATTCAAAAAATACAGTATTAAGAAATACAATTCAAGAAATACAATGCCTGAAATGCAGTTGTTGTAAAAATTCAAGAAATATAAATCCTGAATTTTTAAGGATTAGTTTTATCAGTTAAATACGATTATCATTTTTATAACGCATTTCAAAAGTTATACTTAGGTCGTTCTTTGTCTCCGAATGAGAGAACTGACAAAGAGAGAGGACGAAAATTGAAGAATATGTCGGTAGCAGGGAGTCCCGACAGATCATCTCCAAGCAATGAGAGGGGAAAAGGAGGAGTAGGAGGACTAAAGAAACGATTCAAAAGTTTCAGTCCAAGAGCAAGTTAGTAACCTAACAGAGAATTCTTTTGAGAATAGGATCTATACTGATTCGAACCCCACACGGTGCCCTTTATAGATCCCTATTTGCAAATTCTGTGCCGGTAAGCAGCACTTTAATACATTAGGAGGTGTAACCATGCCAGTCTGACGGCCCAAACTAAAAATAGAGTGCAAACTCTCTCGGGTTTATATTTCTTTTTCTTGGAACTTTTTCCTATAGCTTTTCCTCTATTTTCCTCGGTTGGATAATTGTCAGAAATCCCGACGGGAGTGACATCTGATAGTATTTTAGGGATAGTGGTTGACAAAAAGTTTCAATCATAGAACTTTCATATTATGGAGTTGTAATTTTATAATATTTGCAATTATCAGGTCAAGCCGGGAGAGTGAAAAATTTTGCAAATGTTCCGAGATCTGTAATTTGCCAAGCACTATCCATATCTCTCGTAGTAAAAGCGCTTTTCTTACATCAAATCTTTTAAAATTCTGGACATTTTAGAAGTTCTTCCGGGGTCGAGGTTTTTGGGTGCATTTTTGTAACCCAGATCGAGGTTTTTGGGTGAATTTTTGTAAAAAATGCGTTGAATGCGGTGAATTTTTGTTAGAAATGCGGTGATTGTGGTGATTGCGGTGAAAAAATATGTCACTGCAATTCCTAGAAAAGTTACGGCAAAATTCGCCAATTGTCTTACAAAAATTCACCGCATCGATTTTTGTGGCAAATTGATGTAAGAAATGCGGTGAATGCGGTGAAAAAATATATGTCACCGCATTTCTTACAAAAATCATCGCTAAATTCACAGCATTTGTTCTCCAACGTTTACTTAGTTTCACAAGAAATATTATTGAAGAACGTGACAGTCGGCGTAGTGGAATAAGAAGTTGAAGACATGCAGACGGTAAGAGGTTCAAACCCGTGTATGTAAGTGGCTTTTTTGTAAGCATACCGAGAACGCTGTGAAAATGAACAATTCACCGCATGCACCGCAAAAATATGTTAAAAAAACACGGTGAAAATTGTTTTTTATTCACCGCATTTCACCGCATTTCTTACAAAAATTCACCAAAAAACCTTGACCCGGGAACTTTTAGCATTCTTTTTACCTATCTTTAAAAAAAATTATTAATGTGATGCAGCAATACGCAACCTGTTACCAAGGCCTCAATTAAATGAGGATTTGGTCAAAAGCCGGAAACAATACAGATTACAGAGTGATGAGGTGCCAATGTATGGTACAAGCGTTTTGAAGGAACTGTAAAACTGATGTGGAACTGGAAAAAGGTATCAACAATAACTGAGACGGACGAATAAAACAGCTATGAAGAAGCACACGGGAACTTTGGAAAACGGGTTTAAAGGAAAAAAGTCTGGGAGAAATTAACAAAAACTTTTTTTGTTGACAAAAAATAAAAGACATGGGCAATCGAAATTGGTATAATTGAAACTTTCACGCAACAATTCTGGACCGAAAACAAAAAAAAAACGATTGGACCTATATTTCTGACAAAAAAGTTTCCAAAGACATCTCAAAATAAATTTTTGATCTCATGAAATGTCAAAATAATTAATTTCAAACATTTGGCGCCAAGAAAATCAGTTCCGCAAAATTGTTACATTTGTAGAGAAAAATTGGTTGGACACAAGAGCTTAAACAAAATTAGCGATAAAATATGTTTGACATGCCAGAAACTGCGTCACTTCCAACGAGAAAGCAGAATTACCAAGACAATAGGTCTAACGACGCAAAATAACAAGTAAAATAAACGGAAAAAACACAGAAGAATATTCCAAAGAACGAGCAAGTGCGATGCAACAATATAAAACAACAGCTATTTAACCGGATTGTGGAAACAGCAAAGAAAAGTGCGAGATTAGGAAGAAAAAATGGACCAACGGAGAGTTCTGGCATAACAATGACGGACAATCAGACTTACCAGTAGTAATAGCAAATATTATAGCGGACAAAGAGACTGCTCCACCTTTACAAAAGTATCAACAAACCAAGAATGTTTTTTTTGAAGAAAATAAAACAGCATTTAACATAAAGTCTAAAACAATCACCAAGCTATTCAAAAACTGGATAACACAACTTAAAAGCAGTTTACGTCTAACGAAAAGAAATAATGAAACAGATACTCCCATGAAACAGCGACACCACATACCTCCTAGAAAAAATTGAATAACGACAACGAATTTTTTAAATCCACCAAAGTGTAAATTAACGCGATGACACCAGATCATTGCATAGAAAACACAAATTAGTTCACAAATAAACACAAAGCAACACATTTGTTGATAACCTGAACCAAATTGACAACTAGTAGTCAAAGAACTAGATGAGGCGATGTTAGGTTACTTAGAATAAAAAAACGACTGACAATTTTCCGAAGACGACAAAAAATTACATTTCAATGCCAACTTTCGAAGCAGAAAATTATTCAAGACTATTTATTTCCACCTTGCCACTACCAGGCCCTCTCCCGCAACTACACAGATGCCTAAACATAGAGTTGTTTCCACAATTTTTAAACACTGTCTAGAGATTAATAAGGATAATTCTTGTGTTATTTTTCTTTCCTTTGAAATTTCTGACTTCAGCTCAAGTCAGGCTAGTGGTTTTTAACAAGAATGTTCAATTTGTTTCCGGTATTCTACTGGCTACAACTTCTGCTTACGTTGCAGGCCAAATCAAGAAAAAAAAATATTTTTTAATCCATGGTTTGAATTGTTTTTTGGGATTTTCATCGTCAGGAAAACTGACCTCGTACAGTGGAGAAGTAAGCGACAACTTTTTTCTGTCAATTGCAGATGCTACGAAAAGCAACACAGTACGTTTGCGGCGTTTGGATGCTGTGAAATTTAAGGTCATCAAAAATCTCGTAATAAAGGCTGAGAGAAATATTTAGAGTTTTAAATTTTTGTACATGGTTTCTCCAAAACTAGGTTCCTTCTAGTGATCTGTTGATAGTAACTAACAGTATACATTTCTTGCGTCTGTTAGCTAACAGAATACCGAGTCTGAAGATTATTCCTCAAATTTTCAAAATTACGGAGTTTATTCTAACCATTTAGGCAATTTATCATCAGAAAGACCATTTATCATCAAAAGACAAAATAAAGAAATTGAAAAACTATTGACAAATGACAAATGGCAATAATGGAGAAGATATGAATGAAAGGAGATGACAAAAAATCGGAAAATACAATCGAGGACAATAGAATTTTGAGTTTTGAATTTTTTAAATATTTTTATAGTTCAATTTTAAGAGCATATATATTGAAAATACTTCCTCCAATTGTTGAAAAAGTACCCCAAAATTAATTGCCCTTAAACTATGTTTGTAGTATTTTTATTAGTCGTGCCCCGTTTCTTTTTATTACGATTTTTCGTGATACCAACTTTTTTCACCAATCGTTTTTTCGTCTAGCCAATTGACTTTTTGTCCTCAAAAATAGGATAAAGGGGGAAAAAGCCCAGTGGAAAAAGCAACCAGTCTTTAAGTATACAATTTGACAAAATTGTATAAGGGCCATACATTCATGGTGTTTGGGGCAGTTCTGAGAGGTTGACCCTCTCCCATTAACCCCACCCCCACCCTCACCCCCACAACCCACCCAACTCCCCTCCCCCACATCGCCCCTCCACCTCATTCTACCCGTAACCTCACACGCTTGTTCCTACCCTCTCTCACCAGTCGTTTGAGAGCATTTCGTCCGACGTTGCTCGTGTATGTACGTTTATTGTACTACATCGCAATCCGTGGCATAGGACCTTCGCTTAAACGCACTACAAAACACAAGTGATTTTTAAATTTATGCCTCACCGAGCAGACCCTATCTTTGCCTGAGCAAAATTGCTACAAAAAATTGAGCTGCAACACTAGGAAGTTTCTCGAAAATGGTCGCCCTCGATTGGTCAGATTTTGCCTTTTGTTATTATTTTTATTTTTTGTTTTGCTGATACGAAATTTGTAGTTTTACTGATACAAAAAATAACGAAAAAGATTTCTTTTCTAGATCGTAAACAGGTTGAAGAAAATATTCCACAGTCACAAATTAACACCCTCAACGAAGACCCCTACATGACGCCAGCTCAGCTGCAACCAACAAGTCCAAAAATGGGCAAAAAAGAGAAGAGGAAAAAAGATAACTCGAGTCCCAAAGGCAGCCCTGATGCTATGACTCAAAGGCGGAAAGACGCCCCGAAACTTCCTAAAAATGTAAAAAGTGGAGCAGGATTGGTAATAGGTATGTTGAACTCCTCATATTTTATATAAGTGAGATGGTATTATCATAAGCACTCAGCCGGAGTGGATCCCGTTTCGGTCTTGGTTAGGCTCGAATCTCATTCCTTTTTGGGCATCTGAACATGCTTATTGGAGCTCGTATGCAGAATGTACCTTTTGATGTTAAGTCCATTTTTAAACAGTAAAGTAAGAACACTCTAAATTTATCTCATGTGAAGCCACACGCTTTTTTCCTCGCGTGTCACAGATGATATTCAGTGCGGGTTTTTAATTGCTCCTGAACGAAGTTCATAGCAATTATTGTAAACGTGTGTGTCTTTTTTATGCAAAATTTTTGCTTGACAATTTTGCGCTTTTCTTCTAGAACATTCTTTGACTTCTCAAGTGACTTTTTCACGCTTTCGTTCTTCATTTTTGAGTGATGTCCATTGCTCTGAAGTAAAGCTAATATAAAATCGGTTGCAGAATATGAGAGTAATGTGATCTGTAGCTCAGTGGTTAGTCGTTTTGGCGGTGGATTGGGTGCAAAAAAGTGTCGCGTCAGGGATTCGAACAACTGCAGTTGTTCGAATCCCGGACGCGACACTTTTTTGCACCCATAAAGAAAAATTGATCTAGGCTGTCGTTCAGGAGCAATTCTTCCGACATTTGTCGGTTTATGTTTTGTTCTGTTCTTAGTTCAGAAAAGTCTGAATTATGTCAAGATCATTGTACCCAGGTTGAGATGCCATCCGGAAGTGACTTCTGATCAGACTGTTCCAGACGAAAGTATCCTCTGATCAGACTAAAGTGCGCTCGAAACACCGTGTGCGCTCGAAGTGCGCTAAAAATTCTCTTTTCAGACTTTTCCAGACGAAAGTGACCTCTGATCAGACCAAAATCATATCATTGTCCAGACGATTGTTCTGATCAGACCATTACCATTCGGAAATGATCTCTGATCTTACCATTCCCAGACCGAAGTGACCTCTGATCATACACTATTGTGCGCTCGATCCAAATCCCACCCGGGCCGAGGCGTACGCCCGTATTCCACCGTTATTAAGCGAGAATAAGGGTGTAAAGCCAATTCCACTCTTAATTAGCAGGGATAAGAGTGTAAGAGTGTAATTTTGAGAAAATTACACTTTAATGTACACTCTTTACACTCTTTAGTACACCCTTATTACACTTTTAAAAATACACTATAATTACACTCTTTATTCCACTCTTTATTACACTCTTGAGCGAATTAGGTGAAGCAAATGTAGAACTTAATGAAAATCTTTTGTTAATAGCATTTCGAACCCTGTAATTTCGGTCTGGGAACACACCGTTTGAGTTGGACTTGGTCTGATCAAAGGTTACTTCCGGATGGGACCTTAACCTGGGTACTGGGCAGTGTAGAATCGCAGAGTTTAAAATCCACAATTTACTGCTGAGTTTGTCACCATATCCAATCCTGGTAGCTCGGTACTCCGAAATAAGTTAGCAAAAACAACACTTGTAACCTGTTTCACGCATTTTTCAAAAGGTCAATTGAACGGAGACTTATGAGGTGAACAAATGCTGATAATCTATCCCTTGAGCCATGATTCATAAATTATAAACGGCTAGTTATTTTTTTAATTTGCTCTCCATTAAAGTCTGCAGCAATTATTGTAAATGTGTTGGTTTTTTTTATGACTCGAAGAAGATTATTGAGATTCTACAGGTTTTTACGACTCTAAGAGGAGCATTGAGATTCTAGGTTTTAACGACTCAAAATGGAGTAATGGGACTCTACAAGTTTTCACGACTCCAAAAAGTCTTTTGAGAATCTACATGTTCTCTTTTAGCTGACGCAAGTTTATTCAGGACTTGAACTATTGATTTTTGTTTTGCAACATTGACTTCTTTTTTGAGAACGTTGACATCTGTTTTCGAATATTAAATTTTATTCGTAGCTTATTAGGACGTAGAAATTACAAATTGGTGCTAATGCTCAAGGTATAAAAGTCATCATGCGAAGTTTTCTTCCCATAACATTCTCTTCTCTGTATTCAAACTACAGACACCACGCGCCTAACCCCACACCTAACCTCACACACCTAACCCTACCTACTGACCCCCCCCCCCCACACACACCTAAATCTACCCACCAAATCCTCCCACTTACCTAATCCACCTCCCCAACGTACTACGAAAACCTCCCGCCATAAATACTACCTACGCCCTCTACACTTACCCCACTGCCCAGAACACTAAACTAAACCTGCGTCCAATTTTTAAGCAACCCCTACCTTTTCATAGGGCTGTTACAAACTTTTCGGTAATTCAATTCTTGGATATTTTTAATTTTAGGAGAAGTTATTATAGTTTTTTGTATTTCAAGACTTCGATTTGTTTCCGGTATTCTACCGGCTACTTCTTTTTAGCTAGAGGAATTTTGTTCATCAAATGAATTTGGACCTCTTGAATTCGAACATTTGTCTATGTTTTTTTTGTTGACTTCTGTTTTCCAAAATTGGATTTTAACATTAGCTCACTGATACATTGAAGGTGAGAACTGCTGGTAAAACTCAATTTAAAAATGTATTTTTAAAGATTTTTTCACCATAACTGTCTTTTCTCTCTATTCAAACAACAGACACCACCAATTTACCTTCCTAAACTATCCACTCCATTTTAGGAGAATTTAAATTAGTTTTTGTATTTCAAGACTTCGAGTTGTATCCGGTATTCTACCGGCTACTTCTTTTTAGCTAGAGGAATTTTGTTCATCAAATGAATTTGGACCTCTTTGAATTCGAACATTTGTCTATGTTTTTTTGTTGACTTCTGTTTTCCAAAATTGGATTTTAACATTAGCTCACTGATACATTGAAGGTGAGAACTGCTGGTAAAACTCAATGTAAAAATGTATATTTGAGGATTTTTTCCCCATAACTGTCTTTTCTCTCTATTCAAACAACAGACACCACAGACTTACCCTCCTAAACTATCCACTCCATTTTAGGAGAATTTAAATTAGTTTGTGTATTTCAAGACTTCGAGTTGCGTCCGGTATTCTACCGGCTACTTCTTTTTAGCTAGAGGAATTTTGTTCATCAAATGAATTTGGACCTGTTTGAATTCGAACATTTGTCTATGTTTTTTTGTTGACTTCTGTTTTCGAAAGTTGGATTTTAACATTAGCTCACTGACACATTGAAGGTGAGAACTGCTGGTAAAAATAATGTAAAAAAGTCTTTTTAAGGATTTTTTCACCATAACTGTCTTTTCTCTCTATTCAAACAACAGACACCACCAATTTACCTTCCTAAACTATCCACTCCATTTTAGGAGAATTTAAATTAGTTTTTGTATTTCAAGACTTCGAGTTGTTTCCGGTATTCTACCGGCTATTTCTTTTTAGCTAGAGGAATTTTGTTCATCAAATGAATTTGGACCTCTTTGAATTCGAACATCTGTCTCTGTTTTATTGTTGACTTCTGTTTTCGAAAATTGGATTTTAACATTAGCTCACTGATACATTGAAGTTGACAACTGCTGGTAAAACTCAAAGTAAAAATGTCTTTTTAAGGATTTTTTCCCCATAACTGTCTTTTCTCTCTATTCAAACAACAGACACCACCGGCTTACCCTCCTAAACTAACCGCTCCATTTTAGGAGAAATTATTAAAGTTTTTGCATTTCAAGACTTCGAGTTGTTTCCGGTATTCTACCGGCTATTTCTTTTTAGCTAGACGAATTTTGTTCTTTCAAAAATGGGATATTAACATTAGCTCACTGATACATTGAAGGTGAGAACTGCTGGTAAAACTTAATGTAAAAATGTCTTTTTAATAATTTTTTCAACATAACTGTCTTTTCTCTCTATTCAAACAACAGACACCACCAATTTACCCTCCTAAACTAACCACTTTTAGAAGAACTAACCTATTTTAGAAGAAGTTTTTATAGTTTTTATATTTCAAGACTTGGAGTTGCTTCCGGTATTCTACCGGCTATTTCTTTTTAGCTAGAGGAGTTTTGTTCATCAAATGAATTTGGACCTCTTTGAATTCGAACATCTGTGTCTGTTTTTTTGTTGACTTCTGTTTTCGAAAATTGGATTTTAACTTTAATTTACTGATACATTGAAGGTGACAACTGCTGGTAAAACTCAATGTAAAAATGTCTTTTTAAGGATTTTTTCCACATAACTGTCTTTTCTCTCTATTCAAACAACAGACACCACCAATTTACCCTCCTAAACTAATCAATTCATTTTAGGAGAAGTTATTATAGTTTTTGTATTTCAAGACTTCGAGTTGTTTCCGGTATTCTACCGGCTATTTCGTTTTAGCTAGAGGAATTTATTTCATCAAATGAATTTGGACCTCTTTGAATTCGAACATTTGTCTATGTTTTTTTTGTTGACTTCTGTTTTCGAAAATTGGATTTTAACATTAGCTCACTGATGCATTGAAGGTGAGAACTGCTGGTAAAACTTAATGTAAAAATGTCTTTTTAAGGATTTTTTCACCATAAGTGTCTTTTCTCTCTATTCAAACAACAGACACCACCAATTTACCCTCCTAAACTAACCACGTCATTTTAGGAGAAGTTGTTATAGTTTTTGTATTTCAAGACTTCGAGTTGCTTCCGGTATTCTACCGGCTATTTCTTTTTAGCTAGAGGAGTTTTGTTCATCAAATGAATTTGGACCTCTTTGAATTCGAACATCTGTGTCTGTTTTTTTGTTGACTTCCGTTTTCCAAAATTGGATTTTAACTTTAGCTCACTGATACATTGAAGGTCACAACGGCTGGTAAAACTCAATGTAAAAATGTCTTTTTAAGGATTTTTTCCACATAACTGTCTTTTCTCTCTATTCAAACAACAGACACCACCAATTTACCCTCCTAAACTAACGACCTCATTTTAGGAGAAGTTATTATAGTTTTTGTATCAAGACTTCGAGTTGTTTCCGGTATTCTACCGGCTATTTCGTTTTAGCTAGAGGAATTTTGTTCATCAAATGAATTTGGACGTCTTTGAATTCGAACATTTGTCTATGTTTTTTTTGTTGACTTCTGTTTTCGAAAATTGGATTTTAACATTAGCTCACTGATACATTGAAGGTGAGAACTGCTGGTAAAACTTAATGTAAAAATGACTTTTTAAGGATTTTTTCACCATAACTGTCTTTTCTCTCTATTCAAACAACAGACACCACCAATTTACCCTCCTAAACTAACCACTTCATTTTAGGAGAAGTTATTATAGTTTTTGTATCAAGACTTCGAGTTGTGTTCGGTATTCTACCGGCTATTTCGTTTTAGCTAGAGGAATTTTGTTCATCAAATGAATTAGGACCTCTTTGAATTCGAACATTTGTCTATGTTCTTTTTTGTTGACTTCTGTTTTCGAAAATTGGATTTTAACGTTAGCTCACTGATACATTGAAGGTGAGAACTGCTGGTAAAACTTAATGTAAAAATGTCTTTTAAGGATTTTTGCACCATAACTGTCTTTTCTCTCCATTCAAACAACAGACACCACCAATTTACCCTTCTAAACTAACCACTTCTTTTTAGGAGAAGTTATTATAGTTTTTGTATTTCAAGACTTCGAGTTGTTTCCGGTATTCTACCGGCTACTTCTTTTTAGCTAGAGGAATTTTGTTCATCAAATGAAATTGGACCTCTTCGAATTCGAACTTTTGTCTATGTTCTTTTTTGTTGACTTCTGTTTTCGAAAATTGGATTTTAACATTAGCTCACTGATACATTGAAGGTGAGAACTGCTGGTAAAACTTAATGTAAAAATGTCTTTTTAAGGATTTTTGCACCATAACTGTCTTTTCTCTCCATTCAAACAACAGACACCACCAATTTACCCTCCTAAACTAACCACTTCATTTTAGGAGAAGTTATTATAGTTTTTGTATTTCAAGACTTCGAGTTGTTTCCGGTATTCTACCGACTGCTTCTTTTTAGCTAGAGGAATTTTGTTCCTCAAATGAATTTGGACCTCTTTGAATTCGAACATTTGTCTATGTTTTTTTTTACTTCTGTTTTCGAAAACTGGATTTAAACATTAGCTCACTGATACATTGAAGGTGAGAACTGCTGGTAAAACTTAATGTAAAAGTGTCTTTTTAAGGATTTTTTCACCATAACAGTCTTTTCTCTCTATTCAAACAACAGACACCACCAATTTACCCTCCTAAACTAACCACTTTATTTTAGGAGAAGTTATTATAGTTTTTGTATTTCAAGACTTCGAGTTGTTTCCGGTATTCTACCGGCTATTTCTTTTTAGCTAGAGGAATTTTGTTCATCAAATGATTTTGGACCTCTTTGAATTCGAACATGTGTCTCTGTTTTTTTGTTGACTTCTGTTTTCAAAAATTGGATTTTAACATTAGCTCACTAATACATTGAAGGTGAAAACTGCAGGTAAAACTCAACGTAAAAATGTCTTTTTAAGGATTTTTTCCCTATAACTGTGTTTTCTCTCTATTCAATCAACAGACACCACCGGCTTACCCTTCTAAATTAACCACTCCAATTTAGGAGAAATTATTAAAGTTTTTGTATTTCAAGACATCGAGTTGTTTCCGGTATTCTACCGGCTATTTCTTTTTAGCTAGAGGAATTTTGTTCATCAAATGAAATTGGATCTCTTTGAATTCGAACTTTTGTCTATGTTTTTTTTTGTTGACTTCTGTTTTCGAAAATTGGAATTCAACATTAGCTCACTGATACATTGAAGGTGAGAACTGCTGGTAAAACTTAAGGTAAAAATGTCTTTTTAAGGATTTTTTCACCATAACTGTCTTTTCTCTCTATTCAAACAACAGACACCACCAATTTACTCTCCTAAACTAACCACTTCATTTTAGGAGAAGTTATTATAGTTTTTGTATTTCAAGACTTCGAGTTGTTTCTGGTATTCTACCGGCTGCTTCTTTTTAGCTAGAGGAATATTGTTCCTCAAATGAATTGGGACCTCTTTGAATTCGAACATTTGTCTATGTTTTTTTTTACTTCTGTTTTCGAAAACTGGATTTAAACATTAGCTCACTGATACATTGAAGGTGAGAACTGCTGGTAAAACTTAATGTAAAAATGTCTTTTTCAGGATTTTTTTACCATAACTGTCTTTTCTCTCTATTCAAACAACAGACACCACCAATTTACTCTCCTAAACTAACCACTTCATTTTAGGAGAAGTTATTATAGTTTTTGTATTTCAAGACATCGAGTTGTTTCCGGTATTCTACCGGCTATTTCTTTTTAGCTAGAGGAATTTTGTTCATCAAATGAAATTGGATCTCTTTGAATTCGAACTTTTGTCTATGTTTTTTTTTGTTGACTTCTGTTTTCGAAAATTGGAATTCAACATTAGCTCACTGATACATTGAAGGTGAGAACTGCTGGTAAAACTTAAGGTAAAAATGTCTTTTTAAGGATTTTTTCACCATAACTGTCTTTTCTCTCTATTCAAACAACAGACACCACCAATTTACTCTCCTAAACTAACCACTTCATTTTAGGAGAAGTTATTATAGTTTTTGTATTTCAAGACATCGAGTTGTTTCCGGTATTCTACCGGCTATTTCTTTTTAGCTAGAGGAATTTTGTTCATCAAATGAAATTGGATCTCTTTGAATTCGAACTTTTGTCTATGTTTTTTTTTGTTGACTTCTGTTTTCGAAAATTGGAATTCAACATTAGCTCACTGATACATTGAAGGTGAGAACTGCTGGTAAAACTTAATGTAAAAGTGTCTTTTTAAGGATTTTTTCACCATAACAGTCTTTTCTCTCTATTCAAACAACAGACACCACCAATTTACCCTCCTAAACTAACCACTTTATTTTAGGAGAAGTTATTATAGTTTTTGTATTTCAAGACTTCGAGTTGTTTCCGGTATTCTACCGGCTATTTCTTTTTAGCTAGAGGAATTTTGTTCATCAAATGATTTTGGACCTCTTTGAATTCGAACATGTGTCTCTGTTTTTTTGTTGACTTCTGTTTTCAAAAATTGGATTTTAACATTAGCTCACTAATACATTGAAGGTGAAAACTGCAGGTAAAACTCAACGTAAAAATGTCTTTTTAAGGATTTTTTCCCTATAACTGTGTTTTCTCTCTATTCAATCAACAGACACCACCGGCTTACCCTTCTAAATTAACCACTCCAATTTAGGAGAAATTATTAAAGTTTTTGTATTTCAAGACATCGAGTTGTTTCCGGTATTCTACCGGCTATTTCTTTTTAGCTAGAGGAATTTTGTTCATCAAATGAAATTGGATCTCTTTGAATTCGAACTTTTGTCTATGTTTTTTTTGTTGACTTCTGTTTTCGAAAATTGGAATTCAACATTAGCTCACTGATACATTGAAGGTGAGAACTGCTGGTAAAACTTAAGGTAAAAATGTCTTTTTAAGGATTTTTTCACCATAACTGTCTTTTCTCTCTATTCAAACAACAGACACCACCAATTTACTCTCCTAAACTAACCACTTCATTTTAGGAGAAGTTATTATAGTTTTTGTATTTCAAGACTTCGAGTTGTTTCTGGTATTCTACCGGCTGCTTCTTTTTAGCTAGAGGAATATTGTTCCTCAAATGAATTTGGACCTCTTTGAATTCGAACATTTGTCTATGTTTTTTTTTACTTCTGTTTTCGAAAACAGGATTTAAACATTAGCTCACTGATACATTGAAGGTGAGAACTGCTGGTAAAACTTAATGTAAAAATGTCTTTTTCAGGATTTTTTTACCATAACTGTCTTTTCTCTCTATTCAAACAACAGACACCACCAATTTACCCTCCTAAACTAACCACTTTATTTTAGGAGAAGTTATTATAGTTTTTGTATTTCAAGACTTTGAGTTGTTTCCGGTATTCTACCGGCTATTTCTTTTTAGCTAGAGGAATTTTGTTCATCAAATGATTTTGGACCTCTTTGAATTCGAACATGTGTCTCTGTTTTTTTTGTTGACTTCTGTTTTCGAAAATTGGATTTTAACATTAGCTCACTAATACATTGAAGGTGAAAACTGCAGCTAAAACTCAATGTAAAAATCTCTTTTTAAGGATTTTTTCCCCATAACTGTCGTTTTTCTCTATTCAAACAACAGACACCACCGACTTACCCTTCTAAACTAACCACTCCATTTTAGGAGAAATTATTAAAGTTTTTGTATTTCAAGACATCGAATTGTTTCCGGTAATCTACCGACTATTTCTTTTTAGCTAGAGGAATTTTGTTCATCAAATGAATTTGGACCTCTTTGAATTCGAACATTTGTCTCTGTTTTTTGCTGACTTCTGCTTTCGAATAATGGATTTTAACATTAGCTCACTGATACATTGAAGGTGAGAACTGCTGGTAAAACTCAATGTAAAAATGTCTTATCAAGGATTTTTCCCCATAACTGTCTTTTTTCTTTATTCAAACAACAGACACCACCGAATTACCCTCCTAAACTAACCTTTTTCCATTTTAGGAGAAGTTATTATAGTTACTGTATTTCAAGACTTCGAGTTATTTCCGTTATTCTACCGGCTATTTCCTTTTAGCTAGAGGAATATTGTTCCTCAAATGAATTTGGACCTCTTTGAATTCGAACATTTGTCTCTGTTTTTTTTGTTGACTTCTGTTTTCGAAAATTGGATTTTAACATTAGCTCACTGATACATTCAAGGTGACAACTGCTGGTAAAACTTAATGTAAAAATGTCTTTTTAAGGATTTTTTCACCATAACAGTCTTTTCTCTCTATTCAAACAACAGACACCATCAATTTACCCTCCTAAACTAACCACTTTATTTTAGGAGAAGTTATTATAGTTTTTGTATTTCAAGACTTCGAGTTGTTTCTGGTATTCTACCGACCATTTCTTTTTAGCTAGAGGAATTTTGTTCATCAAATGAATTTGGACCTCTTTGAATTCGAACATTTGTCTCTGTTTTTTGCTGACTTCTGCTTTCGAATAATGGATTTTAACATTGGCTCACTGATACATTCAAGGTGACAACTGCTGGTAAAACTTAATGTAAAAATGTCTTTTTAAGGATTTTTTCACCATAACAGTCTTTTCTCTCTATTCAAACAACAGACACCACCAATTTACCCTCCTAAACTAACCACTTTATTTTAGGAGAAGTTATTATAGTTTTTGTATTTCAAGACTTCGAGTTGTTTCTGGTATTCTACCGGCTGCTTCTTTTTAGCTAGAGGAATATTGTTCCTCAAATGAATTTGGACCTCTTTGAATTCGAACATTTGTCTATGTTTTTTTTACTTCTGTTTTCGAAAACTGGATTTAAACATTAGCTCACTGATACATTGAAGGTGAGAACTGCTGGTAAAACTTAATGTAAAAATGTCTTTTTACGGATTTTTTTACCATAACTGTCTTTTCTCTCTATTCAAACAACAGACACCACCAATTTACCCTCCTAAACTAACCACTTTATTTTAGGAGAAGTTATTATAGTTTTTGTATTTCAAGACTTCGAGTTGTTTCCGGTATTCTATCGGCTATTTCTTTTTAGCTAGAGGAATTTTGTTCATCAAATGATTTTGGACCTCTTTGAATTCGAACATGTGTCTCTGTTTTTATTGTTGACTTCTGTTTTCGAAAATTGGATTTTAACATTAGCTCACTAATACATTGAAGGTGAAAACTGCAGCTAAAACTCAATGTAAAAATGTCTTTTTAAGGATTTTTTCACTATAACTGTGTTTTCTCTCTATTCAAACAACAGACACCACCGACTTACCCTTCTAAACTAACCACTCCATTTTAGGAGAAATTATTAAAGTTTTTGTATTTCAAGACATCGAATTGTTTCCGGTATTCTACCGACTATTTCTTTTTAGCTAGAGGAATTTTGTTCATCAAATGAATTTGGACCATTTTGAATTCGAACATTTGTCTCTGTTTTTTGCTGACTTCTGCTTTCGAATAATGGATTTTAACATTAGCTCACTGATACATTGAAGGTGAGAACTGCTGGTAAAACTCAATGTAAAAATGTCTTATCAAGGATTTTTCCCCATAACTGTCTTTTTTCTTTATTCAAACAACAGACACCACTGAATTACCCTCCTGAATTAACCTTTTTCCATTTTAGGAGAAGTTATTATAGTTACTGTATTTCAAGACTTCGAGTTGTTTCCGTTATTCTACCGGCTATTTCTTTTTAGCTAGAGGAATTTTGTTCATCAAATGAGATTGGACCTCTTTGAATTCGAACATTTGTCTATGTTTTTTTTGTTGACTTCTGTTTTTGCAAATTGGATTTTAACCTTAGCTCATTGATACATTCAAGGTGACAACTGCTGGTAAAACTCAATGTAAAAATCTCGTTTTAAGGATTTTTTCCCCATAACTGTCGTTTTTCTCTATTCAAACAACAGACACCACCGACTTATCCTCCTAAACAAACCACTCCATTTTAGGAGAAATTATTGAAGTTTTTGTTTTTCAAGACTTCGAGTTGTTTCCGGTATTCTACCGGCTATTTCTTTTTAGCTAGAGGAATTTTGTTTATCAAATGAATTTGGACCTCTTTGAATTCGAACATTTGTCTCTGTTTTTTTGCTGACTTCTGTTTTGGAATAATGGATTTTAACATTAGCTCACTGGTACATTGAAGGTGAGAACTGCTGGTAAAACTCAATGTAAAAATGTCTTATCAAGGATTTTTCCCCATAACTGTCTTTTTTCTTTATTCAAACAACAGACACCACCGAATTACCCTCCTAAACTAACCCTTTTTCATTTTAGAAGCTATTATTGTTACTGTATTTCAAGACTTCGAGTTGTTTCCGTTATTCTACCGGCTATTTTGTTTTAGCTAGAGGAATTTTGTTTATCAAATGAGTTTGGGCCTCTTTGAATTCGAATATTTGTCTATGTTTTTTTTTGTTGACTTCTGTTTTCGCAAATTGGATTTTAACCTTAGCTCATTGATACATTGAAGGTGACAACTGCTGGTAAAACTCAATGTAAAAATCTCTTTTTAAGGCTTTTTTCCCCATAAATGTCGTTTTTCTCTATTCAAACAACAGATACCACCGACTTACCCTCCTAAACAAACCACTCCATTTTAGGAGAAATTATTGAAGTTTTTGTATTTCAAGACTTCGCGTTGTTTCCGGTATTCTACCGGCTATTTCTTTTTAGCTAGAGGAATTTTGTTCATCAAATGATTTTGGACCTCTTTGAATTCGAACATGTGTCTCTGTTTTGTTTTGTTGACTTCTGTTTTCGAAAATTGAATTTTAACATTAGCTCACTGATACATTGAAGGTGAAAACTGCAGGTAAAACTCAATTTTAAAAATGTCTTTTTAAGGATTTTTTCCCTATAACTGTGTTTTCTCTCTATTCAAACAACAGACACCACCGACTTACCCTCCTAAACAAACCACTCCATTTTAGGAGAAATTATTGAAGTTTTATTTTTTCAAGACTTCGAGTTGCTTCCGGTATTCTAACGGCTATTTCTTTTTAGCTAGAGGAATTTTGTTTATCAAATGAATTTGGACCTCCTTGAATTCGAACATTTGTCTCTGTTTTTTTGCTGACTTCTGTTTTCGAATAATGGATTTTAACATTAGCTCACTGGTACATTGAAGGTGAGAACTGCTGGTAAAACTCAATGTAAAAATGTCTGATCAAGGATTTTTCCCCATACCTGTCTTTTTTCTTTATTCAAACAACAGACACCACCGAATTACCCTCCTAAACTAACCCTTTTTCATTTTAGGAGAAGCTATTATAGTTACCGTATTTCAAGACTTCGAGTTGTTTCCGGTATTCTACCGGCTATTTTGTTTTAGCTAGAGGAATTTTGTTCATCAAATGAGTTTGGGCCTCTTTGAATTCGAATATTTGTCTATGTTTTTTTTGTTGAATTCTGTTTTCGCAAATTGGATTTTAACCTTAGCTCACTGATACATTGAAGGTGAAAACTGCTGGTAAAACTCAATGTAAAAATCACTTTTTAAGGATTTTTTCCCCATAACTGTCGTTTTTCTCTATTCAAACAACAGACACCACCGACTTACCCTCCTAAACAAACCACTCCATTTTAGGAAAAATTATTGAAGTTTTTGTATTTCAAGACTTCGAGTTGCTTCCGGTATTCTACCGGCTATTTCTTTTTAGCTAGAGGAATTTTGTTTATCAAATGAATTTGGACCTCTTTGAATTCGAACATTTGTCTCTGTTTTTTTGCTGACTTCTGTTTTCGAATAATGGATTTTAACATTAGCTCACTGGTACATTGAAGGTGAGAACTGCTGGTAAAACTCAATGTAAAAATGTCTTATCAAGGATTTTTCCCCATAACTGTCTTTTTTCTTTATTCAAACAACAGACACCACCGAATTACCCTCCTAAACTAACCCTTTTTCATTTTAGGAGAAGCTATTATAGTTACTGTATTTCAAGACTTCGAGTTGTTTCCGGTATTCTACCGGCTATTTTGTTTTAGCTAGAGGAATTTTGTTCATCAAATGAGTTTGGGCCTCTTTGAATTCGAATATTGGTCTATGTTTTTTTGTTGACTTCTGTTTTCGCAAATTGGATTTTAACCTTAGCTCACTGATACATTGAAGGTGACAACTGCTGGTAAAACTCAATGTAAAAATCTCTTTTTAAGGATTTTTTCCCCATAACTGTCGTTTTTCTCTATTCAAACAACAGATACCACCGACTTACCCTCCTAAACAAACCACTCCATTTAAGGAGAAATTATTGAAGTTTTTGTATTTCAAGACTTCGAGTTGCTTCCGGTATTCTACCGGCTATTTCTTTTTAGCTAGAGGAATTTTGTTTATCAAATGAATTTGGACCTCATTGAATTCGAACAGTTGTCTCTGTTTTTTTGCTGACTTCTGTTTTCGAATAATGGATTTTAACATTAGCTCACTGATAAATTGAAGGTGAGAACTGCTGGTAAAACTCAATGTAAAAATGTCTTATCAAGGATTTTTCCCCATAACTGTCTTTTTTCTTTATTCAAACAACAGACACCACCGAATTACCCTCCTAAACTAACCCTTTTTCATTTTAGGAGAAGCTATTATAGTTACTGTATTTCAAGACTTCGAGTTTTTTCCGGTATTCTACCGGCTATTTCTTTTTAGCTAGAGGATTTTTGTTCATCAAATGAATTTGGACCTCTTTGAATTCGAACAGTTGTCTCTGTTTTTTTGCTGACTTCTGTTTTCGAATAATGGATTTTAACATTAGCTCACTGATAAATTGAAGGTGAGAACTGCTGGTAAAACTCAATGTAAAAATGTCTTATCAAGGATTTTTCCCCATAACTGTCTTTTTTCTTTATTCAAACAACAGACACCACCGAATTACCCTCCTAAACTAACCCTTTTTCATTTTAGGAGAAGCTATTATAGTTACTGTATTTCAAGACTTCGAGTTGCTTCCGGTATTCTACCGGCTATTTCTTTTTAGCTAGAGGAATTTTGTTTATCAAATGAATTTGGACCTCATTGAATTCGAACAGTTGTCTCTGTTTTTTTGCTGACTTCTGTTTTCGAATAATGGATTTTAACATTAGCTCACTGATAAATTGAAGGTGAGAACTGCTGGTAAAACTCAATGTAAAAATGTCTTTACATGGATTTTTTCCCCATAAATGTCCTTTTTCTTTATTCAAACAACAGACAGCACCGACTTACCCTCCTAAACTAACCACTCCATTTTAGGAGAAGTTATTATAGTTTTTGTATTTCAAGACTTCGAGTTGTTTCCAGTATTCTACCGGCTATTTCTTTTTATCTAGAGGATTTATGTTCATCAAATGAGTTTGGACCTCTTTGAATTCGAACATTTGTCTCTGTTTTTTTTGTTGACCTTTATTTTCGAAAATTGGATTTTGACATTAGATCACTGATACATTGAAGGTGAGAACTGCTGGTAAAACTCAATGTAAAAATGTCTTTACAAGGATTTTTTCCCCATAAATGTCCTTTTTCTTTATTCAAACAACAGACAGCACCGACTTACCCTCCTAAACTAACCACTCCATTTTAGGAGAAGTTATTATAGTTTTTGTATTTCAAGACTTCGAGTTGATTCCGGTATTCTACCGGCTATTTCTTTTTATCTAGAGGATTTTTGTTCATCAAATGAGTTTGGACCTCTTTGAATTCGAACATTTGTCTCTGTTTTTTTTGTTGACCTTTGTTTTCGAAAATTGGATTTTAACATTAGATCACTGATACATTGAAGGTGAGAACTGCTGGTAAAACTCAATGTAAAAATGTCTTTACAAGGATTTTTTCCCCATAAATGTCCCTTTTCTTTATTCAAACAACAGACAGCACCGACTTACCCTCCTAAACTAACCACTCCATTTTAGGAGAAGTTATTATAGTTTTTGTATTTCAAGACTTCGAGTTGTTTCCGGTATTTTACCGGCTATTTCTTTTTATCTAGAGGATTTTTGTTCATCAAATGAGTTTGGACCTCTTTAAATTCGAACATTTGTCTCTGTTTTTTTTGTTTACCTTTGTTTTCGAAAACTGGATCTTAACATTAACTCACTGATACATTGAAGGTGAGAACTGCTGGTAAAACTCAATGTAAAAAAATTTTTTCAAGGATTTTTTCCCCATAAATGTCTTTTCTCTTTATTCAAACAGCAGACAGCACCAACTTACCCTCCTAAACTAACCACTCCATTTTAGGAGAAGTTATTGTAGTTTTTGTATTTCAAGACTTCGAGTTGTTTCCGGTATTCTACCGGCTATTTCTTTTTATCTAGAGGATTTTTGTTCATCAAATGAGTTTGGACCTCTTTGAATTGGAACATTTGTCTCTGTTTTTTTTGTTTACCTTTGTTTTCGAAAACTGGATTTTAACATTAACTCACTGATACATTGAAGGTGAGAACTGCTGGTAAAACTCAATGTAAAAAAATTTTTTCATGGATTTTTTCCCCATAAATGTCTTTTCTCTTTATTCAAACAACAGACAGCACCAACTTACCCTCCTAAACTAACCACTCCATTTTAGGAGAAGTTATTGTAGTTTTTGTATTTCAAGACTTCGAGTTGTTTCCGGTATTCTACCGGCTATTTCTTTTTATCCAGAGGATTTTTGTTCATCAAATGAATTTGGACCTCTTTGAATTCGAACATTTGTCTCTGTTTTTTTTGTTGACTTCTGTTTTCGAATATTGGATTTTAACATTAGCTCACTGATACATTGAATGTGAGAACTGCTGGTAAAACTCAATGTAAAAATATCTTTACAAGGATTTTTTCCCCATAAATGTCCTTTCTCTTTATTCAAACAACAGACAGCACCGACTTAACCGCCTAAACTAACCACTCCATTTTAGGAGAAGTTATTATAGTTTTTGTATTTCAAGACTTCCAGTTGTTTCCGGTTTTCTACCGGCTATTTCTTTTTCTCTAGAGGAATGTTGTTCATCAAATGAATTTGGACCTCTTTGAATTCGAACATTTGTCTCTGTTTTTTTTGTTGACTTCTGTTTTCAAAAATTGAATTTTAACATTAGCTCAATGATACATTGAAGGTGAGAACTGCTGGTAAAACTCAATGTAAAAATGTCTTTTCAAGGATTTTTTCTCCATAACTGTCTTTTCTCTTTATTCAAACAACAGAAACCACCGACATACCCTCCTAAACTAACCCCTCCATTTGAGGAGAAGTTATTATAGTTTTTGTAATTCAAGATTTCGAGTTGTTTCCGGTCTTCTACCTGCTATTTCTTTTTAGCTAGAGGAATTTTGTTCAACAAATGAATTTGGACCTCTTTGAATTCGAACATTTGTCTCTGTTTTTTTTGTTGACTTCTGTTTTCGAAAATTGGATTTTAACATTAGCTCACTGATACATTGAAGGTGAGAACTGCTGGTAAAACTCAATGTAAAAATGTCTTTTTACGGATTTTCCCCCATAACTGATTTTTTCTCTCTATTCAAACAACAGACACCACCGACTTACCCTCCTAAACTAACCACTCCACCACCTACCCCTACACGCCCAAAGCTTACCCAACTTCTTCCCCTCACACCTACACCCCGCCTACCCATACCACTGAACAAAAACGGTGTCCCCATTTTTCTAAATCCATGCCTACAGTTTTATTAGGCTGTTACTTTTTTCGTTTTTCCTTGAAATACTTTATTTCAGGTAAGGATGGTTTGGTTATTAATTAGATTGACTCCTCCAGTCGTTTTTGGTATTCCACTTATTATGTTTTTTAGGAACTAATTGAGGAACTCATGGTAATATTCAATATGGAAAGATTACTTTGAGAATTTTTGATCCCAAACAAGTCTTTTCAAGATATCTAACTTACCCCCACCCCCTCAATTAGCTCTATTTTTTACATACTTCTGAAATAGGTAGGGTTAGATAAGATTTTTTATTGCAGGACTCTTCAAGTTGTTTCTGGTATTCTACCCGCTATGTTTTACGCAAAACGTTCACTTGACCGATTTGCCTTTTCGAGTGATTTTCTCTTTTTGCGTGATCTAATTTTCTCTTTCCTTTACAAGAGTCAGCTGATTATTTCTATTTTCGGCAGTTAACTGCTACAAGTCAAATGAAAAATGCGCCAAAAATTGGTGTCATTGCTTCAGTTTAGTTTTTATATTAGTGGTTATAGTGGTATGTAATAGCCTGCAATGACGTCATTTGAGGCCTCCTAAGTGAATTTATTTGAAATCTTAGATCCTAGTCCTCATCAAAATGCATAACTAATTTTAAAGTGAGGATTTCAAATCTAATATATCTCAAGCACTATAATAAAAATAACTGAACTCATAGTAACCATAATACTGATAAAAACAAATAATTTTCGGCATTCTAGAGAAATGCATCATGAAGTTCGGAGCTATTTTGTGCAATAGCTTAGTTGAGATGATGCTTGGATTCTCTTAATTTTCCATTACGGAAATGAGCTATAATTTCTTATCAGTTGTTTGTGAATGGATTTTGATCGGTGATTCAAATTTCTCCAGAGAGGGGCGTGAAAAGAAAAACAATATCATACTGCGTTATGAATTGTTTTTTACAAAACGTTTGAAGAAGTTAAGAGAAATTAGTTTCAGGAAACGTTCGCTTTTTTGATAGCAATGTTAAGTTAAGGATGCTCAACAAATTGGCGTCGTGAATTTTCATCAGTATGAATGTTCTCTTTATGCAATTTCAACAGTCGCTTGAAAGCCATAAATTTATACAGATAAGATGTGATTACATATTTTGAACAGTGAGCTCAAACAAGAAATTGGTGAACTGATAAAAACACACCCGTCATCAGATAAATTAAGAATTTAAAAACCACATTGCTTAAAATGTATTCATTGAACTTAATTGAATACAGATTTTCATTTTTGCAAAAAACAACGTTCAAGAAAGTTTATTTTTTATCTTGACTTTAACCACGCGCTCAAGAGTTCCCATTCACAAGTCTAAAAAACTTGAAAATAGATATGCTTGCAAATTTCGCCATCTTTCTATGCTGCTTTGCAGTTATTCAGGCTGAGATGTTTGATAGACGGTATGCGCAGAGCGTGCTTAGCAAAAGATACTGTAGGAGGAAAATGCGAGGACTACAATGATTGCAAAGCACATGAATACTGCGACTACGATCTTAAACAGTGCTATGGGTACGCGTTTTGCAAAAGAGGTACTACTTTCTGCTTCATCGATTTTGATTGCCCACTTGGACAGCTGTGTGATACTGATAAAAATGAATGTTATCAACCGAACTAGAGAAAGACAGAAGAAATTAGGAAAGCTGGACGCATGAAAAGGAAGCGAACTACTGAAAACTTAAAACTGTGTGAAATGCATAGGACTTTGTATAATCAGCTCCTATCAATTTATTTATTGTAAATATTGTACAAAAAATAATTTCACTGTAATGTTATATTTTTCTGTCAAGAATATACCCGGGTCGGGAAAAATCGGAAAAATATGAAAGATAAGCGGTGAAAAGTTTTTTTTCACCGTACTTTCGTAAAATTTGTACTTACGTAATTTCAACTCTAGAGTAAGCGGTGAACATACAAAACTTCACCACATCTCACAGGTTTCTAGAAATTACCTGTCTTATACGGATTCGAACCCTCACCTCCTGCATGTCTGCCACTTCTTCATACACGACGCCAACTTTCCCAAAATTCGCGCATATTGGTTTTGAAATTAAATCAAATTCACTCAACTTTCTGTTAAACATTTGCGTTGATTTTTTGTAAAATTAGTGGTTAAATTACAAAATATAAGCGATGAAATGTGGTGATTTTTTGTAAGTTCACCGCTAACTCTAGTGGTGACAATACATAAATTCACCGCTTAAAATTTTCAAAACAATTTTAATGATTATTTGTGGGTAATTTTTTTGTGAGTCTTTTAAAAAAGGTATCTTAACGTCGTTGGATAAAAACCTAGAAAATAAGCAGTGAATTTATGGTCTTTCAACGCATTCACTGCTGATCTCGCACAATTTTAAGACTTTTTTCTATGCTGTGAATTTAGGTAATTTCACTATTAAGTTAAGCGGTGAATTTATGTAATACCGCACATTTACCGCTTATATTACATAAATGGGGCACTTTTTTCAGAGCGGTAAATTTATGTAATTTCACTGCTACCGGGCGATAAAGTTTTTTTGCAGTATTTACCGCCTGATTTATGCAATTTCACCGCATTCACCGCTTGTATTCCAAAATTTTCCACATTCACAGCTTTTGTCACATAATTTTGCGTTGAATGGTTGTAAAACCTCGACCCTGGTTATAATGTAAATTAAAAATTGCGAAAGCCATAACCAAGTTATCTTTGGCTTCACGAGCTGTACACTACGGAACTTTTTTGAGCGCACACAGGGGGCCTGGTGCGTTCGAACATACATGGGCGAGGATTTTTTAAACGAGCAACATAAATGCACCATTATTTACCGTCGAGCCAAAGACTGCCCCATATTTGTAACTACTCTCCCAGACCCAACATCAACTCTTAATCAGTACTGATTCATAGAAATTGGAAATCTTGGATCAGTACTGTATCAGAGCTCTGATCATGTTACATTTTTGACTTGGCACGTCCTAAATCAAGTCTTAAGTCTTGGCAAGTCTTGTGTCAAGTATTGGTCAAGACTTGACATGTCTTGTGCAAGTCTTGGCCAAGATTTGACAAGACTTGGGAAAAATATTGAGCAGTTTTTAATGTTGGTTTACTTTCTTTTGGTAACGAAAGAAGAAGGCCGCCACATACATTGGCCTGTCTAAAAAACTCTCCAAAGTAAAAAAACGCATGACAACCGGGGACTTTCACAAAAATTCATTTAAGAGAAGATGAAAAATTATGATTTCTCCCAAAAACAGCGGTCATGGCTAGTTTATTATGGCCATTGAAAAATGCTTGGTCAGATTAGTAATTTTCTCGTAAACACTTTTACCAAAACGTGACTCAAGACTTGCCAAGTCTTGGCCAAGACTTGATCTAGGCTTGAAATGTTTTCACAAGTCTTAAGACTTGGGATGGGACGTGATCAGAACTGATTTTTTAATTTAAGATGTGCACTTCACTCTAGACGTACCAATCAAGACTTGAAATTCATTCCGAGCTGCAATATTGACAATTCACGTCCCACTTCAATCACGAGATACCTTCTGCCCCACGGACGAGCGCAGAACTTCGTCATATGCGAGCTAAATCTGCACCATACATTTTTAATTGCTCTCAAGCGAAGTTTGTAGCAATTATATTAGTATTGTAGGTCCTGTTTTCTGCGATTTTTCGCTTGACCGTTTTTGGTCTGACGCTTTCAACTTTTCGTCCTCAAAAACGGGATAAACAGGTAGCGCCGAGCGGGCATTAAGTGCTCTTAGAGCTTTTCAGCTCTGTTTCAGCTCAAACTGTTTTGGAGACTCATATTTATACTTAGGTTGTGAAAGGCGGTTCTTAGAGGTTAAAGACACCCCCACTGTGGACCCCCTTGTTTCCCCCACCCCCACCGAGCTGTTGCCCCCACCCCAGTGTTGCCCCCACAAACACCCCCCTCTCGTGGCTAGCTACTGACAAACAACGGCTTGCTAAAAACGTAAATTTATACTATTTTGCAATTTTTTTCAAGCATTCACTGCTACCGGGTGATAAAGTTTTATTGCAGTATTTACCGCCTGATTTGTGCAATTTCACCGCATTCACCGCTTGTATTCCAAAATTTTCCACATTCACAGCTTTTGTTACATAATTTTGCGTTGAATGGTTGTAAAACCTCGACCCTGGTTAAAATGTAAAATAAAAATTGCGAAAGCCATAACCAAGCTATCTTTGGCTTCACGAGCTGTACACTACGGAACTTTTTTGAGCGCACACAGGGGGCCTGGTGCATTCGAACATACATGGGCGAGGATTTTTTAAACGAGCAACATAAATGCACCATTATTTACCGTCGAGCCAAAGACTGCCCCATATTTGTAACTACTCTCCCAGACCCAACATCAATTCTTAATCAGTACTGATTCATTGAAATTGGAAATCTTGGATCAGTACTGTATCAGAGTTCTGATCATGTTACATTTTTGACTTGGCACGTCCTAAATCAAGTCTTAAGTCTTTGCAAGTCTTGTGTCAAGTATTGGTCAAGACTTGACATGTCTTGTGCAAGTCTTGGCCAAGATTTGACAAGTCTTGGGAAAAATATTGAGCAGTTTTTAATGTTGGTTTACTTTCTTTTGGTAACGAAAGAAGAAGGCCGCCACATACATTGGCCTGTCTAAAAAACTCTCCAAAGTAAAAAAAGCGTGACAACACGGGGACTTTCACAAAAGTTCATTTAAGAGAAGATGAAAGATTCTGATTTCGCCCAAAAATAGCAGTCATGGCTAGTTTATTATGGCCAATGAAAAATAATTTGGTTTCGGGGACAATTAAAGTTGGTATGTGCTCAAATCAAAAAATGCTTGGTCAGATTAGTAATTTTCTCTTAAACACTTTTACCAAAACGTGACTCAAGACTTGCCAAGTCTTGGCCAAGACTTGATCTAGGCTTGACATGTTTTCACAAGTCTTAAGACTTGGGATGGGACGTGATCAGAACTGATTTTTTAATTGAAGATGTGCACTTCACTCTAGACGTACCAATCAAGACTTGAAATTCATTCCGAGCTGCAATATTGACAATTCACGTCCCACTTCAATCACGAGATACCTTCTGCCCCACGGACGAGCGCAGAACTTCGTCATATGCGAGCTAAATCTGCACCATACATTTTTAATTGCTCTCAAGCAAAGTTTGTAGCAATTATATTAGTCCCGTAGGTCCTGTTTTCTGCGATTTTTCGCTTGACTGATTTTGGTCTGACGCTTTCGACTTGTCGTCCTCAAAAACGGGATAAACAGGTAGCGCCGAGCGGGCATTAAGTGCTCTTAGAGCCTTTCAGCTCTGTTTCAGCTCAAACTGTTTTGGAGACTCATACTTATACTTAGGGTGTGAAAGGCGGTTCTTAGAGGTTAAAGACACCCCCACTGTGGACCCCCTTGTTGCCCCCAACCCCCACCGAGCTGTTGCCCCCCACCCCAGTGTTGCCCCCCCCCCCCAATCACCCCCCTCTCGTGGCTAGCTACTGACAAACAACCGCTTGCTAAAAACGTAAATTTATACTATTTTGCAATTTTTTTTAAGCTTTTTGAAAATTTTTGACATTTTTTGATTTCTATCAGCCCTTAGGTGTCAAGGAACCTCCTTTATGTTTTAAAAATAGGTTCTAGCAATTTTTTTAAAACTTGCAATTTGATGTTTTTTGAAATTTTTTGTCATTTTTTAAGTTTCTCTAGCCTGAAGGGCCACGGAACTTCCTCTTGGGTTTGATAATAGGTTAGTGCAAAGTTTATATATGTAATGGAATGTTCTTCAAGATTTTAATGTCACAAATTTAAGCAATTTTTAAAAATATTTGCAATTTTTTTTATGTTTTTGAATTTTTCCGGCCACAGAGGCCCTGGGTTGGTCAGATTAGTAATTTTCTCTTAAACAATTTTACCAAAACGTGACTCAAGACTTGTCAAGTTCTGATCAAGACTTGCCTCAAGACTGGCCAAGTCTTGGCCAAGACTTGATCTAGGCTTGACAAGCCTTGAGCAAGACTTGACATGTTTTCACAAGTTTTAAGAATTGGGATAGGACGTGATCAGAATCAGTTTGATAATAAGCTGCTGCATAGTTTCTAGAGTTAATGGGATTGTGATCAATTTGTTAATGACTCCAGTTTTAGTAATATTTAGAAACTCTAAATCTTTTAGTTTTAATGTAAAAAAATTAAATTTTTCAAATTTTTGGAAAATTTTTATGTTTAACGCCTATGGATCTTTAGCCAGTGAAACTATTTCAGGCTTAAAACAAGGATACTGGATAGTCTTTTGAGACAATGAAATAGTTCTTAATATATTAATGTCTTGAATTTTAGCAAGATTTTGTTGAAATTTGCAATTTTTCCAATTTTTTTTTCAATAATTTTCGTAATTTTCTGAGTTTAACGGCCATTACTGACAAACGAAACTTTTTCAAATCTCCGAGATGGGTTACCTGACAGAGCTTTCGAGACAAAAAATGGTTTTCATTTTTTTATTGCGGAGTTCAAAACTTTTTGTTAATAGTTTTGCCTTTTTCATTTTTTTCTATATGATTTTTTTATTAACAAGAATAGAAAACTAGAAAACAAGAATAGAAAAAACTAGAATCCAATCATGAAAGATATTCCTGTCTTCTTCTCTTTCATTCGATTGGGGTTCCTTTCCCTCTCTTTCTCGTTCACGTTTAATCTCTCTCTCTCTCTCTCTCTCTCTCTTTGTTGATTCCGCACTTTAGCTGCTGTCATGTGGCGTAATGTCACCATCTCTGATCCTCAGTATCAATGAGTTATAGTTGAAATGTTTTTATCATAAATGATGTAACAGGCACTTTTAGGAAACCATTGTTAATTGCTCTCAAAAGCAATTTGTAGCAAATATATTAATCCTGTTTGTCTTTTTATGCAAATTTTCGCTTGCCCCATTTTTCGTCTGACTCATTTGACTTTCGTATTCAGAAACGGGATAAAGAGGTAGCGCCCTGAGGACACTAAACCGTGGCTAGTTGTTGACGAAGCCAACCGCTCGGCGGTCGTTTGAGAGCAAGTCGCCCGACGTTAGTCGGTTATGTTTATCTTTTTTTGCAATAAATTCTTCACTAGAGAAATCGGAGCTGCCGAAAACATAAAAGGATGCAATTTTAATCCATTTGAGTGACTAGAATTTTTAATATCATTTCTTCAGCTCTATTTACTGTTCAAAACCACACGAAAAATGTTTGAAGAATTTTTTTGCAGCCCATGAAAAAACCAAGGCACATTTTAATACGACAATTCGTTTTAAATCTATAAATGGAAATGAGTGATGACGCTTTTTTACCTTTATTGATATCCTGCTCATTTTAGAATTCTAACCTATCTGTCTACGAATCTTTAAGAATTTTACCCAGGCCTAGGCCTCGACTTATGAAAAGACTTTAAAAGTCTAGTAGGGGGGCAATATTGAAGATAATTACACGGTCGAGCTTCCTAGTTAAACTCAAGCTAAAATCTTTTCATGGGTTGAGCTTAAGTGTTTTCATAACGAAGAAAGTCCAGCTAAGGACTTTTCATGGGTGCACCATTGGTCATTTGATAACCAACAAAGTCGAGTAAAGGTCTTTCCATGGGTCCACCATTAGTCTTTTCTTAAGTCTATTTCTTCAAAATTCGAAATTTTCCATTTCTGTCCGCTTCTGTACATACAGAAGCAGAGCCGGAGCAACACTAAATAGCTTTGCACCAGAGCAGTCCAACTTAAGAAACAGTTGGAAAACTGCCAAAAGCCTTAAGATCTATGTCCAATCTGAAGATAATCTTAAGTTATGGAAGCTCGAGTATATTACCACATTACTTGATTCATTGAAATCAGCTAGCTTAAGTGTATTGGTCCTAGTCCCTTAGCCATGACTAAGTTTTGGCGATTTTCAGTTTGTTTTCCCTCCAAAATTTTGAACTATCGTTTTTTAAAAAAAAATCTTGAAGGCTTTTGTGGGATTAGTGGTTCTTCTGAGTTGTAATTAAAAAGGAAAATACACGCTGACCTCGTTATATGCAATATTACTCGGACAATATTATTGGCAAAAAAGCAGACTTACGAAAAGAATAATGATGGACCCATGAAAAGACTTTAACTCGACTCTGTTTGCAAATATTAAGTCGAGTTTAAGTCCAGCCCAAATATTGGGTCGAGGTAAAGTCTTTTCTAAAATGTTGGGTCCAGCTAAAGACTTTTCCAAAAAATCTGAGTAGAGCTGAAATCCAGAATGTCTTAAAGTCCAGCTAAAATCTTTTCATAGCTCAATTGAGTCCTGTACGGTCCTTTCATAGTACATATGAGTCGAGCATTGTCTTTTCATAAGTCTGTACCTAGATCTGGATAACCTACCCGTCTAAGAGTATTAGCCTGTTAATCTGAAAAGCGTCCCGCCAATATATGGTATTACGGAGACTATAGCAATAGTTCACTGGAAATTGAGCTTATAACCTTTCTTCATTTTACCATCCGAAGGTGAGCTGTGCCCAGGTCGAGAAAAAATCGGAAAATTATGTAAGATAAGCGGTGAAAAGTTAGTTTTTTCACCGCAAAATTCGTACATAATTTTGTGGCGAATCGCAATGAATGCGCTGAAATTAAGTAAGTTTACCGCTAGAGTAAGCAGTGATCTTGTAAAAATTCACCACAATTCACCGCTAAATTAAGTAATTTCATCGCTATATTGAGCGGTGAAATTACATGTTTTAGCGGCTAATTGTGGTGATTTTTTTTAAGATCAATGCTTACTCGAGCGGTGAACAGCTTACATAATTTCAGCGCATTCACCGCAGTTCAATGCAAAATTATGTACGAAATTTGCAGTGAAAAAAAAACAATTTTTAACCGGTTACCTTACATTTTTTTCCGATTTTGATTTTGTGCTTTAACCTTTCAAACAATTCATCGCTTCCTAGCGTTGATCATTCAAAAATTTGGCGCCTCCTGGCGTTGATATTACAAAAAACCACAGTTTCCCAGGTCGAGGTTTTCCTTTGTCCTCGTTTATGTCTCAAACCAATTTTGAACGCACAAAGGGGGTACGGTGCGTTCAAAAATACACGGTCGAGGATTCTTGTTGAACGACCAGCATAAACGAGCACGTTTTTATGGTCGGACAACATTAACGCACCAGGTACTTGAGTGATGGTTGTTTAGGGTATTTTAAGTCATGATGATATTTTAGTTAGAGGGATTTCCGTGAAGAAATTCTTCACCGGAACCCGTCTAATTCTGTAACACGGGCAATTGCGTCTAATCAAAAAATTTTTGAACGGAATTGGGTTTGATCAAGGACCATTTCGACCGCCTTTTTCAATTTTTTTTTGTTTTTTTTATTGAGAGATTTTGACTCTACGAATCTTTAAGAATTTTACCCAGGCCTAGGCCTCGACTTATGAAAAGACTTTAAAAGTCTAGTAGGGGAGCAATATTGAAGATAATTACACGGTCGAGCTTCCTAGTTAAAGTCAAGCTAAAATCTTTTCATGAGTTGAGCTTAAGTCATTTCATAACGAAGAAAGTCCAGCTAAGGACTTTTCATGGGTGCACCATTGGTCATTTGATAACCAACAAAGTCGAGTAAAGGTCTTTCCATGGGTCCACCATTAGTCTTTTCTTAAGTCTATTTCTTCAAAATCCGAAATTTTCCATTTCTGTCCGCTTCTGTACATACAGAAGCAGAGCCGGAGCAAGACTAAATAGCTTTGCACCAGAGCAGTCCAACTTAAGAAACAGTTGGAAAACTGCCAAAAGCCTTAAGATCTATGTCCAATCTGAAGATAATCTTAAGTTATGGAAGCTCGAGTATATTACCACATTACTTGATTCATTGAAATCAGCTAGCTTAAGTGTATTGGTCCTAGTCCCTTAGCCATGACTAAGTTTTGGCGATTTTCAGTTTGTTTTCCCTCCAAAATTTTGAACTATCGTTTTTTAAAAAAAAATCTTGAAGGCTTTTGTGGGATTAGTGGTTCTTCTGAGTTGTAATTAAAAAGGAAAATACACGCTGACCTCGTTATATGCAATATTACTCGGACAACATTAACGCACCAGGTACTTGAGTGATGGTTGTTTAGGGTATTTTAAGTCATGATGATATTTTAGTTAGAGGGATTTCCGTGAAGAAATTCTTCACCGGAACCCGTCTAATTCTGTAACACGAGCAATTGCGTCTAATCAAAAAATTTTTGAACGGAATTGGGTTTGATCAAGGACCATTTCGACCGCCTTTTTCAATTTTTTTTGTTTTTTTTATTGAGAGATTTTGACTCTGCCAAGAGGCAACAATAAAGCAGCGTTCTGATCTGAGACTTATCTAAATTCCATCTAATCAGATAAAAGTAGTCCAGCTGATAGCAAAGGCCGGTTCTCTTCAGAGGAAATTTTGGTGAAACTGGAGACCAAGATGTGTCTTATAGAAAGCTGTTTAAACTAATCCATTGAGTCAGAAAAATCAGATCAGGACTAATTTCAATCTGGAAAGTTTGATCAGAGATTATTTTGGTCTAGAAAGTCTGAAAGTCTGATCAGAGAATATTTTTGTCTGGAAAATCTAATCAGAGAAAAACTTGGGTCTGGACCCCAACCTGGGTTACGTTATCGCCAGCTACTTGAATTATCTAGCCTTAACAGTCTTTGAAAAACATTAAAACAACTGCAACAGTGAATTTTTCCATGATCAAACTTAAATAATAAGAAAGAAATAAAAAATCATTGAGGTATCTTCTATCGTATCTACGGAGTGCATTTAAAAAAAACATTAAAATGAACCCGATTATAAGAGTTCGAATTGTTGATCAAAATTTGTAGCATTTATATTCGTCCAACGGTCTTTTCTAATACAATTTTTTGGTTGACCAATTTTTTGTCTGACCCATTTGGCTTTTTGATGTCCAAAACGGGAGCAACAGTGAGCGCCCGGAGGGCATTAAGCTCTCTTAGAGCCTTTTGGCTTAATTGACTGCAAGTAAGCAATTCACCGAAGCTGTTTTTGAGATCAAAATACATAGTGTGATTGGCATTTTTTATAGTTCGAACTTCTACATCACCACCATCACAACACCGACCTCCCTCACTGAACCTTTCGCCCTCTTATTCCTCATCCCTGCACATCGTTCCACCCGTAACCCGGGCCACCACTTGTCTTCGCCTCGTGATGCCGACGCACCTGGTCCCCTCACCCCACTCCCCTTCAATCTAGCAAAAGCTAGCCTCCGTAGCTAGCTAAACCGTACCAGTCATTTTATAGCAATTTGCCCGACCTTTATGGATTGATATAGTGATTTGTGCTACACTCAGTAACATGACTGGTTAGCCTAGTGCTATTTTGAGATTTGGGTTACGGAACATGAAGCACAAAACTGAAATGGACAAAGTCCAGTTCAACATTTGAACTAAATACTATGTAGTTTTGGATAACTACTTTTTTCAGATCATAAATTTCAACTAGAAATACTATCATGACGTGATAAAATCATGCAACTTAGAGAACACCAATTAAACATTGATAATTCTGTCAAAACTGTTATCTCCGTCCAATGTGATACCAGAGAAACACAGCTCAACCACCAAAACTTGTTGGTCCCCTATAACTTCAGATTTAAAACATACTCCCGGTTTGTTCCCGTTTTCTTAAATCCCAATATACTGAGCTAACTTCTAGCTTAGAATATTTTGTGACTTGTTTTTCTAAGTCATAAAAAATTAGCTCAGCACAATTTTGGAATTTAGGTAACTCCAACATAACTTCTCCTGAATTCCATCTAGGTTTCAATTTATCTTAGAGTAAATCAACCTGTGCTAACCTTTATCATTCCGATCTTATCCACTTGAATTAACTTAACTATTATATCACCTCATGCTCGGTTCTTATTTGATGCTCTTTAACATAAACTATCAACTCAAATTTGCAAGTAACTTTCTTTACTACTTAACTATAAACTAGGAATGGAACTAGGGATTGAATTCTCAAGTAATACTTTTCGCGATTAACCCCGTCGTTTAAGTATCTATAGTACGGACCAGCAGTATAGATGGTTTAGCTACGCATGGATGGATGATTTAGCCATGACATGCAATTTTTTGGTTCGAAAACACCCATTAACAGTTAAAAATTGTTTTAGCATCAGATTTGATCTTATCCAATCAGAAGAAGTAGATCATGAACCAATTTATAATAGATAAACTCATTAATTGCTATCTATGCTTTTGTACGCTCTCATTGAACATTTTAAATTAATCCTGGTGTTTGCGGGTTTAGCGATTTCTGCCCTTTCGCAACCCCAGGTGTCTCAAATTCACAACTGACACAGAAATAGTCGAAAGGTGTAATTAGCAGTCAGTGACAAAAAATTAGTATCAGTCAATGCTCCTCTTCATAATAGAATTCAGAAAGCTTATTTCTCTACAATCAGCCAACATATACGACGCCAGAAATAGATTTTGGTCAAAATATATTAAAAAAATTTTAATGAGCTTGTGAACTGATTTACAAATTGTATATAATTGTACTGGCTTTATAAAAACGCTATAAACGTTTTCTATCTGAGCTATGTCAAAAGTTGTAGATCTAGTAAAAACAAAAATTATAAATTAATGTTGAACTGATTTGATAATTATTTTATCACGTTAAAACTTTTTTCTACTGCAACTAGATCTGAAAATTTCTAGCGTAGCTCGTATAGAGTAGTCTTGCAGCGGTTTTATAAACTGAGTATAACTAAATACCACATGTAATTCAGTTCAAAATGTAATTCATCAAATGTTTTTAATATATACCTATTATTCATGTCAGCAATTTCATCGCGCTTGAACAGTTCTTGCGCAGGCATGCCGTGAGCACTTATTTTGTATGGTGAACTCAAACAAGAATAGACGAATTGATAAAAAACACGCCAATCGTAAGGTGTACATGAATTACGAAACTGTTATAAAATGTTTAAAGTAGTTCGGTCGAACAAACCAAACTACAGATTTTCATTTTTACAAAAAGTGCTTTTAAAAAAGGTTGAACTATCTGTTCAAACAGACCTCATATCGTCGTTTAAATTTAACGTGGTTCTGGTCGTTCATTTGTCAATTTCCATTTCACGAGGCGAGGACGGTCGAAAATGAATGTATTCCCTAGTGATGAGCGGATTCAAATCTTGCAAGAATCTTGCAAGATGATTCAAATCTTGCAAGATTCTTGCAAGAATCTTGCAAGATATCAATCAAGGCCAAAAAATAAATCTGGGTACAAGTGTTTTAGGAAACATCTTTGAAGCAAGTTTTTGTTTACTGAACAAGTTACGAAGACTAATTCAATGAAAAAAAAAATAGCCAGGATTCAAAATCTTGCAAGAATCTTGCAAGATTTTGAATTCCGGAAAAAATATTTATGTGTTTTTGGTAGCTAAAACTAACTGAAAACCAAATATCATGACTTATATCAGAATTCTTGATCAGCAAAACTGAAAATAAATGACTTTTTTCGTCAACGCCTTTTGAATGTGAAATCTTGCAAGAATCTTGCAAGATTCTTGCAAGATTTTGAATTCACATACAACTTTCCGGCAAATAAATAGAAATTACTCGAGGCAATCAAATCCGTCTTTTTAAAGTTCAATTTACCAAATAAAAAACAGAATTATTTCAATATTTCTCTTATCTTTCATTACAACAAATTATTTTTAGAGAAACAAACAGTTGGGACTTTTTGTTACTGATCCTGTCCGTAATTTAGCATGTTTTTGTTGTAGTAAAAAAAAATCCAATCATTTTGAAGTCTAATTATCTTCCTAAGGAGATTTAAATTAACCCATGATGCCTTCAGTTGATAGCTATTAGTGTTAATGTCCTTGAAGTGTTTTCATTAAAAAAAATCGATGTGTTTTTGAAAATTCATCTTTTGTGCTTCTTTCATTCGATTTATTGTTCAATCTTCATGTCAGAAAGTCAACCTTGGCTTTCTGGTAAATCAAACATTAGTTCGTTTTTGAACTTATGCTAGGTAATGCTTCTTTTTGGGACAAAGAGAAAGCAACAGTCGGAGTTTTTTATTTCTGATATTTTGCAAAGCTAGCCATATTTGCCCTCTGCCTTTTAGCTATTCAGGCTGATAGGTTCGAGAGTCGCTTTGCCCAAAACATGCTTGGCAAGAGATATTGCAGAGGCCCGGAAGGAGGACAATGCGAGGACTACAAAAACTGCAAAGCTTACGAACACTGCGACTATGGTCTGAAAAAGTGCTTCGGGATTTCGTTTTGCAGCCTTCAAAATTTCTAAATTTGATTGTAATGAATTGATCTAGCTCATCACAGACTGCACTTCGAAAGCTGCAAATTACGCAACAAAATTAAGGAGAATAACTGAAAACTTTAAACTCCCTTTCGCCTGAATATATTGAACCCCCCAATTTTGTAGTTAATATTTTTGAATTAATGATGATGTATAAATATGATGATGTATAAATAAATATTAATTGCTTTGGGTCGAAGTTTGAAGCAATTTTATTGAACTCGTTTGTCTTTTCTTGTGTAAACTTTCGCTCGACCGTTTTTCGCTTTTGTTCTAGGCCGCCAATTCTATTTCAATTCTCGAGTTTTTCACGCTTGAACTCTTGATCTTGGCGTGATATGAATTGCACTTATTCAGCAATCAAAGTTGTTCATAAAAAGCGATCAACAAAAGACGCGATAGCCGAGTGGTAAATCGCTCAAATCGATGTTTGAAGCAATAATGTCCCTTTTAATGCAACTTCTTCGCTTGACTGCTTTTGACTGGATAATTGTTTCGATTTCACTTCTCAAATAACTTTTTCATGCTTGACTTCTTGATCTTTGGGTTACATAAAAAGCTCCTATACGGAAATTCTGTTTCTAAAATAAATACAATTGTAAAATGTATAGACGAGTGAATAATGCGGCAGAAAAATCCGACAAGGGTCAAAAACTCAAAGCCCTCTTTGCTCTGTTTTGATAGCACCCGTAAAAAATCTAGGTAACAACTGTTGTGAATTAAGTTAACCGACTGTCGTTTGAGAGAAATTTGCCAAAGATTAGTCGGTTTATGTCTAAAGGTATACTCAAGCAAAAGATGCTGGTTCGAACCACGCGCTAATCGAATTTTATAGCGCTTTTAATTATTCATCTAGGCTACAGCACTATCTGAATTAATTTTCCCGCCTTTCGAACAAGAGCAAAATGTCCAATGTTAGTCGACTTATGTAGGAAAAAAATATGGGTTGATTCTTTTATTAACAGCCACCCTCATCTTCTCAGCCGGCTATTGTAGCGCTCTTATTTTTTTTACAACTCGAAGAGGAGTAATGCAGAAGTCCTTTTTTTAAAATAAATTTTATTGGAGTGATTTTTCAAGCGGGAAATGAAACGCGTGAAAAAATTTGGAGTGATTTTAGTGCTGAACAAAAGTGAAGAGCGGAGCGAAAAGAGAGTGGTTTTTGTTCATACTGCTGTTTTTTAGACAGCGAGAAATTGATGTGTGAAAAATTTTTCTCTAAGTGAGGGAATTTTTTTTGTGTACGTGCGGCTTTTAAAAGCAGTTTTTTTGCAACTTTTGATGGTTATGAGGTTTGATTATGATACTGTATTAGTCTTAGACTTGTTTTCAAAGCAATTGAAGGTTTCAAGTAGTTAATATGAGTTTAATGGTAATTTGGGGGTTTTTGATCGTTTTTGCTGATTTTTAGACGAAATTTAATGATTTTTTGCCTGTTTTTTTTTTGTTTTAATGCTTCAAGTGAGATTTGAATACAAGCTTTTTACTTATGGCATATTCAATTACCAATTGAAAAAAGTCTTTTCGGTATAATTCTTTTTATTTTCTGAGGAAAATTGACAGAAGAATTGAGAAATTTCAAACCTTTTTTCTTTTTTTTTGCAGTTTTTCTTTTTTTTAATCTTAGGTAATTTTCTTAGCCTATTATGACTTGCCCATTGTTTTGCGAGGTTTTCATTGCTCAAAGAGGTTTTTCTAATTTTTTTTGTTCAATTTGTTTTTGAATGTAGTTTCTATTCTTCCTTAAATTTTTTATGGCATTTGTGGAGGTTCGGGGTTCACAACAGTTGTTCTAGTAGTTTAGTCATAAGTTTGGGCAATTCTTGCCGACTGGAGTTGTTGCCGGAAAACTTCCGGCTACGTTTTTTTTACTTCGTAGAACTTTTTTTTTCGCTTTACCCATTTTGCCGCTTTTTCGACAATTTGAGTGAAATCTTTTATGACTTCTCTAGGCTAGTTTCACTCTTCTGTCATTCTGCTCAAAGTCTTTTTAAACAGCAGCCGCTCAGCAAAGCAATTCAAAATGAAGAGAGTCAGTATAAAAAAAATCAAAGTCAGAAATAGAAACGTGATAAACTCACAAAGCCCATTAGATGCCCATTTTTAGATGCCCGGTACTTAAACTTTATTTTCATAAGTTTTAGCTACTATCTATAATGCTTATTGGTATTGACACTAGACCCTGTAGCCTCTCACTGAGAGACAGGAGTATATTCAATTACGAAATGACATCAAAATAAATCGCACTTAAGAATGTTTTTATACGAAAATCAATTTTTGTTGATATTTTCTTTTCTTTCAATCCCAATAGAGTTATGGGAATCAACGGCAACTATTTTCAGGCAATCTGCCGGGTATGTTTGATGAGTGCCATGGCGGTAGTTGACTCTAGATATTGTTCAGCATCTATTGGTTTAAACAATTTGAAAAAGATACATGCTATCATCCATATTTAGCAAATTGTTGACGCATTTTAAGTGATTTTCGAGTAATCACTTGAATTGCGCTAAAACACGCGATGCAAGAAAAGATTAAAAGATTTGCTATGTGAACAGCACTTGAAATACGTTTGAACATTAAAATGCGATAGAACACGATTAAAATGCGTTTGAAGAAGCCTATTTTGATTTTGTTAGCTATACATTGTTGAGACCAGTTGATAATTTTGCTAAATCTTGCACCAAGACTTGGGAATAAAGTTTTTCAAGGCGATATATCGTTTTGTAATATTCCACTCAAATCTTACAAGAAATCGACTGGGGTTGTTAACAGGCAACACGATGAGGTGTTTCTGGTTATCCTAGGGCTAAGTTCTTCATGTTTCTTCTATTAGTATTTAAAATCGTTTCAAGATGTTAGTTTGATCAGGTTTTCATCCCAAAAACTGAACTAATTTTAAAAAAAAAGGTAAAATACGTCTCTTTTGCCTAATATCTACCTTAACAGCCAGAGTGAATTTTTTTTAGTTTCTTTTAAATCAAATTTCGAGAAGAATGAAGCAATTCGCATGTTGAAAGATCAGTTGAATGCGGAGAACGAGCAAAACGATGTGTTCTTCCCTGCATTCAAAATGAGACCTTTTTGATCACAGACTAATCTGAACAAACGCATTTTTAATTAGTTGTTATTGTTTTTTGTAGCCAATTTTCGCAATCAGTAGATATCGAATGGTGCACCAATCATTCGATTGATTTTTTAATGATATCTACCGATTGCAATTAAAGGCACATTAAATCACTGTACGCTTTCAAGATCCCGTTGGCTTTTTAGCTGCATGTTGCACAAAGCTTGTGTATAATCGTAATTCAACGGTTCTTGGAGTTCAGAATTTGCTGAGCGTTTTATTTTTATGATTGTTTCAGTTTTTTTGAAATTTATTTAAACTCGAAACTATTTGATCGAAAAAAAAGAAATTAAAAGATAGGAATGATGGGCGAAGAATGAGTGGCAAGAGAGGGGCAAGGGGGGTTGCTCTACGGTCAAAGCAAAGTTTTTCAAATTAACATTTTGATGTTTTAAGGTTGACTAATACCATGTTTTAATTAATAATCTTCTCATGAATCAAAATTAATGATCTATAAAATTATTATGGAACGAGTAACGAAAAATAAAAATCGGGTTAATGATAGGCTTTGAATACGCTCTGTACTAAAGTAATGCTTATGTTGAATACTTAGCTTAACTAAGCTAAGTATTCAAATTACATCATTCTAAAAATAGAATGATGTAATTAGCTGAACCATTCATATTGCGTAAAATGTCCGTTCTGCCAAACGTACATTTTACCGTCCAGCCAACAGAACGGGAATTATCCCGTTCTGAGAACTATATATAGCAAAGCAAAAAGCACAACTTTGAGATATTTAGATTTAACAACTCAGTGAAACTAAGAATTTAATATCTCCAAATTGAGAAGGTAATCTTAAATAAAAGTAATTCCAAACTGAATTGCCAAACCTTTTCTCAACTATATCGAATAACGAATAGTTAGAGATATTTTCCAAATCAGAGCTTTATTCAATAAAGGGTAAATAGTTACTGATAATAATTCAAGTTAGTAAAGTTTTTACTAACTTTCCCGACCTTCTTCTTTTTATAAGTTAGCTTTTACAACTTAAAGTTTTTAACTCTTATAACCTCATAACTTTACTTGTAAATTTATCTATGTTAGATTTCTATAAAGATTATATAAAACTTATAACTAGATCAATTAGCCAAATTTACTTACTTAGATAAATACTTTTATGAGACTTATCAGGCTTAGAAAGATAGCATACACTAGGAGTACGACCATTGAGTCAGAAGTTTGAACCTTCGCAACCCATGCCTTCTAGTATAAACTGGTGCGACCAGTGAGGCACGCATAAACATTCTATCTTCTAAGCAAAAAATAAAATAACAAAACAAATCTAACATAATGTCCTCAGGAGGAACGCCGAGTAGTACAGCTCCTTCAACCGGCTCCGGTATTACAGGCACAACAACTGTAATTTCCGTATCAGGCAGCACTACTACAGTAACAAGAACATTAATTGATACCCCCCTCTCTCATCCTAACATGTCACTTGTCACTTTCTCGGGAAATGACCCTAGACAAAATGCAAGTGATTTCTGGAACTCCGTTGAACAAAAAATTAACTTTTCCTTAATTACAACGTTACCGACAGACCCCATTGCATTAACAAATCACCAAAATAGACGCAACGCGCTATTTGGATCCCTACTGAAAGAAACTGCATTAGAGTGGTACAATACTATAGACCCCACAAGAAATCTTGACCAAATCAAAGGAGATCTCATAAAAAGATTCACTGATAGCCGTGATCAATTTAAGTATCGACTAGAAGTGGAAGGTGCCACCAGGCAAGAAGGGGAAATAATTAAAAATTATTTCCACCGAATTAAGCATGCTGTTGATAGAGGATGGCCTGAAAAAATACCCGCACGATTAACTGACCCTGGCCAAATTGCCACTGAAAGAACAGTTCAGCAGAGACAGAGGGAGCAAAAGTATATTGACTTTGCCATAGGAGGTTTACAGCGCCCCTCATTAAAACGCAAAGCGCATGAATATAGGATAGAAGATCCGGATAAAACATGGGACGAAATACAAAACCACTTAATAACAAAAGACTTAACATTTACTGTTAGCACCGACGGCACAGTAAGATAAACAAATGATAAAATTAGTAGTTTTGAAGCAAAAATTAAAGAGCTTACTAGCCTAATAAGAAATAACAAAGTTAGCGCTATTATTTCAGGGTCTTTTAAAGACCCCAATGTAAAAGGACGGCCGAATAACACACGCTTTTGCAACTATTGCCGTAATCATGGGCATTGTATTTCTAACTGTTCTAAACATAGGATTGATGTAGGATTTAAAAAATGAAAAGAGAACTCACTGAGGAAAAGGAGAAAAAGACATCCTTCAGTACTGACTACAAAAACAGACTAACAGTAAGCCGTATTTCAATACCCAGAATCGTCCAAATAATACTAACAGTGGATATGACAATCGCAGGTACGGAAATAAACACTTTAACAATAATAATAACAAAACCTATGAACAAAAGTTCCCCCAAAACAACCAGTTTAGTCCGCATGAAACTGATGCCAGACAATATTATGAACGTGAGAATCAAAATTTTCAACGTTCTTATCCCCCCCAAGCGCATACTAATCAATTCCAAGCATCAAGTAGTAGATATTATGATCAACAACCCCGCTCGTCCCTCTCTGTGCACTGGGTAGAGGATCAAAACCAACAAACAGAGAATTACGATCAGAATAATTACACCGATGCTATTACAGACTTCTTTTCTTTAAACTTCTAAAGTCTCCGAAAGTTATTACAAATAGTAATCCAAAATCTAGGATTTACCTAATTATCTATTATTTCACCTGCGGAGACATAAATAAAAATAGTGGACTTGAAATTGAATATCTAATTGACCCAGGTTCGACTTGTACGATAATAAACTACCCCACATTTCTAGAAATGCAAAAAATGAACCCTAGCATGAGAATTTTCTCAGCCATAAACATCACAAAATCCTATAATGGATCACAAATTCGTATGTTAGACCATACTACAGTAACATCATACTTTGATACTGACGGAAAGTATGAAGCGATCTATAAGGTATGGGTTACACAAGAAGGAACGTCTAACCTGATTGGAGTTGATTTCTGTCATATTTTCTTTAAAGCATTTTGATATTCCTGCCGTAGAATTAAAAAAACACACAGGAGTAATCAGTTATGGAACACTGAATAATGAAAAACAGTATCCACAATTATCCGAAATAGAAGCAATAATCTTGTTCCAGCCACTTAATATACAGGCAAGATCAACTTATTTGTACCAACACCAGAACACTAAGTTATGTTACCCCAAAGGCACTTCCTTTCTGCCGCACAAAAATACAGTAAAAACAGAACTACTGTTTATCAACACACTCTGTACACAAAAGGAGAAAACACTACCTATACTAATAGAAAACCACAAAAATCACCCTATTACACTTAATAAAGGTATTATTGGGTACGCTGTATGTGGTCTAGTATTAAGTCGTGATACGCGCAAATTCAACATGCGCGATTGTAGTGTGTTCGCATACTCAATATTAAATAAGTTTGAAGAACTGTATAATTGTTTCATGCTTAGTACAGTTGTTAACTCAGTACAAGAGGCTGAGTCGAGCGAGTCCGATAGTTGCATAAACTATATTAACCACGAAGAACAGTCAATATTCAATAGTAGTATGGCTATCGTACACACAGTTTCTAAGGCCTGTGCTATGAGTAAAGGCTTTGCACTCATGTTGTGTAAAAAGTTCCCCGACTTGAGAGAACATTGTAAGTGGCAAGTAGAAGTGAACGATCGTGACGGAAATACAATAAACCGAAATGTATTACAATACATTGCTCCTGGCCTCGGACACCAGATCTTTAGTCTAATAACTAAAGAAAAATATAATAATAAACCGACTATTGAAAGTTTTACAACCGCACTATTCGAACTTCGCAATATACTTCTAATGCAGAACATTAGATGCATAGCTATGCCAAAAATTGCATGTGGATTAGACAAAATGGACTGGTCTGAGATATCTGCATTGCTATACAAAGTATTTAATTCTTCGGGAATTAAAATATATGTTTATGTGAGTAAAGCCGAAATTAATCAAATTCCGTCCTCTGCACAATACACAGATGAAAACATCGAAGAGATATTCGGAATCATAGGCGATGAAATTGTGAACAAATGCAAAAATGATGCTGAAATAGCAACTGACTTCTCAAATGATGCAAAAACCTTATGAAAGCCCAATAATACTGAACATTTTCCAAAGTTCAGAACAACTGAACAAAACCACTTCATTTTTCATGAAGTTGTTCAGGAAGGACTCGATAAACGACCAGAAGATGAAAGTAAAAACTATATACACTATATTGAGTATCTTAAAAAGTTTGATTTCACACAAAGTGATTTAACGGACGATGAATTCAGAGCACTTCTAGATGTTCTTCTAGATGATGAGGATGTATACTCCCATCACAAGTATGATATCGGCCGCACGAAACAGAAATTTCACATACCCCTAAACAATATTGTGAATTTAAAAAGCAACGACCCAGTAAAGTCCCCCTACATTTGCGTGACAAATTAGAGGCATTAATGGACGAATTAATACAAGCCGGAACAATACGCGAGCTAAATTTGCACGACGATTTAAATAGCTGGTTTGTAATTCCAATTATCATACTGCCTAAGAATGACTATGTAAAACTTGTAATTGATGCTCTCTACCTCAACTCAATTGCAGATACAAGTAACTCAAATTGGACGCTCGAGCCACTACAAGTTCTGATGACACGAGTAAATGGAGCATATTTTACAAGTAGTGATTTTTCGTGCGCTTATCATCAAGTCCCCCTTACAGAGGAAACTCAGAAATTAACTAGTTTTATTGTAGGTGGACGTCAATATACATATCAAGTCGGATTTTACGGCTTACAGCCCCTTCCGAACTTCTTTAGTAAACTTATGCGTTATGCATTTGGACTGCTATTAAAGAAAAAGCAAGCAATTACTTATATTGACGATACACTACTACAAGCACAAGACAAACAGGAAATGTTCAGAGTAATCCGTGAATATCATACACTACTGCGTAAAGCAAACTTAAAAGCTGCGCCGGATAAAACAAAATTCTTCTTACGGAAAGTGAAATTCCTCGGGCATGTAATATTGAAATTAACACTTAATCTAATCACTTCGTGCATTGCCGATATACAAAACTTAAGAACGCCAGAATCGAAAACCGATGTCCTCAGCGTATTAGGTGCGATGGGACTTTATGCAAATTGTGTTATAAACTATCATATTGACGCAAAACCGCTATATGATTTAGTTAAGAATGAAACCAATTTCGAATGGCTGGATAGCCACCAGCAAGTATTCGATAAACTGAAAGCAAAATTTGCACATGATATTTCCGTCGCTATCCCCAACCCAAAATATCCCTTTCATATACATGCTAACTCTTCCAACTTAGGAACTGGTAGTATATTAATACAACAGTTCCCCGAAGGGAAACGAATTGTTTCTGCAAACTCCCAAGTATTATATAAAGCAGAGCAGAAAATGTCCCCACAGCATAGAGAACTGTGCGGAATAATATCAGCATTACAAATTTACGAGTTCTACATTATAGGCTCCCCCTATCCAATATATCTATTTTGCGATCACAGACCTATACTATTCCTCTGGTCTCGTCGCGGACAATTATCACATAGATTCTTTAAGTATCAAGTCGTGCTTACTAAATTTCAGAATCTAAAGGTAATATACACTGAAGGTAAAAACCTTGCTTTCCCCGACTTACTTAGTAGACAAGTCCCGCAAGAAGAAGCGAGAAAGTTCCAAATTGAACACAAGACAGTCCCAAAGGACATCCGCTTCTACACATCGGATTATACACCAATAAATTATTCAATACTACACTGTGACGAAAAGAAAGCACCCCCCAATACTAGCTATCCGGTAATTGCACATATACCCGGACAGAAAAAGAAAATACTAAATATAACCGACGAAGATTTTAGTATTAACGACGAAGTGATGATATAGAACAAACATGTAGTGCAATATACAATATTGCCGACTCGTTCAGATATGGACGGCAAATAAATCAAATCAGAAAAATGTCTTCAGAAAATGTATCTACAGAGAGCCTTAGCGATCATACATATGAAGAAATTCCCGAAGAGGTACATGCAGTAGATGACGGTCTTGACGGCGAAGACTGGTTAGAATTACAAAAAGGAAATGTAGATATAACCTTAATACAAGAACTAGAACAAGCGAAAGAAGAATACAAGCAACGCACGCATAAGTGTGACATTGTAGAACCGACAACTCTACATACAGAAGTAGTTAAAGTATCTTGTAAAGACTTACTACAAAAATTAACAGAGTTTACTAATTAAGCTCAACTAGACACAGATACAATTCTGCGAGAACAAATAAATGATCCGGTTCTACAAACCGTTCGCCAATGGCTAAAGGCAGGCAAAAAACCGCCGAGCACAAGTACAATTAAGCATTGTAAAGGACTACGTGCATAAAAAAATATATTTAACCTTCTACTACTCGAGGAACAATATGACTTACTATGCTAAAATAAACCAGACGAGAACAGTTTATACGATACAAAACTATGTGTTCCACTATCGCTATTTATGAAGTGTTTTGAGTTAGCACATAATAATCCGCTAAGTGGGCATCGTGGAGACGCATATACATTTAACAACATTAGTAGATTCTTTTACTGGCCCGGAATGTACAAATGGATTACAATGCTAATACATGATTGCTTAGATTCTCAGAAGAATAAACCACAAAGACATGATCTAAACGAAGCACCCTTAGAACAGTGGGGAGAATTAGAAACAACTCCATTTCATACTATACACCAAGACCACAAGGGCCCATTTAGGCCTTGTAGTAACCAGAAGAAATTTTGTCTAGTTATAGTAGATAGCTTCTCTCGCTTTATACAAGTGTATCCATCAAAAACCGCTGATGCACCAGAAACTGTAAAGTTAACAGAAAAACATATAACTCGATTCGGAATTCCCCAACAAATAGTACATGATAACGGTACTGCATTTTTGAGTAATAATTTTGTGCACTGGACGCACGAATTTGGAATTACCTTAAAACCACGAACCTCATACTCACCTTGGACAAATGGCAAAGCTGAAGTACAAAATAAAAACTTAGCAAATTGTTTGCGCAATTTTATTAACGACACCGGGTCGAATGGGGCCAGCCTTACTAATAAATTTGCCTTTGCGCATAATACTGCAATAATTTACAGTACAGGATATACTCCGTACGAGATAGTATTCGGTATTAATCCGCAAATTCCAATTTCCCTTGAGCTAGGCTTACTACGGGATAATAGACGAAATTGTATTTCAGAGTATTGTAAAGACCTTCCCTTACATACTCACTGTGAAAATTCTTGTAAAAACGAGAAAGTAGACAAGCTATTACAAAATCGATTGTCTAGTACTATACTACAACGTGAGAACAAATTCAAAAATATATATAGTAAAACATATACTCTCTGTAGGCAAATTACAAACAAAGCACACGAGTATAGGAATAGATTTAAATTGGGTAGACCAATCAAAATCGGTCGTAAAGTTTTACTGGAGAATCACGCTAAAGGATTATTGAAATCTAAAAAATTACTAGAGTTACGCTCTGGAGCATATACTGTTACTAAACAAATTACTAACACTACGTATGAAATTGTTCACGATACAACTGAACAAAAGAAAGTAGTGCATAGAAACCACTTAGTAGAATACTTTCCTAAAGAACAGGAAATAGACAAGTTAGTGCAGGACTATAGTACTAACTATGATGATTCACAGGCCTACTATGATAGGTTCAACCAGTATTCAATAAACAGATTCAATCACCAAACAATTGATAACCCGGAATATATGCCGTGGCCTATTAGTAACAACGCAAATAATCAGGCTGAACAAATAACATCACCGCAACCAGTTGAATTCTCAACTACTGTTAACACGTGCCGGAGTGCGCCTAACAGCCCATACAAAACAAATAGAAATGATAATGAAAGTACACTACATATCAGGAATTTGTTTAGCCCCCAAAGTAATTCACAAAGTACTACATCCAATTTTAATACATTTAGCCCTATCATTAGTTCAACCCCCATCCAGTAAAAATAAAAACTAATCCTAACCCAACTTATTCTTAGGTCAGATCGCAGAGAATACGAACTGAACCTAAACGCTATGGAAACACAATTCCATCAGACTTAATTCCAAAAGTCCAAAAGAAATAATTCTTTTATACAAAGTTGTTATTAAAATATACGAAATTACAAAAATAAAATATACAAATTATAAAAATATTTAAACCGAAATTCACAAAAATTATAACAGTCGAGCCCTAGCAACTTTAATTAGTTTAATAAACTCTCGGGCAGGAGTAAAATCTCTAAAGAGAAGCCCGTGCCCCAGAACAACAGCCAAACCATATAGTTGCTGAGCAGCCCTTGCTGTCTCAGGAGTCCACCACACTCGCCAAAGCTCGAAGCTTTTCATAAATTCTTCATGGCACTCAGAGTTTGGTGCTGTTAACTTTCGCTCGAATTAAAAAATTCAAAAATTTCATAATCTACCCCAATATATTCCCGGAAAAATATTTGTAACTTCGAAAATTTACCTCTTCCCCCAACCAACATTTGAGGTACTGCACTGTAGCAGGACATATTTTAGCGTATTTCAATAAATTCCTATCTTTATTTTTTACACAATACTCCTGCGCAACCCGCAGCGAAAAAAAATCCTCTTCAGAGAGGACAATTTGGGTTGATATATACTGCTCAGAGAAGAAAAATTTCATCTCTCTTGCATCCAACTCCAAATCTAAGCACTCGAAGGCAGAATAATTTGCCTCTTTAAACAAATATAAAATAGTTCTGTTCATTATTCTTAGAGTTAGACTAGAATTACACTAAGAATATTTCTCTTTTTATACAGGAATAGAAATACACCCCAACCAGTTAAACTTCTTATTCACTCTGTCTTCACGGACATCACTCAATCAACCAATAAGATTTGAGTATTCCGCCGGTAGCGCGGATAGTAATCAGCTCTCAAAACTTCTGTAAATATATGATAAAATGCCGTTGGAACAGTTAGCCAATCAGGGCTCAGTATTTTGCCATCTGCACGGACGGCCAAACTGCCATTGAGAAGAAAACTATAAATTCTCAACTCAACTGAATCGATTCATTCTTCTGAATCTCTAATCTGCAAACTACAAATACAAACTCTCGTCTGAAAATACTACAAAGTTCATTTTTAAAAATGAATCCCGAAATCGAATCTCTGTTCCCCGAGGAGGGAGAGGTTATTGAAACCGAAAACCCCAGAGGAAATTTCACTGAGGTAAATCTTTTGCTCTTTTCTTTTCTGTTTCATCTGTTTAGCAAAAACAAACATGTTGATAATATCACAAAGTTATTTGTGACGGCAACTTTCTTTTTATATATCCCCCACGCAAATTATGAGAAACCAAACACCGAAATTTTAACAAATCTAAACGCCGCTCACCATCAATTGTATGCAAAAACTGCAACATCATTATAAGTCACTCACTACGATTGTTCACTTATGGACTCTAACAAAATGTACTCACTAAACAAATTCGCTCCTTGTAAAATTGAACCACAAACTGTTGAAATTTCAAAAGTCAAAGGACAAATTTTCAACCGTTTCTTTAGAGGAAAATTAGAAGCTACTATGTGTAGAGCACGCCACCAAAGCCTTAGGTGGTATTGCGGCCTTTTCGACGCTAGTGGAAATGATGCAAAACGTAGCACAATTACCGCAGACGTAGATTTAACTCCAGAACAGTGTAGGCAGGCTAGATTAACTAATAAATTAAGTATTAACGGAAAAGAAATTCCGATTAAATTAAATGTAAGAACAACTTATATAAAAAATTCCGGTCCCAATATTGGAGAAAATCCAAACGAATGTGACGATTCTGGCTGAACAGTTCACGATACGTTTGAAACATATATGCAGGATACAACCTTAAATGTTAACCTGCGGGGAGGTTGAGTAAATAACTGGCAAAATATTCCCCTGGCTTGCACATTATCAGAAGGCGGTTGTCAAAGTACTTCAACCGACCCCCATGCTTATAGCTGGGAGAAACAAGATAATTGCTTGTTCGCTGTGAGAGAACAATTTGAAGGCAAAATGATAAAAATAGGAGATAATTATTATATCTCTAAAGAATCAGAGAAAGAACGAAGCTTTCTATTTCAAGTGTACAATAAGCCTCAATCACTTTGCAATAGCAATAATATAGTTTATCCGTCACCATACGACACACTGTATGTTGAATTTACAGGCGGATTTATTATGAATACAGTAGAGGCACTCGAACCTCTACCTACTATAAATAGAACTACTAAACTTGCGAACAGTTCAATAAGTTCGCTTAACATCTCCCGAACTGAGATAGATTATGAGGCACATTTGAATACTAAATTCGACTATTATCAGTACTCTAATTTCCGAAGGCTACAACTCTCTGAAATAAATACTATACAACAAATTTGTGAACTAGAACGTTCACATGGAAATACACAACCTGAATATTCGCGTCTGAGCCCTAAGCTGGTGGGTTTTCTGTTAACTAATAACAGATATATGTTTTTAGAGACAAATGGCAATGTAGCCTGGCTCTATCACTGTCCAAAATTTTATTCGCCGTTACAACTAATGGATACTTGTTATGATCGGATACCTGTGTTATATAAAAATAAAGTTCGCTTTATCGATCCAGTTAGCAGACAAACTTTCAATACTGCTAAACAACAACCATGTAACAACAAACAAAAGAATCTTTTTCAACTAGATATTGGAAATGATAACTCTTGGATCAAATTAACTCCAAGTATAACACAAGTCACAGGGCCAGCATTATTTGCACCAAGCAATCAGAAACACAAAATGGTCTCAATGAAATTTAAAAACGGACAGGAAGTTTCTTTTCATGTCAAAGAAGACATGATTGCATTTTGGAACGATGTAACTTTAAATTCCGAAATGAAAGACGCAGCGCAAGAAATTTCTCGTGAATTAGTTGAGATTCAACATAATAAAAGCCAGCCTAGTTGTTAGTAACTAAATAGATTGAAAGCGTGTAATATTTATATCAAAATGCGTCATTTTATTAGCCAATCAGAATCGAGTATTTAAATACGCATAGAAATCGTTCCAATTTACGTACAAAGCTCGGAAAAAGTGCAAATAACATAATTTCGTTAAACCTAATAAAAAAAACCTATCAAGTAAGAATCGTTTGAACTTAAAAATTTTCGGTTTTTTTGCACGGTTTCGAATAGAATGGTGACCAGCGTTGATCACAATTATGAAAAACAGACTGGTACCAGTTAAATGAGCAAAAAGACTTTGCCGTCTAAACTCTCACTTGTTGCTATTATCGTACCAATGTTATTACGTTGCTGTATTCGCCAATACTTATACGTTGCTATGTATGAACGATACTTAATACGTTATAGTCTTAATGCGTTGTTATTATTGATTGCTTGCTATACGTTGCTTCATGATGATTTATAGTCGATTTTGATCGTTTGCTACATAGTACGAAAAGATTGAATTGAAACTCCAAAACGGTAGACTGTTTTACTTCTCAGCTACATTTTGGTGCCGCTCCCGATTCACGAACACTTTCTATTAAACATTTGTGCAAAAGTTTCCGTTCAATTTTTAAACCGTAGCAAAGTTTGTGTGTGTTAATCAACCTGCACAGAGATACTACAGCGAACTGCGGCTACACCGGCTAAACTCCTTACTGTCTATAGAGCAAAAGCGAATTACTAGTCAAAGCTATCGACACGATGTCGAGATTTATTGTTGAAAAGTGAGTGCAAGACAATGACGTTGTGGTCTCTTATCCCATTTGAAACAAGCGCACTTTCATCCCAGCAGTTCTGAAGCGAGCGAAGTTGTCCCTCAATATTTTATCTTTCCTCATTTCCACCGATTGAGCGCCGCCAACACAACGAGAGAGACAGTGGCAGAATTGACTCCTCAGGGGCGCAGTGGGGGAGTGTTGCCTGCATCAGGAGAGGAACAACAGAAGCTGGCAGCTGGAGATTGGGTGCTGATATCGAGCAACGAGGATAGAGCGAAATCGCCCAAAGAGAACAAGGAGAATGAGCAGAGGCCATGATACCTACATTGGACCAGAGAGCTAGGTCAAGTACAGCAGAGTTTGATGAACAAAAATGAAACGTTTGTTAGTTTCAATTCTGCAGTAAATTAATGTGAATTCAGACGGCAAGAAAAAAACCCAACCCCTAACGGAAACTTTGATAAATATTTAGAGATATAGTGCGTTAACAAGATCTCTAACGGTATTGGCTTAATTTATGGATAATCGGTCACCAATAACCCTCACAGTTGATTTTTTTAGTTTAAAAACCCTGAGGCTCAGAGTTAGAGCAAAGCCTCTGAAAAATCACATATCTTTTTCCGCCAGATTGTAAAGAAAAGCAAGTAGTACTATCTTGACAAGTCTCAGCGAAACAGAATATTTTTTAGAAAAGGGAGCTGAGAAACCTTTATATATACTTAGACTGAAAGTATTACAAATCTTTTTTCGCCAGATTGTAAAGAAAAGCAAGTAGTATTATCTTGACAAGTCTCAGCGAAATACAATCCTTTTTGGAGAAGGGAGCTGAGAAACTTTTTTAAGAGAAAAAAAAAGTCGATTTTGAAAATTTTTGGCTGAAAGTTGGGAAAGTCAGACAAAATGGTCCTTTATGGGTACATAGCAAAAAATAACCTCAGATATGAGAAAAAAATGTGAGCACATAATGCTAAATTGTTCAATTTTGAAAATCTTTGGTCAATTTTGAGGCAAATCAAAAAATTTAGAAAATCAATACCCAATATTGATAAATCGTACTTTCGAGCTTAAAACCGTCCAGTTTACTGGATTACCGTTCCGTAAACAAGAATTTGCAAAAAATTGACCAAAATTTGAGAAAAATTGGACAAATGCATAAAGTTTTGACAAATTTGTCAAAAAATCATTTTCTCAACAAGAAGGTTCGTTAATTGAGTGAAACTCATTAAACGGAAAAAGTTGTGAAAAATTTTCACTTTTCACAACCTCCGCCCTACAAAAAATTATCAAATTCCTATAATTTTTTTCGTCGCTCGTTTATGTACCGTTTTTCGTCCGCGTTCTTTTCGTTCGTCAACTTTACAATTCTCCGTTTTCCGTTTTTTCAATATTGTCGCTCTCCCAAAACTTCGCTTTTCGTTTTCTTCGCTACTTTTCCCATTTTCGATGTAGTATGTCGTATGTGATGAAGTATGTTGTTGCTTTTGCTGTAGTACGTTGAGTATGCTACTATGCTGGTTTGTTGTTTAGGTCTTATAGCTTTCTATGGTGTGACTTAAGTTTATTCTCGAGTTACGGCTGGATTGTCCTGGACTTTTTCAACTTTACTAATTTACTACCCCCCCTGTTGTATTATATTGATTTTTGCTGCTGTATGTTTGCGTGTAACTGTATGATTGTTAGTTGGTTTAGGTTTTTGCCTTCTAGGGTGTGACTTAAGTTTATTCTGGAGTTGCGGCTAGATTGTTTCTTAACTTTTCCAGCTTTCATTGACTTCAAAAGCACTGCATATTACTTAACATTTGCTGTAGTTTGTTTAATATTGTTGGTATGCTGATCGGTTGTTCAGGTTTGATTATTGCTAGGGTAGGGTGTGACTTAAGTTTGTTCCAGAGTTACGGCTAGTAATTTTCTTGCTCTTTTCATCCTTTTAGTACACTACCATTTGCCGTAATTTAGTTTGTTATTTTCATATGTTAAGCCTCATATTGACTTGTGCTAGTTTGTCTCTTGCAGTAGCATCTCTCCTTCTCCCTAGGGTGTGACTTAAGTTTGTTCTGGAGTTACGGCTAGTTTGTTTGGTTGAGTTTGTTGCTGTGGTCTGCTAGCATAGTGGTTCTCGACCTCCCCGCTCGCTGCGTAATAGTCTCCCGCCCGTTCCGACCCGCCTTTCCGTTTCGTTGCGCGCTACTCGCTCAACGCCTCCGTTCTGCCCGTCCCGTTTCTTCGTGCGTCGCTCGTTCAGCGTTTCCGTCCCGTCCGTTGCGTCGCCCGTTTACTACCCGCGTTTTCGCCAGTTCCGTTCCGTTCTCTGTTGCGTTGCGCGCCGTTCGCCCGTCCTTCCCGCCCCGTCCGCTTCGTTTCCCGTTTCGTCGTGCTTCGTCCACCCAGTCCTCTTCCCCCGGTTGCCTGTGTTCCTGTTTAGTCTCACGTTGCTTTCAAGCACGTTAGACGCACTCTATAATTTCTTACTCACTTTCGCCGAGTAATTCATTACTCGGTAACTTCTTTGCTGCTCCTCGACGTCTTGATTATCAAGTCGTCGTCATTTGGGTTCGGTATAACCCTCATTCCACGTGTTTGGTTGAAAGTTACTCTACATTGATAAATTAGCAATTTCAAAATCAAGGCCGAACATCAAGAAAAATTGAAAAAGCTCTTTAATGCAAGATCTAATCTAGAATCTGAGTTATGTAACATCCATAAGGACATCACAGATGCCATAGATCGTCAAGACAGGAAGGTTAAAGTTGAACGCTTGGTTTCTAAGTTGAAGGATGTCTTCAGTAAACTGGTGCAGAAGAATGAAGAACTATTTGACTTAGCCAGTAAAGCGGAGAACCCAGATTCAATTTACTCTGTCCTTGAGCAATGGTTGGATGATAAAACCAAGAACAATGATAAATTCTTGCTTGCGGCTAGAAGCTATATTGACTCAGTTGCTGACCGAGACACCGTATGTGAGGGCGTTAATCCTCAAGGCCAATCTAAGAGAAATTCACGCCGAACAACATCATCAATGTCTAGCCAGCGTAAACATGAATTTCTCATGGCAAAACTAAAACGCGAAGAGGCCGAGAAACAAGAACAAGCTGCCATGCGCCTCGCTAAACAAAAACACGAAATTGCCATGAGAAAAAAAAGAGCTTGAAATACAAATGGAACAGATGGCACTTCAAGAATTGGAGGAAGACCACCGCCAGCGTGTTGCAGCAGCTAAATTAGACGAGGCTGAATTAATGGATAATCATTCATTGTTTAGTCACCACTCAAGTGAACTGAATTTGTTTAAAGATAGGGGATCAGATAGAAGTCAGGGACTTGTTAAGGATTGGGTAAATTCGTTTCCAGCAGGTAGTTCAAGTGAGTTAAACTTTTCTCGTCCTGGTTCAGCAACCGCCGACCCTCCTGTTAAAGATACCCCTAGTAATCCCCGAGAAAACACAAGTAATGTTGCCGATAACTTACATCATCTTGAAATGCTTTCTCAGTACACACGGCCAGGAGTTGCAATTTCTGTTGCCCAGCAAGAAGCGTTGTATCGGGAATACCTCCAGGCTCAACTGCAGCAACCACTCAGTGGTCAAAGAGTCGAGCTGGCACATAGTCCCTCAGGCAGTGGTAAGGTGAACCAAGTATCAGTCGACGTGAACCAAGTATCATGTTGCACTTCCACCATTTCAGCCACCTATGCAACCTCCCCGGCCACCGACACCCGTTGTGGCACCAACGAACTCCATCTTTGTACCTGATTTTTCAACAAACCCACAAGTAAATCAGTTCTTGGGTCCAAAAAGCTCCAGTGTGCCTTGCCAATTACATATGTCAATGCCTCATGTTCAACAACAACAGAATCTAACTCAAAGTAACATTCCACACCAAACACAAGTCCCTATTGCCCATTCCCCGCATAAGGTCCCTCCACCTCTAAACCCACTCGTGAACCCGCCTCCCGTGTTCCCATCTCAACATCTATTTATTCCTCAGCCCCCCGTGATTCCGTCGCCCCCTCCAGCGAGCACAGCAACAAACTTACCCGTCCCCAACATTCCACAAAGAAACATTGTCCATTCACCTCAAGCCCGCCTGTTACCATGCCCTACCGCACCCAAACTTCCCCTTAACCGTAACCCCGATTTAAATTTGTGGCGTTTCCCTCAGAATATTCTCCCAAACGTAAACCAGGCGAAAAATAATGCAACCGTCTATAACAACGTTCAATCTAACCTACCCCCAAGCACAGCTAACCCCACCATCAGCCATCCCATCTTGCAAATAAGTGCACAACATAATCCAAAAAGCAACTACGCAGCTAACTGTAGCATCCCTGTTAACCCCTTTAGTACAACTACTAACATCGCGCCACCTTTCGTCACGCCGGTTATACATCCAACATACGGGCATACTGCTCCGATACCATTATGTTGGGGTGGCCCACCGCATCCCACGCCTCCAGCGCCAGCATCTGAAAATGCAAGCTTGATTAAGGCATTCACTGACGCCTTATCTAGCAAGAGGAATGACCCACTACCCGAATGGAAGTTGTCACAATACAGTGGGGATCCTCTACAGTGGCACGAATGGTATGGTCAGTTTAAAAGCGCAATTGACTCTCAGTCCTTAACTGATGATGTAAAATTGACATACTTTAAGACCCTCGTAACAGGTAAAGCTAAAACAGCTATAGCTGAGTTCGCCTATTGCGGCGCAATGTACAAAGACGCACTGAGGACCTTAGAACGTAAATTTGGCCAACCACAGGCGGTTGTAAGTGCACATTTGGACAAACTCAACAGCTTTCCACCACTGAAGATGCATAATAGCGATAACATCATTAACTACTGGGGATGCATTTCAAGTCTTGTCGGGGTATTTAAATCGCTGTCATATGATTCGGATTTAAAGAGTGCTGCGCTTCTCAACACTGCCGTACAGAAGCTACCACCCAACATGAAGGAGTCATGGTCACTCTTCACGGTCAAAAAGCATTGGGTGAAACCTAACCTTCTCGATTTCAACGATTGGTTGAATGAGAAGGCCGATGCGCACGATTTAATGAAGAATACCGCAACTAAAGCAAGGACTGAGGATACCAACAACTCATTAACAAGATCAAAAGTTGCTTCAAAGGCATTTGCTGCAAATACGCAACAGAAGAGTAACCCTAAGCCACAACAGAGATCTCCGTTAACATCAATCTCTAGTTGCATTGTATGCAAAGGCAGCCACCGGTTGTGGTAATGCCGTGTCTTTAAGGAAAAGACCCCCACGCAGAGAGCCAAGGTCGTGGCTGAGGCAAAGCTCTGTTCCTCTTGTTTGCGTGATAAACACATGTTTAGGCAATGCCCAAGTCCCCGTAAATGTAGGAAAGATGGTTGCAACAGCTCCCATAACACCTTACTTCATGGAGCTGAAAGGGTTTTTCCAGCTAAACCCTCAACAAACAAGAACATCGATACTTCGAAGTCGAACGCAGGTAGAAGTAGGCCATCTACTGGTCAACAGCAACCAAGCAAAACAACCACTTTGTCTTCCGTGACGGATGTCAAAGGCCTCCTTCAGGTCACGGAACTGAAACTTACTAATTCTTCTGGTACTAGTACTACGGCGTTGGTTTCATGCGATACCGCTTGCAGTAACTCTTGGGTGTCCGATAGTCTCGCAGCTAGACTCGGTTTGCAGGGTACCGCATTAAAACTTACCGTCAAGGGTATAAACACAGAGGAACTCATAGACACAAAGGGGGTTCAATTGACTGTGACACCTCATAAAGACCAAGACTTCGAAGCATTCACTGTGCGTCCCTACGTAAGGGAAACATTAAACGTAGGTTCTGACATCATTGACGTCAAGTCCATGCAAGAAACTTACCCACATTTGGCAGTTCTAGATCCAGTAAGATATAGCTATGGAGAAAATGAGATGATACTTGGACAGGATGTCTACCATGCCATCCGCCCGTTAGAGTATTTTTCAGCCGACGAAAAGTGCTCACCGTTCGCTGTCCGCTTACCCATAGGTTGGGTTTTAAGTGGCCCACTCCCGTCAAGTTCAAGTTTAGTCTCGGTGTGTTTCAAAGCCAGTATTGAACAGGATTTTGAATTAGCTTGTCAGGTTAAATCTTGGTGTGATATGGAATCGTACGGCGCGTTCAAGCAAGTTGACCCACGATCCGCAGCGGATGCTCGCGCGCAGGAAATACTTGAAACAACAACCTTCCACAACGGCCAAAGATACGATGTTGGTATGTTATGGGCTGATGACAACATCCAACTCCCTAATAACTACTTTTCATCACTGGTACAACTCAAGTCTCTCAAAAAGCGGCTCTCCAGAGATACATCATTGAAAGAAAATTATGCTAGCACCATCCGTGAAGACTTGGAAAAAGGTTACTTGATTACAGTCCCTGATGCTCACAAGGTTGAGCAGCGGTCGAATAAAGAGTGGTACCTACCACATCATCCCATAATCAATCCGAACTAACCGGGGAAAGTGCGTAGGGTATTAAATGGTGCAGCAAAGTTCCACGGTACTTCTTTGAATAAATCTTTGCTCACTGGCCCCGACCTGCTCCAAAACTTAATCCACGTACTACTTAGGTTCCGTCAACATCAATTCGCCGTGTCCGCAGATATTGAGGATATGTTCCTCAAAGTGGGTGTCCCTGACTGTGACCAGCCATCACTGCGTTTTTTGCGGCGGGAGGACCCCACAACAAATGTTGTAGTGTATCAATACACGCGCCATATATTCGGGGCTAAAGACTCGCCCACATGCGCTAACTATGCACTGCAACGCACGGCCCGAGACAATGTTATTCAGTACCCGGAAGCAACCAAAGCCGTCCTAGAAAACTTCCACATGGACGATTACTTGGATTCGGTGGAGTCACCTGAGAGGGCTCTCAAAAGATCGAAGGAGTTGGTACATGTTCTCCATCTAGGTGGGTTCAAGCTTACTAAGTTTGTAAGCAATGTACCAAATCTGGCTGATTGAACTGATGGGTCACCTCAGTCCACCGAACCAAAAGTAATTGCCTCATCTAACGAGGAATCTTCGCACGTGCTTGGGTTGAAATGGGATCACAACAATGATACTCTAGTTGTGAGTCGGGGGTACCTCCAGTACAGTAACTAAGTCTTTAACACAACGCTTGGTATTGAGCCTAGTGTCTAAGTTATTCGATCCTATCGGCCTAGTGGCACCATTTACTGTTGGTGCCCGATTGTTACTAAAGGACATCTGGCGTGTCAGCGGGCAGCACTGGGATGAAGAATTACCAAAAGACACTGTTGAAAGGTTCCTCGAATGGAGTGTAGAACTACCCAAGCTTGCAGAAATCACTATACCGAGGAGCTACTTTTCGGGAAACTTTAAACACCTGGAACTACACATGTTTGGCGATAGTTCCCAAGAGGTCTTCAGCGCTGTTGCATTTCTCCGAGCTCAAGTAACACGTCTAGTGGGCCAAAAACAGAGCCTGCATTTGTATTGGGTAAAGCTCGCGTAGCACCTATGAAGGTGATGACAATCCCAAAACTAGAGCTGCAAGCTGCTTTACTGGCCGCTCGGTTGAAACAAGATATCTGTCGAGCTCTTACTGTGCATGTCAACAAAGTTTATATGTGGAATGACAGCACTACTGTCTTGCAGTGGCTCAACTCCACAAGCAAGCAGCCAATATTTGTTGCAAACCGCGTATGCGAGATTTTAGAACACACTAGCGTTGACGAATGGAACCACGTCGCCTCAAGCGATAATCCAGCAGATGCCGGTACTTGTGGTATGTCCGCTGAGGTTTTGCAATCAAGTAGCTGGGTGAGGGGTCCAGATTTCTTAAGAACCAAGGAATTCCCATTCGAACCAAGCATCGAAGTAGTTAAAAACATCAAACTTGGTATAGTAACTAAGGAAACTGACGAAACCAATACATCATTGGCCGCATCCGTAACCAAGTCAACTAAGGAACCACCCCCGCATTTAATTCCCTTTGATAAGTACAGTTCTTATCAGAAGTTTCTTCGAATAACAGCATACATACTCCGGCTGTTACCCTCACACGAATGTTACCGTAATGCCGATGGTAGCATCATAAATCCCACTGAGCTTGACGAAGCCGAGCGTCATCTTCAGTATCTCGTTCAAGGAGAATCTTTTACTTCCGAAAGGAAAAATCTCCTGGAAAACAAACACGTTAAACGGAGTAGCCGTATTGCCCCGTTTTCACCCTTCGTCGGACCAAATGGTCTAATTCGTTCGGCTGGCCGCATCAAACGGTTGGTTGAAGTTGATTTTGATGTAAAACACCCTATCGTTCTCGACGCGCGCCATTTCTTTGTAAAATTGTTCCTTAGGCACACCCACGTTAAACATCATCATCAAGGTATTGACTACCTGCGGGCTAAAGTACAAGAACGTTATACCATCCTTAAATTACGTTCCTCACTACGTTCCATTAAATCTAACTGCCTTACGTGCAGAAAATTTCGAGCCGCCACTATCCAACCAATCATGGCTGACCTCCCAGTAGAAAGACTCGCATACCAGTCTCCTCCCTTCACGAACACTGGGGTCGACTACTTCGGCCCGTTTTACGTTACTGTGCGTAGGACAAGCGAGAAGAGGTGGGGTTTCCTCTTCACATGCTTAACCACTCGTGCCGTTCATGTTGAAATTGTTCTGTCCATGGACGCCAGTTCGTGTGTAATGGGAGTGGAGCGTTTCGTCTCACGTCGAGGTACACCGGCCATTATTTGGTCAGACAATGGCACTAACTTTGTTGGCGCGGAAAAAGAGCTACGCGAGAATATCGAGAAGTGGAACACCATCAACATCGCCGTGGAACTTGCCCACAAAGGCATTAAGTGGAGGTTCAACCCGCCCAGTGCGCCACACCAAGGTGGCATCTGGGAGAGGCTAGTGCGTAGTTTCAAGCGCGTACTTTACACAATCCTTGGAACACGTCGCCTGACAGATGAAGTTTTAAGTACCACCTTTTGTCTAGTCGAACATGCCCTTAATTCACGCCCGTTAACGCCCGTAAGCGCCGACCCGTCCGACCTAGGCGCATTAACACCTAATCACTTTCTCCTCGGTAACCAAGCACGTAGTCTCCCGTCCATCATTGGCGTAGATGAGTTTGATCACCGCAAACGTTACGCCCGCGCGCAGTCTTACGCTAACGCTATTTGGTCTCGTTGGATCAAAGAATACGTACCGGCGCTGAACCGACGTTCCAAGTGGCAGACGCCTGCCGAGCATCACCTTAAGACCGGTGATTTGGTTTGGGTAGTTGAAGAAACCAACCCGAGGGGTTACTACCCCACTGCTCGGATCACTGAACTCCGTTACGGTTCCGACAGCGTCGCACGCTCCGCCGTATTGCGCACGTCCTCTGGATCGCTCGTTCGCCCGCTTGTAAAATTAGTACCCATTCTCCCAGCATCTTCTTCTGGGCCGGAGGATGTTAGTGACTAAATAGATTGAAAGCGTGTAATATATATATCAAAATGCGTCATTTTATTAGCCAATCAGAATCGAGTATTTAAATACGCATAGAAATCGTTCCAATTTACGTACAAAGCTCGGAAAAAGTGCAAATAACATAATTTCGTTAAACCTAATAAAAAAAACCTATCAAGTAAGAATCGTTTGAACTTAGAAATTTTCGGTTTTTTTGCACGGTTTCGAATAGAATGGTGACCAGCGTTGATCACAATTATCAAAAACAGACTGGTACCAGTTAAATGAGCAAAAAGACTTTGCCGTCTAAACTCTCACTTGTTGCTATTATCGTACCAATGTTATTACGTTGCTGTATTCGCCAATACTTATACGTTGCTATGTGTGAACGATACTTAATACGTTACAGTCTTAATGCGTTGTTATTATTGATTGCTTGCTATACGTTGCTTCATGATGATTTATAGTCGATTTTGATCGTTTGCTACATAGTACGAAAAGATTGAATTGAAACTCCAAAACGGTAGACTGTTTTACTTCTCAGCTACATTTTGTGGTCCAACGACCCGGACACGAACAAGGGACCTAAGGTACTGCTAAACAACAACCATGTAACAACAAACAAAAGAATCTTTTTCAACTAGATATTGAAAATGATAACTCTTGGATCAAATTAACTCCAAGTATAACACAAGTCACTGGGCCAGCATTATTTGCACCAAGCAATCAGAAACACAAAATGGTTTCAATGAAATTTAAAAACGGACAGGAAGTTTCTTTTCATGTCAAAGAAGACATGATTGCATTTTGAACGATGTAACTTTAAATTCCGAAATGAAAGACGCAGCGCAAGAATTTTCTCGTGAATTAGTTGAGATTCAACATAATAAAAGCCATTCTAGTGGTTATAGCAACTACTAAACTACAAAAACAATATATTTAGATTCTCTAATCTCGTCACAATTCTTACACAACCGGTATATAAAAGCCTTCGACCGAGTACACTATTATTTGGAGCAATGCTGAATTACTTTCGCTGTATTTCTCTTTGTAAAGTTTATAATCGGCATTGTAGTTTGCTTCATTCGAGCACTACAAATACACAAAATTACAGGCGCCTCAGTGAGTTTTGGCAAAGTGATCCTATCAGCCACTTTTAATATACTTTTCCAGTCCATAGTAACTTCAGTATTTCGTCCTACTGAAGAAAGAGACGACTCAGAACACTTAGTACAAGCCCCAACTTATAAGGAGCCGATTATAAACATATACCCTCCTATATAAAGTGAGCTACAGGCAATTAGACAAGAGAGAGAAAATCAATCCAGCAATGATGATTTCCCCACCTCCCCAGTGTAATTAAATCTAATTAATTACAACTATAAATAACCTTTTGTATAAAAAATTTTTTTTAGAATACAGCACTTGATGACAACGAATTTCTCCTGCCAGCATTTGAGGAACTCTTAGATGACCAGCCTCCTTTGGAGCTCCCAACTGATATTGTAGAGCAATATCTCCTGACAACAGTGGAACCGCAATCGCATGAACAACAAGAACAACTATCAGAACAACCAATACCAGGACCATCGCAACTTCAACCACCAGTGGCAGCAGTCCTGCCCAAAACCCTAACAATGCAAGACAAAATCAATCGAAAAATGAAAACGGAGCAGCTTGTGTGCAACCCCAGCTTCAAAGGGCATCCGGAGTAAGACATGAGCTTGAATTATAAGCTCCAGAACCCTGCTTACCTGTACAAACTCTTGTCCTACAACCCCAAAACTAAAACTTACCGCGCAAAGAACCTAGGGATTGACAAACAAATTTTGTCAGTCCCGTTCTATCTTCTCACTGCTAATTTAGAAAATTCTGAAGACAGTTACATCCGTAACCTCGAGCAGAGTTTTCTAAAAGAAAGGTACAAAAACTTTCAACTCCAGCAGCGCAACAACAGCCTGTTGCGAGAACTACGTGACTATCGTAATGGCGACTTCCGATGCACCGGACATTTTTCCTCTCCTTGAGCTGGGGAGAGGATGCAAAAACTTGTTTTTATCTATAATCTGTATACCTTAACATTTATATCTGTAAAATTTTTTTATTTTCATGTGTACCTTTTTATTGATGCTATGATTTTCATTTCACCCCCACTAGGAACCAGGTCGGGATGTACTAAAGTAATGCTTATGTTGAATACTTAGCTTAACTAAGCTAAATATTCAAATTACATCATTCCAAAAAAAATAGAATAATGCAATTAGCTGAACCATTCATATTGCGTAAAATGTCCGTTCAGCCAAACGGACAATTTACCGTCCAGCCAACAGGACGGGAATTATCCCGTTCTGAGAACTATATACAGCAAAGCAAAAAGCACAACTTTGAGATATTAAGAATTTACAACTCAGAGAAACTGAGAATTTAATATTTCCAAATTGAGAAGGTAAACTCAAATAAAAGTAATTCTAAACTGAATTGCCGAACCTTTTCTCAACTATATCGAAGAACGAATAGTTTGAGATATTTTCCAAATCAGAGCTTTATTCAATAAAGGATAAATAGTTACTGATAATAATTCAAGTTAGTAATGTTTTTACTAACTTTCCCGACCTTCTCCTTTTTATAAGTTAGCTTTTATAACTTAAAATTTTTAAATCTTATAACCTCATAACTTTACTTGTAAATTTATCTATGTTAGATTTCTATAAAGATTATATAAAACTTAAAACTAGATCAATTAGCCAAATTTACTTACTTAGATCAATAATTACTTTTATGAGACTTATCAGGCTTAGAAAGATAGCATATACTAGGAGTACGACCATCGAGTCAGAAGTTTGAACCTTCGCAACCCATGCCCTCTAGTATAGCTCTCGTACCTAATTCAAAAGCAGTACTGAATCAGATTAAAATTCAGAAATCATCAGTACTGATTCAGACTCTGATTCAGGTGAAATTTTGCTCTGAAGTCCTCTGATTCAGACTCTGATCTTCACTGATTGAGGGAAAAATTTTAGCTATGTTCATGAGTCAAGCTAGGTTTTAACATTGCTTTGGCTCTAAGGTCCTAAAGTGTAAAAATTCATACAACACCTCTAGAGATTAAAATTTTTCTCAACTTTTTGCAAATAAGCACATTCTGACCAAATCTTTCGCAGCTTCACAGTCAACTTCTCTGAATTAGGGAAAATTCATAACTTACAATCTTTTCTACAATATAACTTTTCAAAATAGTGAAAACTGATGTATTGTTTCAATACAACCGTTAGAAAATAAACTGAAAAATAGAGACTTGTGATATATTTTTTGGCTTTTGTCGTATAATTCACTATTTATATAGAAAGTCAAACCGAACAATTTATTGAAAAAGAAACTATAAAAACACTGCTATTTTCACTAACTTTTGAAGATTTCATCAAACATCCTTATATAATTGTAAAATGCAGTTCTCCATAAGTTCATGCGTTTGTTCCTTGATTGAATTGACGATTTGGCGCATGAAAAAAAGGCAGATCAAGAGCAAATTAGTGGCAAGTGGTAATTTGTTTTCCCAAAACATTTGTTTTTATCTCTTGTTTGATATTGGGAAAGCAAAAGTTACTATCACCAAGCCCGGGTTGACGAAAAGTTTTAATCATAGAATTTTCATATTATGGAGTTGTAATTTTATAACTTTTTCAATTACGAGGTCAACCTGGGAGAGTGAAAATTTTTTGCAAATGTTCCGAGATCTGTAATTTGCCACTATCCACATCTCTCGTAGTGAAAGCGCTTTTCTTACATCAAATTATTTAAAATTCTGGACATTTTGGAAGTTCATAGAATGTCTTGAATTGATTTCCAAGTCAAACTCTTCAAGTAAATTCTTAAAGAATATTGCAAACAATTTTTATCATGCGATGTTTTGACGTGTGGTTGCGTAAAATCTTACAAATAGTTGTCCTTCAACACAAAACCGTTGTTCTTTCACTCGGTTGACGATGTAATTTTCAACACGACGTTTGTTATAACTTGTTTGCAAAAACATGAAATGTTAATGATAACCTAAAATTGGAACTGTATTTTAGAAACTGCACCGCAATTACCGCCTCGTCAGGAACTCAAAAACGAAATTCCATTCAAAGGTAGGCGAATTCAATTGATATCACACGGTTCCTAATTTGAGATGTCCAGAACGGAATGATCTAAGATCTGATCTATTTCGAGCTCACTTTCTCCAAAAAATGAGGCTTTGTCGAAACTACAGGTGTTTGCACAGCTGCAGAATTGCACGACAGCGCCCGAATCGTTATGGCAAAACCTATATTTACTAATCAATTCAATATGAGACGTCTAATAAACTGTGTTGTTGTTTGCATGGCGAGTCGATGAGTATGTTTGATCGTATAAAGCGCCGTTTTGGTAATATTTTTGACGATTTTTGTTCATTTCGTCTTGATTTATAACAAACACTTTTCAGGGCTTTTGCAAAAAAACAAAGTATTTATTTTTTGCTCGCTATGTTCAATGATAATGTCATTTTCGTTTTTCTTGCGTTCTTTATAAAAAATTTTAATAAAAAAATATGTATAACTGTTTCAATTTTACATTGGTTTCGCAAAACATGCACCCTAACTATATATAGAATGTTTGAAAAAAGGCAAACATTACCAAAAACGTATGAAAAAAGATAACTTTTCAAGGAAAAAAGAATATAAAAATGGTGATTTTTCAGATAATATTATGGAAGCAAACAATCACTTGTTGAAAATATAAAAAATTGAGACTTTTGTTTGATGTTAGAATCTCAAGTAAAAAACAGGGTAGGCTTCATACGAAGCCATTCTAAAAATGTACAGAAAGTATATAACTTATAATAGAATAATCAAAAGTTTCATCAGAACAAAAATTAGCTCTACTGAATTGAAATTTCAGGGCAATTTTTTTAACGATAAGCATCAGCGGTATCGGGTCCTATGAAGAAGATATAGCTGAAGTTTTCCAAGTTTTCAGTTTTTGTTATACTAAAATATTTTAATCATTTTTCTATCAAGATAAGTGCAAGAACTTTTCCTAGCACTTTACAAATCTACAAAACTTTACACGAGTGCTACAACTAAAAAAAGTAAAAACATAGTTTCTAGAATACAAAACTGACTCAACTAGTAGTGCAAAAAGTTTTACAATAATATTTTTAATTCAAAACACTTCCAATTTTCAAAAATCGGATGCACTTGTTCCGGAACGCAAGGAAACAATTTAGTCGCCAATGCGTTTACAAAGAAACGGCTCTTGTTAAAGTTTTTTTCCTGAAATGACTCAGATGTTTGGGTAGGGTTGATCCGACTGTAAATCTTTTAAAATTTTTTATAGATTAATGTCCTTCAACCCAACTTGTGTCATCACCCATACAAATGTCTTTGATTTTGTACTATGTCATATGATTTGTATGATTTCTCGTTACTCATACGCATATCATACAAAAATTGAAACCTTCTTTCAAAAAACTTCTTTTTTTATGCTCTAAAATACTGATGCGGAAAAAATCAATTAGGGACGCAAAAATTGTTGAAAATTTTTTTCTTTGTTATTGTACTAGGCCATATATGGTTTGTATGGTTTCTTATTAGTCATATTGGGATTATACAAAAATAAAATGATGCATTGAAAAAAGAATAATTATTGAGTTTAAGGAGAAACAATTGAAGCCATAATTGGCACCTCCATTGGTATAAAAAAGCAAACAAAAATTTGTTTGAAATCTTACTAGGTCATATATGATTTATATGAATTCTTAGGAGTCATACATGGATCGTAAAAAAATTGAAAAAACTAGTGCTAATAGACAGTTTTAGCTTGTTCAATCTCTGGGTAACAAAAAAAACATAAACCCGCACAGTTTAAGCAAATCGACATTATCAGTAAAAAGTACAAAAATAGTTTTTCGCTTTCAATGACATTTCAATCCTTACATTTGCCTCTATTTGGTTAAAACCAAAAACGGAAATGGCCTGTATCAAATTGTTTTTCGAGTTGGAACAGAATTCTGAGCTGGAAATATCAACCTGCCATTTTACGTCATGCACTGGTCAGATATGAAAACTCGGATTTCGTTCAGGTCCTGCCAGTCGCCAAACATCGTTGAAGAGAACAGCTCTTATAGATCCATTACTACCGCCACATCGCTTATATATTTCACCTCAACACGGCTCTTTCGTCCTTGTGCTTTTCTTCAAAATTATAATTCTACAATTGTGCTGCTTGTCGTCTATTTTGTTTTTCTTTATCTGAATCTGTCAGTTCTTGTCTCACAGCTACCGAATTTTTTTTTAAAATTTTTTATTTTTGCTGGCTGTTTTTCAGGCTGCTAACTCATCCTACTGGTGCCTAAACCATTTATGCAGCTGCCTAACATAATTAAGACCTAAATCGTATAGTGGTTTCGTATTAAAAAAAACTAATTGAAAGAATCTATCCTCTAATGCAACTCTAATGCCTTAAATGCCTATTTTTTACCCCCAGTAAACAAGAAAATATCAATATTCTCTTCCTATGTTACTATAACTTTTTCAGAAGACGGCATTGAAGCAAAAAAAACGTGATTAGCAGAATCCTCTTTTCTGATTAGGTAAAAGTGTCGAAGGTGACGGTTTTGCTACCGTTGAAAACGGGATAATTTCCTCGTAATTTTTCCTCTAGTTTTATTTCGTTGAAAACTTAATTTTTTTTAAATCAAAACTTGATAAAAAGTCTAACCTGTTGCAACTGGTTAAAAAATGTACATTATAAAATAATGTTTCACTGTTATTATAACTATCACTCAACTAAATTTGTGGTACCATTACTGTACTTTGTACTTTATACTTATGTTAGCCGCGTATAATTTGCTTCTACAGTATCTTTTGCCCGGCGACTCGTTTATAATAACACTTTAGGAAAACCTGCAGTGATTCCCAAAGTGATCTTTGAGCCAGATGTGTCAGCCAGAATATCTAGCATGGGAGGCTATCCAGTCATATGCTCTTTCATTTGGTGCGGAGAGGAAGGTACGATTTTTTAACACTCTTCGCTAAATTATTTTAAAAAGTCAGCCATATATGGCATATTCGAGCGTTCAAAGTTTCTCCAGACAACAGTCAGTAGGGACAAATGTGATGGAACTTTGCCATGCATTTTTACTAATAGTGCAATCAATTTCAACAATACTATTGTTTAAGTGGCCTGAAATTTGCATAAGGTTTAATTCAGAAAAATTTCTTAAAAAACCATTCCCAGGTCGAGGTTATCGTTTGTGCTCGTTTATGACGCAGACCGTTTTCGAACGCACACAGGGGGTATGGTGCGTTCAAACATACACAGGCGAGGAATTTTTTTGAACGAGCAACATAAACGCACCAAGTACTTACGGTCGAGCCAAAGTCTGCCCCATAGACGAGCCAAAAACTGCCCCATAGGCGCACCAGTTCTGCAGCATAGACGAGCCAAAAACTGTCTCATAGACGCACCACTTCTGCAACACAGACGAGCTAGAAACTTTATCATAGGCGAGCTAAAGTCTGCACCATACACTTTTTTACATCTTTTTTATAAACATTTTCTAAGAAATATGATGTGTCCAGGTTTTATCGTGATACCTCTTACTATCTCAAACTGCAAGAAAAACTGTCCGCACTTTAGGCGAGTTTTCCTTTGCAGCCCAAGAAAAAACCAGAGGCTCTGATAGCTAAAAAGACACAAACAGGTTCCGGATAAGCCAGAGCCTAAAAAAAAACAAAAATGTAGCACCAAAACAACAAAATGTAGCACCATAACATATAAAGGCAAGGAAGACAGACAACATAATGGGAAAGTCCCTCTAAGGGCACAGGGAAAGGGGCACCTAAGTAAAAACCGATTTTTTTCCTATTTGAAAAATCATTTTTTTAATCAGCGAATAAGTCGATATTTCCGATTGAAATACGAAATTTTTTTCTAGGAAAGTTAGGTTGACCATTTTTTTAGCATTACAACTTAAATAGTACGGGTAGTCTGGGATATCAATATGGTTCATTTTGAACAACTCCTTGATCCAATAAAAAAGGCCTCTTTTTAAAATTCGCTAATCGCGAAATTCACAAATTTCCGTATGAAAAACTAACTTTTTTCCAAGGCATGCTATACCAAAAAGTCTTTTTTTCCTATGCTGTACCTACACAGGGGATACTCCATACCGAGTTTGGTTCGATTTGAACAACTCCTTGACCCGATAAAATTTCTATATTTTTGAAAAAAGAATAAGCGAATAAGTCGATATTTCCGATTGAAATACGAAAATTTTTTCTAGGAAAGTTAGGTTGACCATTTTTTAGCATTACAACTTAAATAGTACGGGTAGTCTGGGATATCAATATGGTTCATTGTGAACAACTCCTTGATCCAATAAAAAAGGCCTTTTTTTAAAATTCGCTAATCGCGAAATTCGCAAATTTCCGTATGAAAAACTAACTTTTTTCCAAGGCATGCAATACCAAAAAGTCTTTTTTTCCTATGCTCTACCTACACAGGGGATACTCCATACCGAGTTTGGTTCGATTTAAACAACTCCTTGACCCGATAAAATTTCTATTTTTTTGAAAAAAGAATAAGCGAATAAGTCGATATTTCCGATTGAAATACGAAAATTTTTTCTAGGAAAGTTAGGTTGACCATTTTTTTAGCATTACAATTTAAATAGTACGGGTAGTCTGGGATATCAATATGGTTCGTTTTGAACAACTCCTTGATCCAATAAAAAAGGCCTTTTTTTAAAATTCGCTAATCGCGAAATTCGCAAATTTCTGTATGAAAAACTAACTTTTTCCAAGACATGCTATACCAAAAAGTCTTTTTTTCCTATGCTGTACCTACGCAGGGGATACTCCATACCGAGTTTGGTTCGATTTGAACAACTCCTTGACCCGATAAAATTTCTGTATTTTTGAAAAAAGAATAAGCGAATAAGTCGATATTTCCGATTGAAATACGAAAATTTTTTCTAGGAAAGTTAGGTTGACCATTTTTTTAGCATTACAACTTAAATAGTACGGGTAGTCTGGGATATCAATATGGTTCATTTTGAACAACTCCTTGATCCAATAAAAAAGGCCTTTTTTTAAAATTCGCTAATCGCGAAATTCACAAATTTCCGTATGAAAAACTAACTTTTTTCCAAGGCATGCTATACCAAAAAGTCTTTTTTTCCTATGCTGTACCTACACAGGGGATACTTCATACCAAGTTTGGTTCGATTTGAACAACTCCTTGACCCGATAAAATTTCTATATTTTTGAAAAAAGAATAAGCGAATAAGTCGATATTTCCGATTGAAATACGAAAATTTTTTCTAGGAAAGTTAGGTTGACCATTTTCTTAGCATTACAAATTAAATAGTACGGGTAGTCTGGGATATCAATATGGTTCATTGTGAACAACTCCTTGATCCAATAAAAAAGGCCTTTTTTTAAAATTCGCTAATCGCAAAATTCACAAATTTCCGTATGAAAAACTAACTTTTTTCCAAGGCATGCTATACCAAAAAATCTTTTTTTCCTATGCTGTACCTACACAGGGGATACTCCATACCGAGTTTGGTTCGATTTGAACAACTCCTTGACCCGATAAATTTTCTATATTTTTGAAAAAAGAATAAGTGAATAAGTCGATATTTCCGATTGAAATACGAAAATTTTTTCTAGGAAAGTTAGGTTGACCATTTTTTTAGCATTACAACCTAAATAGTACGGGTAGTCTGGGATATCAATATGGTTCATTGTGAACAACTCCTTGATCCAATAAAAAAGGCCTTTTTTTAAAATTCGCTAATCGCGAAATTCGCAAATTTCCGTATGAAAAACTAACTTTTTTCCAAGGCATGCTATACCAAAAAGTCTTTTTTTCCTATGCTCTACCTACACAGGGGATACTCCATACCGAGTTTGGTTCGATTTGAACGACTCCTTGACCCGATAAAATTTCTATTTTTTTGAAAAAAGAATAAGCGAATAAGTCGATATTTCCGATTGAAATACGAAAATTTTTTCTAGGAAAGTTAGGTTGACCATTCTTTTAGCATTACAACTTAAATAGTACGGGTAGTCTGGGATATCAATATGGTTCGTTTTGAACAACTCCTTGATCCAATAAAAAAGGCCTTTTTTTAAAATTCGCTAAACGCGAAATTCGCAAAATTCCGTATGAAAAAGTAACTTTTTTCCAAGGCATGCTATACCAAAAAATCTTTTTTTCCTATGCTCTACCTACACAGGAGATACTCCATACCGAGTTTGGTTCGATTTGAACAACTCTTTGACCCGATAAAATTTCTATATTTTTGAAAAAAGAATAAGCGAATAAGTCGATATTTCCGATTGAAATACGAAAATTTTTTTCTAGGAAAGTTAGGCGGACCATTCTTTTAGCATTACAACTTAAATAGTACGGGTAATCTGTGATATCAATATGGTTCATTTTGAACAACTCCTTGATCCAATAAAAAAGGCCTTTTTTTAAAATTCGCTAATCGCGAAATTCACAAATTTCCGTATGAAAAACTAACTTTTTTCCAAGGCATGCTATACCAAAAAATCTTTTTTTCCTATGCTGTACCTACACAGGGGATACTCCATACCGAGTTTGGTTCGATTTGAACAACTCCTTGACCCGATAAATTTTCTATATTTTTGAAAAAAGAATAAGTGAATAAGTCGATATTTCCGATTGAAATACGAAAATTTTTTCTAGGAAAGTTAGGTTGACCATTTTTTTAGCATTACAACCTAAATAGTACGGGTAGTCTGGGATATCAATATGGTTCATTGTGAACAACTCCTTGATCCAATAAAAAAGGCCTTTTTTTAAAATTCGCTAATCGCGAAATTCGCAAATTTCCGTATGAAAAACTAACTTTTTTCCAAGGCATGCTATACCAAAAAGTCTTTTTTTCCTATGCTCTACCTACACAGGGGATACTCCATACCGAGTTTGGTTCGATTTGAACGACTCCTTGACCCGATAAAATTTCTATTTTTTTGAAAAAAGAATAAGCGAATAAGTCGATATTTCCGATTGAAATACGAAAATTTTTTCTAGGAAAGTTAGGTTGACCATTCTTTTAGCATTACAACTTAAATAGTACGGGTAGTCTGGGATATCAATATGGTTCGTTTTGAACAACTCCTTGATCCAATAAAAAAGGCCTTTTTTTAAAATTCGCTAAACGCGAAATTCGCAAAATTCCGTATGAAAAACTAACTTTTTTCCAAGGCATGCTATACCAAAAAATCTTTTTTTCCTATGCTCTACCTACACAGGAGATACTCCATACCGAGTTTGGTTCGATTTGAACAACTCTTTGACCCGATAAAATTTCTATATTTTTGAAAAAAGAATAAGCGAATAAGTCGATATTTCCGATTGAAATACGAAAATTTTTTTCTAGGAAAGTTAGGCGGACCATTCTTTTAGCATTACAACTTAAATAGTACGGGTAATCTGTGATATCAATATGGTTCATTTTGAACAACTCCTTGATCCACTAAAAAAGGCCTTTTTTTAGAATTCGCTAATCGCGAAATTCGCAAATTTCCGTATGAAAAACTAACTTTTTTCCAAGGCATGCTATACCAAAAAGTCTTTTTTTCCTATGCTCTACCTACACAGGGGATACTCCATACTGAGTTTGGTTCGATTTGAACAACTCCTTGACCCGATAAAATTTCTATATTTTTGAAAAAAGAATAAGCGAATAAGTCGATATTTCCGATTGAAATACGAAAATTTTTTCTAGGAAAGTTAGGTTGACCATTTTTTTAGCATTACAACCTAAATAGTACGGGTAGTCTGGGATATCAATATGGTTCATTGTGAACAACTCCTTGATCCAATAAAAAAGGCCTTTTTTAAAATTCGCTAATCGCGAAAAACCGATTTTTTTCCTATTTGAAAAATCATTTTTTTAATCAGCGAATAAGTCGATATTTCCGATTGAAATACGAAATTTTTTTCTAGGAAAGTTAGGTTGACCATTTTTTTAGCATTACAACCTAAATAGTACGGGTAGTCTGGGATATCAATATGGTTCATTTTGAACAACTCCTTGATCCAATAAAAAGCCTTTTTTTAAAATTCGCTAATCGCGAAATTCACAAATTTCCGTATGAAAAACTAACTTTTTTCCGAGACATGCTATACCAAAAAGTCTTTTTTTCCTATGCTGTACCTACACAGGGGATACTCCATACCGAGTTTGGTTCGATTTGAACAACTCCTTGACCCGATAAAATTTCTATATTTTTGAAAAAAGAATAAGCGAATAAGTCGATATTTCCGATTGAAATACGAAAATTTTTTCTAGGAAAGTTAGGTTGACCATTTTTTTAGCATTACAACTTAAATAGTACGGGTAGTCTGGGATATCAATATGGTTCATTGTGAACAACTCCTTGATCCAATAAAAAAGGTCTTTTTTTAAAATTCGCTAATCGCGAAATTCGCAAATTTCCGTATGAAAAACTAACTTTTTTCCAAGGCATGCTATACCAAAAAGTTTTTTTTTCCTATGCTCTACCTACACAGGGGATACTCCATACCGAGTTTGGTTCGATTTGAACAACTCCATTACCCGATAAAATTTCTATTTTTTTGAAAAAAGAATAAGCGAATAAGTCGATATTTCCGATTGAAATACGAAAATTTTTTCTAGGAAAGTTAGGTTGACCATTCTTTTAGCATTACAACTTAAATAGTACGGGTAGTCTGGGATATCAATATGGTTCGTTTTGAACAACTCCTTGATCCAATAAAAAAGGCCTTTTTTTAAATTTCGCTAATCGCGAAATTCGCAAAATTCCGTATGAAAAACTAACTTTTTTCCAAGGCATGCTATACCAAAAAATCTTTTGTTCCTATGCTTTACCTACACAGGGGATACTCCATACCGAGTTTGGTTCGATTTGAACAACTCCTTGACTCGATAAAATTTCTATATTTTTGAAAAAAGAATAAGCGAATAAGTCGATATTTCCGATTGAAATACGAAAATTTTTTTCTAGGAAAGTTAGGCGGACCATTCTTTTAGCATTACAATTTAAATAGTACGGGTAACCTCTGATATCAATATGGTTCATTTTGAACAACTCCTTGATCCAATAAAAAAGGCCTTTTTTTAAAATTCGCTAATCGCGAAATTCGCAAATTTCCGTATGAAAAACTAACTTTTTTCCAAGGCATGCTATACCAAAAAGTCTTTTTTTCCTATGCTCTACCTACACAGGGGATACTCCATTCTGAGTTTGGTTCGATTTGAACAACTCCTTGACCCGATAAAATTTCTATATTTTTGAAAAAAGAATAAGCGAATAAGTCGATATTTCCGATTGAAATACGAAAATTTTTTTCTAGGAAAGTTAGGCGGACCATTCTTTTAGCATTACAATTTAAATAGTACGGGTAATCTGGGATATCAATATGGTTCATTTTGAACAACTCCTTGATCCAATAAAAAAGGCCTTTTTTTAAAATTCGCTAATCGCGAAATTCGCAAATTTCCGTATGAAAAACTAACTTTTTTCCAAGGCATGCTATACCAAAAAATCTTTTTTTCCTATGCTGTACCTACACAGGGGATACTCCATACCGAGTTTGGTTTGATTTGGACAACTCCTTGATTCGACGAAATAGACCTATTTCTAAAAATATAATCGCAAAATTATTCGAAATAATAGCAAATTTTTGTATGAAAAACTAACTTTTTCCCTAGGCAAGCTATAGCAAAAATTCTTTTTGTGCTAGACTCTAACTACGCTTATAATACTCCATACCGAGTTTGGTTCGATTTGGACAACTCCTTGACCGAATAAAAAAGACCTATTTTTAAAATTATTTATTTGAAATAATTGCACAAATCCGTATGAAAAACTAACTTTTTTCCTACGCAAGCTATAGCAAAATTTTTTTTTGTTTTAGACTTAAGGTACACAGGGGACACTCCATGCCGAGTTTGGTTCGATTTGGACAACTCCTTGATTCGACGAAATAGACCAATTTTTAGAATTTTTTATTTGAAATAATTGCACAAATCCGTATGAAAAACTAACTTTTTTCCTAGGCAAGCTATAGGAAAAAATCTTTTTGTTTCAGACTCTATATATACAAGGGATACTCCATACCAAGTGTGGTTCCATTTGCACAACTCCTTGACCCGACGAAATAGACCTATTTCTAAAATTATAATCGCAAAATTATTCGAAATAATAGCAAATTTCCGTATGAAAAACTAACTTTTTCTCTAGGCAAGCTATAGCAAAAATTCTTTTTGTGCTAGACTCTAACTACGCTTATAATACTCCATACCGAGTTTGGTTCGATTTGGACAACTCCTTGACCGAATAAAAAAGATCTATTTTATTTGTTTGAATTATTTGTTTGAAATAATTGCACAAATCCGTATGAAAAACTAACTTTTTTCCTAGGCAAGCTATAGTAAAAATTCTTTTTGTTTTAGACTTAAGGTACACAGTGGATACTGCATGCCGAGTTTGGTTCGATTTGGACAACTTCTTGATTCGACGAAATAGACCAATTTTTAGAATTATTTATTTGAAATAATTGCACAAATCTGTATGAAAAACTAACTTTTTTCCTAGGCAAGCTATAGCAAAAAATCTTTTTGTTTCAGACTCTATATATACAGGGGATACTCCATACCAAGTTTTGTTCCATTTGCACAACTCCTTGACCCGACGAAATAGACCTATTTCTAAAATTATAATCGCAAAATTATTCGAAATAATAGCAAATTTCCGTATGAAAAACTAACTTTTTCCCTAGGCAAGCTATAGCAAAAATTATTTTTGTGCTAGACTCTAACTACGCTTATAATACTCCATACCGAGTTTGGTTCGATTTGGACAACTCCTTGACCGAATAAAAAAGATCTGTTTTTAAAATTATTTGTTTGAAATAATTGCACAAATCCGTATGAAAAACTAACTTTTTTCCTAGGCAAGCTATAGTAAAAATTCTGTTTGTTTTAGACTTAAGGTACACAGGGGATACTTCATGCCGAGTTTGGTTCGATTTGGACAACTTCTTGATTCGACGAAATAGACCAATTTTTAGAATTATTTATTTGAAAAAATTGCACAAATCTGTATGAAAAACTAACTTTTTTCCTAGGCAAGCTATAGCAAAAATTCCTTGTGTTTTACACTCTAGGTACCTATGAGATTCTCCATACCGAGTTTGGTTTGATTTGAACAATTCCTTGACCCGATGAAATTTCTATATTTTTGAGAATAGAAGAAGCGAATAAGTCAAAATTTCCGTATGAAAAACTAACTTTTTTCCTAGGCAAGCTATAGCAAAAAGTCTTTTTGTTTCAGACTCTATATATACAGAAGATACTCCATACCAAGTGTGGTTCCATTTGCACAACTCCTTGACCCGTCGAAATAGACCTATTTCTAAAATCATAATCGCAAAATTATTCGAAATAATAGCAAATTTCCGTATGAAAAACTAACTTTTTCCCTAGGCAAGCTATAGCAAAAATTCTTTTTGTGCTAGACTCTAACTACGCTTATAATACTCCATACCGAATTTGGTTCGATTTGGACGACTCCTTGACCGAATAAAAAAGATCTATTTTTAAAATTATTTGTTTGAAATAATTGCACAAATCCGTATGAAAAACTAACTTTTCTCCTAGGCAAGCTATAGCAAAAAATCTTTTTGTTTCAGACTCTATATATACAGGGGATACTCCATACCAAGTTTTGTTCCATTTGCACAACTCCTTGACCCGACGAAATAGACCTATTTTTAAAATTCATTAATTGCAATTTAAACGAAATAATTGCAACTTTCCGTATGAAAAACTTACTTTTTTCCTAGGCAAGCTATAGCAAAAATTCTTTTTGTTTTACACTCTAGGTACCTATGGGATTCTCCATACCGAGTTTGGTTTGATTTGAACAATTCCTTGACCCGATGAAATTTCTATATTTTTGAGAATAGAAGAAGCGAATAAGTCAAAATTTCCGTATGAAAAACTAACTTTTTTCCTAGGCAAGCTATAGCAAAAAGTCTTTTTGTTTCAGACTCTATATATACAGAAGATACTCATTACCAAGTGTGGTTCTATTTGCACAACTCCTTGACCCATCGAAATAGACCTATTTCTAAAATCATAATCGCAAAATTATTCGAAATAATAGCAAATTTCCGTATGAAAAACTAACTTTTTCCCTAGGCAAGCTATAGTAAAAATTCTTTTTGTGCTAGACTCTAACTACGCTGGTGGTACTCCATTCCGAGTTTGGTTCGATTTGGACAACTCCTTGACCGAATAAAAAAGACCTATTTTTAAAACTATTTATTTGAAATAATTGCACAAATCCGTATGAAAAACTAACTTTTTTCCTAGGCAAGCTATAGCAAAAAATCTTTTTGTTTCAGACTCTATATATACAGGGGATACTCCATACCAAGTTTGGTTCCATTTGCACAACTCCTTGACCCAACAAAATAGACCTATTTTTAAAATTCAATAATTGCAATTTAAACGAAATAATTGCAACTTTCCGTATGAAAAACTAACTTGCTTCCTAGGCAAGCTATACCAAAAATTCTTTCTGTCTCAGAGTCTAACTACCCTGGGGATTTTCCATACCAAGCTTGGTTTGATTTGAACAACTTTCTGATCCGATAAAAAAGACCTATTTTTAAAATTCCTTTTTCGAGAAATTCAAAAAGTTCCGTATGATATACTCACTTTTTTTCTACGCAAGCTATACCAAAAAAACTTTTCGTTTCAGACTCTCTATATACAGGGGATACTCCATACCAAGTTTGGTTCCATTTGCACAACTCCTTGACCCGACGAAATAGACCAATTTTTAGAATTATTTATTTGAAATAATTGCACAAATCCGTATGAAAAACTAACTTTTTTCCTAGGCAAGCTATAGCAAAAAATCTTTTTGTTTCAGACTCTATATATACAGGGGATACTCCATACCAAGTTTTGTTCCATTTGCACAACTCCTTGACCCGACGAAATAGACCTATTTTTAAAATTCAATAATTGCAATTTAAACGAAATAATTGCAACTTTCCGTATGAAAAACTTACTTTTTTCCTAGGCAAGCTATAGCAAAAATTCTTTTTGTTTTACACTCTAGGTACCTATGGGATACTCCATACTGAGTTTGGTTCGATTTGAACAACTCCTTGACCCGATAAAATTTCTATATTTTTGAAAAAAGAATAAGCGAATAAGTCGATATTTCCGATTGAAATACGAAAATTTTTTTCTAGGAAAGTTAGGCGGACCATTTTTTTAGCATTACAACCTAAATAGTACGGGTAGTCTGGGATATCAATATGGTTCATTGTGAACAACTCCTTGATCAAATAAAAAAGGCCTTTTTTTAAAATTCGCTAATCGCGAAAAACCGATTTTTTTCCTATTTGAAAAATCATTTTTTTAATCAGCGAATAAGTCGATATTTCCGATTGAAATACGAAATTTTTTTCTAGGAAAGTTAGGTTGACCATTTTTTTAGCATTACAACCTAAATAGTACGGGTAGTCTGGGATATCAATATGGTTCATTTTGAACAACTCCTTGATCCAATAAAAAAGGCCTTTTTTTTAAAATTCGCTAATCGCGAAATTCACAAATTTCCGTATGAAAAACTAACTTTTTTCCAAGACATGCTATACCAAAAAGTCTTTTTTTCCTATGCTGTACCTACACAGGGGATACTCCATACCGAGTTTGGTTCGATTTGAACAACTCCTTGACCCGATAAAATTTCTATATTTTTGAAAAAAGAATAAGCGAATAAGTCGATATTTCCGATTGAAATACGAAAATTTTTTCTAGGAAAGTTAGGTTGACCATTTTTTTAGCATTACAACTTAAATAGTACGGGTAGTCTGGGATATCAATATGGTTCATTGTGAACAACTCCTTGATCCAATAAAAAAGGCCTTTTTTTAAAATTCGCTAATCGCGAAATTCGCAAATTTCCGTATGAAAAACTAACTTTTTTCCAAGGCATGCTATACCAAAAAGTTTTTTTTTCCTATGCTCTACCTACACAGGGGATACTCCATACCGAGTTTGGTTCGATTTGAACAACTCCATTACCCGATAAAATTTCTATTTTTTTGAAAAAAGAATAAGCGAATAAGTCGATATTTCCGATTGAAATACGAAAATTTTTTCTAGGAAAGTTAGGTTGACCATTCTTTTAGCATTACAACTTAAATAGTACGGGTAGTCTGGGATATCAATATGGTTCGTTTTGAACAACTCCTTGATCCAATAAAAAAGGCCTTTTTTTAAAATTCGCTAATCGCGAAATTCGCAAAATTCCGTATGAAAAACTAACTTTTTTCCAAGGCATGCTATACCAAAAAATCTTTTTTTCCTATGCTTTACCTACACAGGGGATACTCCATACCGAGTTTGGTTCGATTTGAACAACTCCTTGACTCGATAAAATTTCTATATTTTTGAAAAAAGAATAAGCGAATAAGTCGATATTTCCGATTGAAATACGAAAATTTTTTTCTAGGAAAGTTAGGCGGACCATTCTATTAGCATTACAATTTAAATAGTACGGGTAATCTGTGATATCAATATGGTTCATTTTGAACAACTCCTTGATCCAATAAAAAAGGCCTTTTTTTAAAATTCGCTAATCGAGAAATTCGCAAATTTCCGTATGAAAAACTAACTTTTTTCCAAGGCATGCTATACCAAAAAGTCTTTTTTTCCTATGCTCTACCTACACAGGGGATACTCCATACTGAGTTTGGTTCGATTTGAACAACTCCTTGACCCGATAAAATTTCTATATTTTTGAAAAAAGAATAAGCGAATAAGTCGATATTTCCGATTGAAATACGAAAATTTTTTTCTAGGAAAGTTAGGCGGACCATTCTTTTAGCATTACAATTTAAATAGTACGGGTAATCTGGGATATCAATATGGTTCATTTTGAACAACTCCTTGATCCAATAAAAAAGGCCTTTTTTTAAAATTCGCTAATCGCGAAATTCGCAAATTTCCGTATGAAAAACTAACTTTTTTCCAAGGCATGCTATACCAAAAAATCTTTTTTTCCTATGCTGTACCTACACAGGTGATACTCCATACCGAGTTTGGTTTGATTTGGACAACTCCTTGATTCGACGAAATAGACCTATTTCTAAAAATATAATCGCAAAATTATTCGAAATAACAGCAAATTTTTGTATGAAAAACTAACTTTTTCCCTAGGCAAGCTATAGCAAAAATTCTTTTTGTGCTAGACTCTAACTACGCTTATAATACTCCATACCGAGTTTGGTTCGATTTGGACAACTCCTTGACCGAATAAAAAAGACCTGTTTTTAAAATTATTTATTTGAAATAATTGCACAAATCCGTATGAAAAACTAACTTTTTTCCTAGGCAAGCTATAGGAAAAAATCTTTTTGTTTCAGACTCTATATATACAAGGGATACTCCATACCAAGTGTGGTTCCATTTGCACAACTCCTTGACCCGACGAAATAGACCTATTTCTAAAATTATAATCGCAAAATTATTCGAAATAATAGCAAATTTCCGTATGAAAAATTAACTTTTTCTCTAGGCAAGCTATAGCAAAAATTCTTTTTGTGCTAGACTCTAACTACGCTTATAATACTCCATACCGAGTTTGGTTCGATTTGGACAACTCCTTGACCGAATAAAAAAGATCTATTTTTAAAATTATTTGTTTGAAATAATTGCACAAATCCGTATGAAAAACTAACTTTTTTCCTAGGCAAGCTATAGTAAAAATTCTTTTTGTTTTAGACTTAAGGTACACAGTGGATACTGCATGCCGAGTTTGGTTCGATTTGGACAACTTCTTGATTCGACGAAATAGACCAATTTTTAGAATTATTTATTTGAAATAATTGCATAAATCTGTATGAAAAACTAACTTTTTTCCTAGGCAAGCTATAGCAAAAGTTCTTTGTGTTTTACACTCTAGGTACCTATGAAATTCTCCATACCGAGTTTGGTTTGATTTGAACAATTTCTTGACCCGATGAAATTTCTATATTTTTGAGAATAGAATAAGCGAATAAGTCAAAATTTCCGTATGAAAAACTAACTTTTTTCCTAGGCAAGCTATAGCAAAAAGTCTTTTTGTTTCAGACTCTATATATACAGAAGATACTCCATACCAAGTGTGGTTCTATTTGCACAACTCCTTGACCCGTCGAAATAGACCTATTTCTAAAATCATAATCGCAAAATTATTCGAAATAATAGCAAATTTCCGTATGAAAAACTAACTTTTTCCCTAGGCAAGCTATAGCAAAAATTCTTTTTGTGCTAGACTCTAACTACGCTTATAATACTCCATACCGAGTTTGGTTCGATTTGGACGACTCCTTGACCGAATAAAAAAGATCTGTTTTTAAAATTATTTGTTTGAAATAATTGCACAAATCCGTATGAAAAACTAACTTTTTTCCTAGGCAAGCTATAGTAAAAATTCTGTTTGTTTTAGACTTAAGGTACACAGAGGATACTGCATGCCGAGTTTGGTTCGATTTGGACAACTTCTTGATTCGACGAAATAGACCAATTTTTAGAATTATTTATTTGAAAAAATTGCACAAATCTGTATGAAAAACTAACTTTTTTCCTAGGCAAGCTATAGCAAAAATTCCTTGTGTTTTACACTCTAGGTACCTATGAGATTCTCCATACCGAGTTTGGTTTGATTTGAACAATTCCTTGACCCGATGAAATTTCTATATTTTTGAGAATAGAAGAAGCGAATAAGTCAAAATTTCCGTATGAAAAACTAACTTTTTTCCTAGGCAAGCTATAGCAAAAAGTCTTTTTGTTTCAGACTCTATATATACAGAAGATACTCATTACCAAGTGTGGTTCTATTTGCACAACTCCTTGACCCATCGAAATAGACCTATTTCTAAAATCATAATCGCAAAATTATTCGAAATAATAGCAAATTTCCGTATGAAAAACTAACTTTTTCCCTAGGCAAGCTATAGTAAAAATTCTTTTTGTGCTAGACTCTAACTACGCTGGTGGTACTCCATTCCGAGTTTGGTTCGATTTGGACAACTCTTTGACCGAATAAAAAAGACCTATTTTTAAAACTATTTATTTGAAATAATTGCACAAATCCGTATGAAAAACTAACTTTTTTCCTAGGCAAGCTATAGCAAAAATTTTTTTTGTTTTAGACTTAAAGTACACAAGGGACACTCCATGCTGAGTTTGGTTCGATTTGGACAACTCCTTGATTCGACGAAATAGACCAATTTTTAGAATTATTTATTTTTGGAAAAATTGCACAAATCCGTATGAAAAACTAACTTTTTTCCTAGGCAAGCTATAGCAAAAAATCTTTTTGTTTCAGACTCTATATATACAGGGGATACTCCATACCAAGTTTGGTTCCATTTGCACAACTCCTTGACCCGACAAAATAGACCTATTTTTAAAATTCAATAATTGCAATTTAAACGAAATAATTGCAACTTTCCGTATGAAAAACTAACTTGCTTCCTAGGCAAGCTATACCAAAAATTCTTTCTGTCTCAGAGTCTAACTACCCTGGGGATTTTCCATACCAAGCTTGGTTTGATTTGAACAACTTTCTGATCCGATAAAAAAGACCTATTTTTAAAATTCCTTTTTCGAGAAATTCAAAAAGTTCCGTATGATATACTCACTTTTTTTCTACGCAAGCTATACCAAAAAAACTTTTCGTTTCAGACTCTCTATATACAGGGGATACTCCATACCAAGTTTGGTTCCATTTGCACAACTCCTTGACCCGACGAAATAGACCAATTTTTAGAATTATTTATTTGAAATAATTGCACAAATCCGTATGAAAAACTAACTTTTTTCCTAGGCAAGCTATAGCAAAAAATCTTTTTGTTTCAGACTCTATATATACAGGGGATACTCCATACCAAGTTTTGTTCCATTTGCACAACTCCTTGACCCGACGAAATAGACCTATTTTTAAAATTCAATAATTGCAATTTAAACGAAATAATTGCAACTTTCCGTATGAAAAACTTACTTTTTTCCTAGGCAAGCTATAGCAAAAATTCTTTTTGTTTTACACTCTAGGTACCTATGGGATTCTCCATACCGAGTTTGGTTTGATTTGAACAACTCCTTGACCCGATGAAATTTCTCTTTTTTTGAAAATAGAATAAGCGAATAAGTCAAAATTTCCGTATGAAAAACTAACTTTTTTCCTAGACAAGCTTTAGAAAAAATCTTTTCGTTTCAGACTCTACATATACAGTGGATACTCCATAACAAGTTTGGTTCCATTTGCACAACTCCTTGACCCGACGAAATAGACCTATTTTTAAAATTCAATAATTGCAATTTAAGCGAAATAATTGCAACTTTCCGTATGAAAAACTAACTTTTTTCCTAGGCAAGCTATAGCAAAAATTCTTTTTGTTTTACTTTCTAGGTACCTATGGGATTCTCCATACCGAGTTTGGTTTGATTTGAACAACTCCTTGACCCGATGAAATTTCTCTTTTTTTGAAAATAGAATAAGCGAATAAGTCCAAATTTCCGTATGAAAAACTAACTTTTTTCCTAGGCAAGCTATAGCAAAAAATCTTTTCGTTTCAGACTCTACATATACAGGGGATACTCCATACCAAGTTTGGTTCCATTTGCACAACTCCTTGACCCGACGAAATAGACCAATTTTTAGAATTATTTATTTGAAATAATTGCACAAATCCGTATGAAAAACTAACTTTTTTCCTAGGCAAGCTATAGCAAAAAATCTTTTTGTTTCAGACTCTATATATACAGGGGATACTCCATACCAAGTTTTGTTCCATTTGCACAACTCCTTGACCCGACGAAATAGACCTATTTTTAAAATTCAATAATTGCAATTTAAACGAAATAATTGCAACTTTCCGTATGAAAAACTTACTTTTTTCCTAGGCAAGCTATAGCAAAAATTCTTTTTGTTTTACTTTCTAGGTACCTATGGGATTCTCCATACCGAGTTTGGTTTGATTTGAACAACTCCTTGACCCGATGAAATTTCTCTTTTTTTGAAAATAGAATAAGCGAATAAGTCCAAATTTCCGTATGAAAAACTAACTTTTTTCCTAGGCAAGCTATAGCAAAAAATCTTTTCGTTTCAGACTCTACATATACAGGGGATACTCCATACCAAGTTTGGTTCCATTTGCACAACTCCTTGACCCGAAGAAATAGACCAATTTTTAGAATTATTTATTTGAAATAATTGCACAAATCCGTATGAAAAACTAACTTTTTTCCTAGGCAAGCTATAGCAAAAAATTTTTTTGTTTCAGACTCTATATATACAGGGGATACTCCATACCAAGTTTTGTTCCATTTGCACAACTCCTTGACCCGACGAAATAGACCTATTTTTAAAATTCAATAATTGCAATTTAAACGAAATAATTGCAACTTTCCGTATGAAAAACTTACTTTTTTCCTAGGCAAGCTATAGCAAAAATTCTTTTTGTTTTACACTCTAGGTACCTATGGGATTCTCAATACCGAGTTTGGTTTGATTTGAACAACTCCTTGACCCGATGAAATTTCTCTTTTTTTGAAAATAGAATAAGCGAATAAGTCAAAATTTCCGTATGAAAAACTAACTTTTTTCCTAGGCAAGCTTTAGCAAAAAATCTTTTCGTTTCAGACTCTACATATACAGTGGATACTCCATAACAAGTTTGGTTCCATTTGCACAACTCCTTGACCCGACGAAATAGACCTATTTTTAAAATTCAATAATTGCAATTTAAGCGAAATAATTGCAACTTTCCGTATGAAAAACTAACTTTTTTCCTAGGCAAGCTATAGCAAAAATTCTTTTTGTTTTACTTTCGAGGTACCTATGGGATTCTCCATACCGAGTTTGGTTTGATTTGAACAACTCCTTGACCCGATGAAATTTCTCTTTTTTTTGAAAATAGAATAAGCGAATAAGTCCAAATTTCCGTATGAAAAACTAACTTTTTTCCTAGGCAAGCTATAGCAAAAATTTTTTTTGTTTTAGACTTAAAGTACACAGGGGACACTCCATGCTGAGTTTGGTTCGATTTGGACAACTCCTTGATTCGACGAAATAGACCAATTTTTAGAATTATTTATTTTTGGAAAAATTGCACAAATCCGTATGAAAAACTAACTTTTTTCCTAGGCAAGCTATAGCAAAAAATCTTTTTGTTTCAGACTCTATATATACAGGGGATACTCCATACCAAGTTTGGTTCCATTTGCACAACTCCTTGACCCGACAAAATAGACCTATTTTTAAAATTCAATAATTGCAATTTAAACGAAATAATTGCAACTTTCCGTATGAAAAACTAACTTGCTTCCTAGGCAAGCTATACCAAAAATTCTTTCTGTCTCAGAGTCTAACTACCCTGGGGATTTTCCATACCAAGCTTGGTTTGATTTGAACAACTTTCTGATCCGATAAAAAAGACCTATTTTTAAAATTCCTTTTTCGAGAAATTCAAAAAGTTCCGTATGATATACTCACTTTTTTTCTACGCAAGCTATACCAAAAAAACTTTTCGTTTCAGACTCTCTATATACAGGGGATACTCCATACCAAGTTTGGTTCCATTTGCACAACTCCTTGACCCGACGAAATAGACCAATTTTTAGAATTATTTATTTGAAATAATTGCACAAATCCGTATGAAAAACTAACTTTTTTCCTAGGCAAGCTATAGCAAAAAATCTTTTTGTTTCAGACTCTATATATACAGGGGATACTCCATACCAAGTTTTGTTCCATTTGCACAACTCCTTGACCCGACGAAATAGACCTATTTTTAAAATTCAATAATTGCAATTTAAACGAAATAATTGCAACTTTCCGTATGAAAAACTTACTTTTTTCCTAGGCAAGCTATAGCAAAAATTCTTTTTGTTTTACACTCTAGGTACCTATGGGATTCTCCATACCGAGTTTGGTTTGATTTGAACAACTCCTTGACCCGATGAAATTTCTCTTTTTTTGAAAATAGAATAAGCGAATAAGTCAAAATTTCCGTATGAAAAACTAACTTTTTTCCTAGGCAAGCTTTAGCAAAAAATCTTTTCGTTTCAGACTCTACATATACAGTGGATACTCCATAACAAGTTTGGTTCCATTTGCACAACTCCTTGACCCGACGAAATAGACCTATTTTTAAAATTCAATAATTGCAATTTAAGCGAAATAATTGCAACTTTCCGTATGAAAAACTAACTTTTTTCCTAGGCAAGCTATAGCAAAAATTCTTTTTATTTTACTTTCTAGGTACCTATGGGATTCTCCATACCGAGTTTGGTTTGATTTGAACAACTCCTTGACCCAATGAAATTTCTCTTTTTTTGAAAATAGAATAAGCGAATAAGTCCAAATTTCCGTATGAAAAACTAACTTTTTTCCTAGGCAAGCTATAGCAAAAAATCTTTTCGTTTCAGACTCTACATATACAGGGGATACTCCATACCAAGTTTCGTTCCATTTGCACAACTCCTTGACCCGACGAAATAGACCTATTTTTAAAATTCAATAATTGCAATTTAAACGACATAATTGCAACTTTCCGTATGAAAAACTAACTTGCTTCCTAGGCAAGCTATACCAAAAATTCTTTCTGTGTCAGAGTCCACCTACCCTGGGGATTCTCCATACCAAATTTGGTTTGATTTGAACAACTTTTTGATCCGATAAAAAAGACCTATTTTTAAAATTAGTTATTTGAAATAATCGCAAATTTCCGTACGAAACAGTAACTTTTTTCCTAGGCAAGCTATACCACAAATTCTTTTTGTTTTACAATCTAGTTACCCTTGGGATACTCAGTACCAAGTTTGGTTCGATTTGGACAACTCCTTGACCCGATGAAAAAGACCTATTTTTGAAGGTCAATAATTTCAAGTTGTTCGAAACAATAGCAAATTTCCGTATGAAAAACTAACTTTTTTCCTAGGCAAGCTATACCAAAAATTCTTTTTGTTCTACAATCTAGTTACCCAGGGGTTACTCGATAACAAGTTTGGTTCACTTTGAACAAATCATTGACCCGATGAAAAAGACCATTTTTTAAAATTCGTTATTTGCGAAATTCGCAAACTTCAGTATGAAAAATTAACTTTTTTCCTAGGCAAACTATACCAAAAATTCTTTTTGTTTTACAGGTTAGTTACCCATGGGATACTCGATACCAAGTTTGGTTCACTTTGAACAACTCCTTGACCCGATGAAAAAGACCTATTTTTAAAATTCGTTATTTGCGAAATTCGCAAATTTCAGTATGAAAAATTAACTTTTTTCCTAGGCAAGCTATACCGAAAATTCTTTTTGTTTTACAATCTAGTTACCCTTGGGATACTCGGTACCAAGTTTGGTTCGATTTGGACAACTCCTTGACCTGATGAAAAAAACCTATTTTTAAAATTCAATAATTTCAAGTTATTCGAAACAATAGCAAATTTCCGTATGAAAAACTAACTTTTTTCCTAGGCAAGTTATACCAAAAATTATTTTTGTTTTGCAATCTAGTTACCCAGGGGTTACTCGATAACAAGTTTGGTTCACTTTGAACAACTCCTTGACCCGATAAAATTTAAATATTTTTTAAAATTATTTAAAATTATTTATTCGAATTAATCGGAAATTAACGTACGAAAAACTAACTTCCTTCCTAGGCAAGCTATACCAAAAACTTTTTTCGCTTTAGAGTCTACCTACACTGGGGATTCTCCATACCAAGTTTGGTTCACTTTGGACAACTCCTTGACCCAATAAAATTTCTATATTTTTGAAAATAGAAAAAGCGAAAAAGTCGAAATTTCCGATTGAAATACGAACTTTTTTCTTTGGAAGTTAGGCGGACCATTCTTCGGACATTACAACCTAAATAGGACTGGTAGTCTGGGATATCAATTTGGTTCACTTTCAACAACTCTAAGACCCGATAAAATTTAACTATTTTTTAAAATATAATAAGCGAAAAAGCCGATTTTTCCGATTGAAATACGAAGTTTTTTTCTATGAAACTTAGGCGGACCATTCTTTTTGCATTACAACTTAAATAGTACTGGTAGGCCGGGATATCAGTTTGGTTTACTTTAAACAACTCTAAGATCCGACAAAATTTAACTGTTTTTTGTTGTTTGCTTATTTGAAATAATCGTAAATATCCGTACGAAAAACTAACTTCCTTCCTAGGCAAGCTAAGCCAAAATATCTTTTTGTCTTAGAGTCTACCTACCCTGGGATTACTACAAACCAAGTATGGTTTGATTTGAACAACTCCTTGACCCGATGAAAAAGACCTATTTTTTAATATTCGTTATTCGAGAAGTACGCAAATTTCCGTATAAAAAACTAACTTTTGTCCTAGGTGAACTATTCCAAAAATTCCTTTTTTCCTATGCTCTAACTACACAGGCGATACTACATACCAAGTTTGGTTCGATTTGGACAACTCCTTGAACCAATGAGAAGTAACCGAGCATTCAGTCGCTATGCCCTGTTTTCAATTGGCACAAAACGCTAGTTCGTTTATAGTTTCCCGAAGGGTGCATCAAAAGCATTCAACATAGTCTTAAAAGTTTTGTGCAATGATATCGCAACTCATATTAACCGGCTATCAACATAAACACTCTGATTACAGAAAACTTAAAGATCGAGCAGTGAGCATGTGGTCATTTTCGGAGGTTCGAGCTCGAAAATTGTTAATAACTCCTAAAATACTAACCAATCGAAATCTATATGCAGCACCTAGTTATTCGTTTCTACATAAAACAAGTAGTAAAACAAGCTACAGTACATCACTTTTGGACCATCCATGCACGAAAAAATTCAAAATGCACGTTTGGTACCCCCCAGACCTCAAGGGGGGGTGCACCACCTGCAGAGGCAAAATACACCACCAAGACCGCTGAAAACCCATATGCAGCATCTAGTTATTAGTTTTTACATATAACAGGGAGTAAAACAAGCCATAGTACATCACTTTTGGACCTTCCATGCACGAAAAATTTCAAAATGCACGTTTGGTACCCCCCAAGACCTCAAGGGGGTGCACCACCTGCAGAGGCAAAATGCACCACCAAGACCGCTGAAAACCTATATGCAGCACCTAGTTATTAGTTTCTACATATAACAAGGAGTAAAACAAGCCATAGTACATCATTTTTGGACCATCCATGCACGAAAAATTACAAAATGCACGTTTGGTACCCCCCAAGACCTCAAGGGGGGGGTGCACCACCTGCAGAGGCAAAGTGCACCACCAAGACCGCTGAAAACCCTATATGCAGCACCTAGTTATTAGTTTCTACATATAACAAGGAGTAAAACAAGCCATAGTACATCACTTTTGGACCATCCGTGCACGAAAAATTTCAAAATGCACGTTTGGTACCCCCCAAGACCTCAAGGGGGGTTGCACCACATGCAGAGGCAAAATTCACCACCAAGACCACTAAAAACCTCTATGGAGCACCTAGTATCTAGTTTCTACGTATAACAAGGAGTAAAATAAGCTATAGAACAAAATTTTTGGACCATTCTTGCCAAAAAATTTCAAAATGCACCTTTGGTACCAAACACCTCAATTTGGGCAGTTACAGAGCTACAGAGACGAAATTTGGTGTTTTCCTGCCGGTGAACGCACTGAAAAATGATATGGGTGCATTCAGGACATGTTTTTGTAACTTAATTAACCATTAAAAACATCCAGTACAGCTGTTTTACAACACCGAAATTTCGACCATCATGAATTTCGAGGTTTTGGAGTAATTCTCTAGTTTACCCCCAAAGTACTACAAACCACTGTCCAATTGTCATGAGAATATTTATCAGCAGTAACGAGGTGCTTAATACCAAGCGATTGCGCTTATGTTGAGCAAATTTGGTTCTGTAGTTATTGAGAAATTAATGAAAACAACTTTAAACGTAGTAAATTTTTTTTTAAAATTATCCCATCTCAGTTGAAATTATATCAAAATGCATGTCTCAAACGGCTGGTTGACCAAAAAATGACAGACCTCTTGCTTTGAGCATATCATGGCTGACATTCAGAAAGTTTTGTCATACGAAATTTCAGTTTCTATAACTCCAAAACAATCGTTTTTGCAGGTTGTACCGAAATGCACAGAAAAAGCAGTAATAAAGTCCGAGTGTTTGCGTTTTTGAACACAAAACTTTTTGCTTAAGTTTGGTATCTAATTATTACCACAAAGTACATGAATTGAGCAAGATAACAAGCCTACGAACATACCAATTGATACGGTAATCGTGAAGATATCAATAAATCTGTTTAATGAGGTAATATGTAAGGTTAAATTTTCTTCCAGTTTCAAGCCAAATTGTTACAATCTGCTCAATATATACCATGAAAATATTTTTCTGCAATGAAGATGCACTAAATATTAAGCTATTCAGACTATTTTGAGCCAATTTAAATCAGTGGTTGATGAATAACTAGAATAAACATCATTGGACATGGTCATATTTTTTCCAAAAAACTCAGTTTTTAGTAGAAATTATCTTAAAAAATGCGTCGAAAACGTTTGAAAACCAATAAATTAGGCACTTCGTGCTTTCATAATAACATGGTCACCTCTTGGAATGGTTATTATACAAAAACTTTTTTGCATTTTAGTTTTGCAGCTGTACCGATATGCTTTTCTTAAACATGAAGAGTAGGAATATGAATTGCTTTGTTGTTGATTCCTATTAGTTTGACTCTATGTCTTTCCCTGGCCTACACCTCAATGCAGGTAGTAATTGGAGGCCAGCCTCACATTATCATCATGTATATACTGCAATGGTAACATTTTTGATTTGATATTAAACGTTTTTAAATGTGAAAAAATGGCGACGCAAAAATTGTTAAGAGGGACCCTTATGAAAGTTCCATTTTTTTAGGGACCTCGTATAGCGGAATGACCTTAGAACTGATGTGAACCTGTAGCTAGGAGCGTAAAACTGGGTTTGATAAGTATTTTCCCGACAACTGACATTTCTCTACCACCTGTTAAGAGGTTTTCTATCTACTTACAGCTCTGATAACATTATGAAAGGAGACATTTTTGCATTATACTGTATATGACTGTTTTATTTGAGTTCATTAGGTCCAATGGGCTCATCTTACATGCCAGACAATAATAAAAGTCCATGCCGACCTTTACCGGCTGGCCAGCGGAGCCTAAATGTTGCTTTTCTTAAAAATAAATAGTAGGAATATGAATTGCTTTGTTGCTGATTCCTATTAGTTTGACTCTATGTCTTTCTCTGGCCAAAACCTCAATGCAAGTAGTAATTGGAGGCCAGCCACACATTAACAACATGTATATACTGCAATGGTAACATTTTTGATGTGAAATTAAACGTTTTTAAATGTGTAAAAAGTGGCGCAGCAAAAATTGTAATGAGGCACCCTTATGAAAGTTCCAAACTTCTTTAGGGACCTCCTATAGCGGAATGTGCTTAGAACTGATGTGAACCTGTAGCTAGGAGCGTAAAACTGGGTTCGATAAGTATTTTCCCGACAACTGACATTTCTCTACCACCTATTAAGAGGTTTTCCATCTACTTACAGCTCTGATAACATTATGAAAGGAGACATTTTTGCATTATACTATATATGACTGTTTTATTTGAGTTCATTAGGTCCAATGGGCTCATCTTACATGCCAGACAATAATAAAAGTCCATGCCGACCTTTACCGGCTGGCCAGCGGAGCCTAAATGTTGCTTTTCTTAAAAATAAATAGTAGGAATATGAATTGCTTTGTTGCTGATTCCTATTAGTTTGACTCTATGTCTTTCTCTGGCCAAAACCTCAATGCAAGTAGTAATTGGAGGCCAGCCACACATTAACAACATGTATATACTGCAATGGTAACATTTTTGATGTGAAATTAAACGTTTTTAAATGTGTAAAAAGTGGCGCAGCAAAAATTGTAATGAGGCACCCTTATGAAAGTTCCAAACTTCTTTAGGGACCTCCTATAGCGGAATGTGCTTAGAACTGATGTGAACCTGTAGCTAGGAGCGTAAAACTGGGTTCGATAAGTATTTTCCCGACAACTGACATTTCTCTACCACCTATTAAGAGGTTTTCCATCTACTTACAGCTCTGATAACATTATGAAAGGAGACATTTTTGCATTATACTATATATGACTGTTTTATTTGAGTTCATTAGGTCCAATGGGCTCATCTTACATGCCAGACAATAATAAAAGTCCATGCCGACCTTTACTGGCTGGCCAGCGGAGCCTAAATGTTGCTTTTCTTAAAAATAAATAGTAGGAATATGAATTGCTTCGTTGCTTATTCCTATTAGTTTGACTCTATGTCTTTCTCTGGCCAAAACCTCAATTCAAGTAGTAATTGGAGGCCAGCCACACATTAACAACATGTATATACTGCAATGGTAACAATTTTGATGTGATATTAAACGTTTTTAAATGTGTAAAAAGTGGCGCAGCAAAAATTGTAAAGAGGCACCCTTATGAAAGTTCCAAACTTCTTTAGGGACCTCCTATAGCGGAATGTGCTTAGAACTGATGTGAACCTGTAGCTAGGAGCGTAAAACTGGGTTCGATAAGTATTTTCCCGACAACTGACATTTCTCTACCACCTATTAAGAGGTTTTCCATCTACTTACAGCTCTGATAACATTATGAAAAGAGACATTTTTGCATTATATTATATATGACTGTTTTATTTGAGTTTATTAAGTCCAATGGGTTCATCTTACATGTCAGACAATAATAAAAGTCCATGCCGACCTTTACTGGCTGGCCAGCGGAGCCTAAATGTTGCTTTTCTTAAAAATAAATAGTAGGAATATGAATTGCTTTGTTGCTGATTCCTAATAGTTTGACTCTATGTCTTTCTCTGGCCAAAACCTAAATATAGGTAGTAATTGGAGGCCATTCACTTGTTAACATTATGTATATACTGCAGTGGTAACATTTTTGATGTGAAATTAAACGTTTTTAAATGTGTAAAAAGTGGCGCAGCAAAAATTGTAATGAGGCACCCTTATGAAAGTTCCAAACTTCTTTAGGGACCTCCTATAGCGGAATGTGCTTAGAACTGATGTGAACCTGTAGCTAGGAGCGTAAAACTGGGTTCGATAAGTATTTTCCCGACAACTGACATTTCTCTACCACCTATTAAGAGGTTTTCCATCTACTTACAGCTCTGATAACATTATGAAAGGAGACATTTTTGCATTATACTATATATGACTGTTTTATTTGAGTTCATTAGGTCCAATGGGCTCATCTTACATGCCAGACAATAATAAAAGTCCATGCCGACCTTTACTGGCTGGCCAGCGGAGCCTAAATGTTGCTTTTCTTAAAAATAAATAGTAGGAATATGAATTGCTTCGTTGCTTATTCCTATTAGTTTGACTCTATGTCTTTCTCTGGCCAAAACCTCAATTCAAGTAGTAATTGGAGGCCAGCCACACATTAACAACATGTATATACTGCAATGGTAACAATTTTGATGTGATATTAAACGTTTTTAAATGTGTAAAAAGTGGCGCAGCAAAAATTGTAAAGAGGCACCCTTATGAAAGTTCCAAACTTCTTTAGGGACCTCCTATAGCGGAATGTGCTTAGAACTGATGTGAACCTGTAGCTAGGAGCGTAAAACTGGGTTCGATAAGTATTTTCCCGACAACTGACATTTCTCTACCACCTATTAAGAGGTTTTCCATCTACTTACAGCTCTGATAACATTATGAAAAGAGACATTTTTGCATTATATTATATATGACTGTTTTATTTGAGTTTATTAAGTCCAATGGGTTCATCTTACATGTCAGACAATAATAAAAGTCCATGCCGACCTTTACCGGCTGGCCAGCGGAACCTAAATGTTGCTTTTCTTAAAAATAAATAGTAGGAATATGAATTGCTTTGTTGCTGATTCCTAATAGTTTGACTCTATGTCTTTCTCTGGCCAAAACCTAAATATAGGTAGTAATTGGAGGCCATTCACTTGTTAACATTATGTATATACTGCAGTGGTAACATTTTTGATGTGATATTAAACGTTTTTAAATGTGTAAATAATAGCGCCGCAAAAATTGTTATGTGGCAATTTTATGAAGGTTGCAAACTTTTTAGGGACCTCATATGGCAAAAGGGCCTTAGTGCTGAAAGGAACCTATAGCTAGGCGCATAAAACTGGGGTCGAAAATTTTTTTCCTACAATTGAAATTTCTCTACCAGCTTTTAAGGGGTTTTCTATCTACTTACAGCTCTGGTAACATTATGAAAGCAGACATTTTTGCATTATATTATGTATGACTGTTTTATTAGAGTTCGTTAGGTCCAATTGGCTCAACTTACATGCCAGACAATAATAAAAGTCCATGCCGACCTTTACCGGCTGGCCAGCGGAGCCTAAATAATGCTTTTCTTTAAAATAAATAGTAGGAATACGAATTGCTTTTTTTGCTGATTCCTATTAGTTTCACTCTATGTCTTTCTCTGGCCATAATGTCAATGTAGGTAGTATTTTGAGACCAGTCACACGTTAACATCATGTATATACTGCAATGGTAACATTTATGATGTGATATTAAACCTTTTTATATGTGTAAATATGTCACCGCAAAAATTGTTAAGTGGCACTTTTATGGAGGTTCCAAACTTTTTTAGGGACTTCCTATTGCAGAAAGGCCTCAATACTTAATTGAACTTATAGCTAGGGGCATAAAACTGTGGTCGAAAATTTTTTCCCTACAATTGAAATTTCTCTACCAGCTTTTAATAGGTTTTCTATCTACTTACAGCTCTGATAACATTATGGAAGGTGACATTTTCGCATTATATAATGTATGACTGTTTTATTTGAGTTCCTTTGGTCCAATTGGCTCAACTTACATGCCAGACAATAATAAAAGTCCATGCCGACTTTTACCGGCTGGCCAGCGGAGCCTCAATATTGCTTTTCTTTAAAATAATTAATAGGAATATGAATTGCTTTGTTGCTGATTCCTATTAGTTTGACTCTATGTCTTTCTCTGGCCATAACGTAAATGTAAGTAGTTTTTGGATGCCAGCCACACGTTAACATCATGTATATACTGCAAGGGTAACATTTTGATTTGATATTAAACCTTTTTAAATGTGTAAATAATGTCTTCGCAAAAATTGTTAAGTGCCACTTTTATGAAGGTTTCAAACTTTTTAGGGACCTCCTATAGCAGAAGGGCCTTAGTACTGAAAGGAACTTATAGCTAGGCGCATGAAACTGGGGTCGAAAATTTTTTCCCTACAATTGAAATTTCTCTACCAGCTTTTAATAGGTTTTCTATCTACTTACAGATCTGATAACATTATGAGAGGTGACATTTTTGCATTATATTAAATATGACTGTTTCATTTGTCTTCATTAGGTCGAATTGGCTCAATTTACATGCCAGACAATAATAAAAGTCCATGCCGACTTTTACCGGCTGGCCAGCGGAGCCTAAATTTTGCTTTTCTTAAAAATAAATAGTAGGAAAATGAATTGCTTTGTTGCTGATTCCTATTAGTTTGACTCTATATCTTTCTCTGGCCAAAACCTCACTGTAGGTAGTATTTGGAGGCCAGCCGTACGTTAACATCATGTATATACCGCAATGGTAACATTTTTGATGTGATATTAAACGTTTTTAAATGTGTAAATAATGTCACCGCAAAAATTGTTAAGTGGCACTTTTATGGAGGTTCCAAATTTTTAGGGACCTCCTATAGCAGAACAGCCCTAGAACTGAAGTGAACTTATAGCTAGCGGCATAAAACTGGGGTCGAAAATTTTTTTCCCGACAACTGAAGTTTCTCTACCAGCTTTTAAGAGGTTTTCTATCTACTTACAGCTCTGATAACAATATGAAAGGTGACATTATTGCATTATATTATATATGACTGTTTTATTTGGGTTCATTGGGTCCAATTGGCTCAACTTACATGCCAGACAATAATAAAAGTCCATGCCGACCTTTACCGACTGGCCAGCGGAGCCTAAATAATGCTTTTCTTTAAAATAAATAGTAGGAATACGAATTGCTTTGTTGCTGATTCCTATTAGTTTGACTCTATATCTTTCTCTGGCCAAAACCTCACTGTAGGTAGTATTTGGAGGCCAGCCGTACGTTAACATCATGTATATACCGCAATGGTAACATTTTTGATGTGATATTAAACGTTTTTAAATGTGTAAATAATGTCACCGCAAAAATTGTTAAGTGGCACTTTTATGGAGGTTCCAAATTTTTAGGGACCTCCTATAGCAGAACAGCCCTAGAACTGAAGTGAACTTATAGCTAGCGGCATAAAACTGGGGTCGAAAATTTTTTTCCCGACAACTGAAGTTTCTCTACCAGCTTTTAAGAGGTTTTCTATCTACTTACAGCTCTGATAACAATATGAAAGGTGACATTATTGCATTATATTATATATGACTGTTTTATTTGGGTTCATTGGGTCCAATTGGCTCAACTTACATGCCAGACAATAATAAAAGTCCATGCCGACCTTTACCGACTGGCCAGCGGAGCCTAAATAATGCTTTTCTTTAAAATAAATAGTAGGAATACGAATTGCTTTGTTGCTGATTCCTATTAGTTTCACTCTATGTCTTTCTCTGGCCATAATGTCAATGTAGGTAGTATTTGGATGCCAGCAACACATTAACCTCATGTATATACTGCAAGGGTAACATTTTGATGTGAAATTAAACTTTTTTAAATGTGTAAATAATGTCTTCGCAAAAATTGTTAAGTGCCACTTTTATGAAGGTTTCAAACTTTTTTAGGGACCTCCTATAGCAGAAGGGCCTTAGTACTGAAAGGAACTTATAGCTAGGCGCATAAAACTGGGGTCGAAAATTTTTTCCCTACAATTGAAATTTCTCTACCAGCTTTTAATAGGTTTTCTATCTACTTACAGATCTGATAACATTATGAGAGGTGACATTTTTGCATTATATTAAATATAACTGTTTCATTTGTCTTCATTAGGTCGAATTGGCTCAATTTACATGCCAGACAATAATAAAAGTCCATGCCGACTTTTACCGGCTGGCCAGCGGAGCCTAAATTTTGCTTTTCTTAAAAATAAATAGTAGGAAAATGAATTGCTTTGTTGCTGATTCCTATTAGTTTGACTCTATATCTTTCTCTGGCCAAAACCTCACTGTAGGTAGTATTTGGAGGCCAGCCGTACGTTAACATCATGTATATACCGCAATGGTAACATTTTTGATGTGATATTAAACGTTTTTAAATGTGTAAATAATGTCACTGCAAAAATTGTTAAGTGGCACTTTTATGGAGGTTCCAAATTTTTAGGGACCTCCTATAGCAGAACAGCCCTAGAACTGAAGTGAACTTATAGCTAGCGGCATAAAACTGGGGTCGAAAATTTTTTTCCCGACAACTGAAGTTTCTCTACCAGCTTTTAAGAGGTTTTCTATCTACTTACAGCTCTGATAACAATATGAAAGGTGACATTATTGCATTATATTATATATGACTGTTTTATTTGGGTTCATTGGGTCCAATTGGCTCAATTTACATGCCAGACAATAATAAAAGTCCATGCCGACCTTTACCGACTGGCCAGCGGAGCCTAAATAATGCTTTTCTTTAAAATAAATAGTAGGAATACGAATTGCTTTGTTGCTGATTCCTATTAGTTTCACTCTATGTCTTTCTCTGGCCATAATGTCAATGTAGGTAGTATTTGAATGCCAGCAACACATTAACCTCATGTATATACTGCAAGGGTAACATTTTGATGTGAAACTAAACTTTTTTAAATGTATAAATAATGTCACCGCAAAAATTGTTAAGTGGCACTTTTATGGAGGTTCCAAAATTTTTTAGGGACTTCCTATAGCAAAACGGCCTTAGTACTGAAGTGAACTTATAGCTAGTGGCATAAAACTGGGGTCGAAATTTTTTTTCCCGACAATTGAAATTTCTCTAACATTTTTTAAGAGATTTTCTATCTACTTACAGCTCTGATAACATTATGAGAGGTGACGTTTTTGCATTATAATAAATATGACTGTTTTATTTGAGTTCATTAGGTCCAATTGGCTCAACTTACATGCCAGACAATAATAAAAGTCCATGCCGACATTTACCGGCTGGCCAGCGGAGCCTAAATAATGCTTTTCTTTAAAATAAATAGTAGGAATACGAATTGCTTTGTTGCTGATTCCTATTAGTTTGACTCTATATCTTTCTCTGGCCAAAACCTCACTGTAGGTAGTATTTGGAGGCCAGCCGTACGTTAACATCATGTATATACCGCAATGGTAACATTTTTGATGTGATATTAAACGTTTTTAAATGTGTAAATAATGTCACCGCAAAAATGGTTAAGTGGCACTTTTATGAAGGTTCCAAACTTTTTTAGGGAATACCTATAGCAGAACGGCCTTAGAACTGAAATTAACTTATAGCTAGGGTCATAAAACTGGGGTCGAAAGTTCTTTCTCGACAATTGGAATTTCTCTACCAGCTTTTAGGAGGTTTTCTATCTACTTACAGCTCTGATATTTTATGAAAGGTGACATTTTTGCATTATGTTATATATAACTGTTTTATTTTAGTTCATTAGGTCCAATTGGCTCAACTTACATGCCAAACAATAGTAAAAGTCCATGCCGACCTTTACCGGCTGGCCAGCGGAGCTTAAATGTTGCTTTTCTTAAAAATAAATAGTTGCAATTTGAATTGCTTTGTTGCTGTTTAGTATTAGTTTGACTCTATGTCTTTCTCTGGCCACAACCTCAATGTAGTTAGTATTTGGAGGCCAGTCACACGTTAACATCATGTATATACTGCAATGGTAACCTTTTTGATGTGATATTAAACGTTTTTAAATGTGTAAATAATGTCACCGCAAAAATTGTTAAGTGGCAATTTTATGAAGGTTCCAAACTTTTTTAGGGACCTGCTATAGAATAACGGCCTTAGAACTGAAGTGAACTTATAGCTAGGGTCATAAAACTGGGTCGAAAAATTTAATCTCGACAATTGGAATTTCTCTGACAGCTTTTAAGAGGTTTTCTATCTACTTACAGCTCTGATAACATTAGGAAAGGTGACATTTTTGCATGATATTATATACGACTGTCTTATTTGAGTTCATTAGGTCCAATTGGCTCAACTTACATGCCAGACAATAATAAAAGTCCATGCCGACTTTTACCGGCTGGCCAGCGGTGCCTAAATGTTGCTTTTCTTAAAAATAAATAGTAGGAATATGAAATGCTTTGTTGCTGAGTCCCATTAGTTTGACTCTATGTCTTTCTCTGACCACAACCTCAATTTAGGTAATATTTGGAGGCCAGTTACATGTTAACATCATGTATATACTGCAATGGCAACTTTTTTGATGTGATATTAAAAGTTTTTAAATGTGTAAATAATGTCACCGCAAAAAATGTTAAGTGGCACCTTTATGAAGGTTCCAAAATTTTTTAGGGACTTCCTATAGCAAAACGGCCTTAGTACTGAAGTGAACTTATAGCTAGTGGCATAAAACTGGGGTCGAAATTTTTTTTCCCGACAATTGAAATTTCTCTAACATTTTTTAAGAGATTTTCTATCTACTTACAGCTCTGATAACATTATGAGAGGTGACGTTTTTGCATTATAATAAATATGACTGTTTTATTTGAGTTCATTAGGTCCAATTGGCTCAACTTACATGCCAGACAATAATAAAAGTCCATGCCGACATTTACCGGCTGGCCAGCGGAGCCTCAATATTGCTTTTCTTTAAAATAATTAATAGGAATATGAATTGCTTTGTTGCTGATTCCTATTAGTTTGACTCTATGTCTTTCTCTGGCCATAACGTAAATGTAAGTAGTTTTTGGATGCCAGCCACACGTTAACATCATGTATATACTGCAAGGGTAACATTTTGATTTGATATTAAACCTTTTTAAATGTGTAAATAATGTCTTCGCAAAAATTGTTAAGTGCCACTTTTATGAAGGTTTCAAACTTTTTTAGGGACCTCCTATAGCAGAAGGGCCTTAGTACTGAAGTGAACTTATAGCTAGGGACATAAAACTGGGGTCGAAATTTTTTTTCCGGACAATTGAAATTTCTCTGCCAGCTTTTAAAAGGTTTTCTATCTACTTATAATTCTGATAACATTATGAAAGCTGACATTTTTGCATTATATTGTATATGACTGTTTTATTTGAGTTCATTAGGTCCAATTGGCTCAACTTACATTCCAGACAATAATAAAAGTCCATGCCGACTTTTACCGGCTGGCCAGCGGTGCCTAAATGTTGCTTTTCTTAAAAATAAATAGTAGGAATATGAAATGCTTTGTTGCTGAGTCCCATTTGTTTGACTCTATGTCTTTCTCTGACCACAACCTCAATTTAGGTAATATTTGGAGGCCAGTCACACGTTAGCATCATGTATATACTGCAATGGCAACTTTTTTGATGTGATATTAAAAGTTTTTAAATGTGTAAATAATGTCACCGCAAAAATTGTTAAGTGGCACTTTTATGAAGGTTCCAAACTTTTTTAGGGACTTCCTATAGCAAAACGGCCTTAGTACTGAAGTGAACTTATAGCTAGGGACATAAAACTGGGGTCGAAATTTTTTTTCCCGACAATTGAAATTTCTCTACCAGCTTTTAAAATGTTTTCTATCTACTTATAGTTCTGATAACATTATGAAAACTGACATTTTTGCATTATATTGTATATGACTGTTCTATTTGAGTTCATTAGGTCCAATAGGCTCAACTTACATGCCAGACAATAGTAAAGGTCCATGCCGACCTTTACCGGCTGGCCAGCGGAGCTTAAATGTTGCTTTTCTTAAAAATAAATAGTAGGAATATGAATTGCTTTGTTGCTGATTCCTATTAGTTTGACTCTATGTCTTTCTCTGGCGAAAACCTCAATGCAAGTAGTAATTGGAGGCCAGCCACACATTAACAACATGTATATACTGCAATGGTAACATTTGTGATGTGATATTAAACGTTTTTATATGTGTAAATATGTCACCGCAAAAATCGTTAAGTGGCACTTTTATGGAGGTTCCAAACTTTTTAGGGACTTCCTATTGCAGAAAAGCCTCAGTACTCAAGTGAACTTATAGCTAGGGGCATAAAACTGGGGTCAAAATTTTTTTTCCCGACAATTGAAATTTCTCTACCAGCTTTTAAGAGGTTTTATATCTACTTATAGTTCTGATAACATTATGAAAAGTGACATTTTTGCATTATATTATATATGACTGTTTTATTTGAGTTCATTAGGTCCAATTGGCTCAACTTACATGCCAGACAATAGTAAAAGTCCTTCGACTTTTACTGGCTGGCCAGCGGAGCCTAGACGTTGCTTTTCTTAAAAACAAATAGTAGGAATATGAACTGCTTAGTTGCTGATTCCTATTAGTTTGACTCTATGTCTTTCTCTGGCCACAACCTCATTGTAGGTAGTATTTGGAGACCAGTCACACGTTAACATCATGTATATACTGCAATGGTAACATTTATGATGTGATATTAAACGTTTTTAAATGTATAAATAATGTCACCGCAAAAATGGTTAAGTGGCACTTTTATGAAGGTTCCAAACTTTTTTAGGGAATTCCTATAGCAGAACGGCCTTAAAACTGAAATTAACTTATAGCAAGGGTCATAAAACTGGGGTCGAAAGTTCTTTCTCGACAATTGGAATTTCTCTACCAGCTTTTATGAGGTTTTCTATCTACTTACAGCTCTGATATTTTATGAAAGGTGACATTTTTGCATTATATTATATATGACTGTTTTATTTGAGTTCTTTAGGTCCAATTGGCTCAACTTACATGCCAGAAAATAGTAAAAGTCCATGCCGACCTTTACCGGCTGGCCAGCGGAGCCTAGACGTTGCTTTTCTTAAAAACAAATAGTAGGAATATGAATTGCTTAGTTGCTGATTCCTATTAGTTTGACTCTATGTCTTTCTCTGGCCAAAACCTCAATGTAGGTAGTATTTGGAGACCAGTCACACGTTAACATCATGTATATACTGCAATGGTAACATTTATGATGTGATATTAAAAGTTTTTATATGTGTAAATATGTCACCTCAAAAATTGTTAAGTGGTACTTTTATGAAGGTTCCAAACTTTTAGGGACCTCCTATAGCAGAACAGCCCTAGCACCGAAGTGAACTTATAGTTAGCGGCATAAAACTGGGGTCGAAATTTTTTTTCCCGACAATTGAAGTTTCTCTACCAGCTTTTAAGAGGTTTTCTATCTACTTACAGCTTTGATAACATTATGAAAAGTGACATTTTTGCATTATATTAAATATGACTGTTTTATTTGAGTTCATTAGGTCCAATTGGCTCAACTTACATGCCAGACAATAATAAAAGTCCATGCCGACATTTACCGGCTGGCCAGCGGAGCCTAAATGTTGCTTTTCTTAAAAATAAATAGTAGGAATATGAAATGCTTTGTTGCTGATTCCTATTAGTTTGACTCTATGTCTTTCTCTGGCCACAACCTCAATGTAGGTAGTATTTGGAGGCCAGACACATGTTAACATCATGTTTATACTGCAATGGTAAGCTTTGTGATGTGATATTAAACGTTTTTATATGTGTAAATATGTCACCGCAAAAATCGTTAAGTGGCACTTTTATGGAGGTTCCAAACTTTTTAGGGACTTCCTATTGCAGAAAAGCCTCAGTACTCAAGTGAACTTTTAGCTAGGGGCTATATGTAGTGCTTGGACTAACGAACAACTTTTGAGATTTTCCAGTATGTTTTTGGTGTTTTCCCCTCCTCCTTCTCTCAACCGGGCTGGGGACCGGCTAAGGCGGAGTTACAAACAAACAACTATAGGAGATTTTGAGTAGATCTTTAGGTAAAAAACCAACCTTAACTCTACTTCCAAACAAAACAAAGCATAATAAATCGCTAAATGACTATAAATGATAAAAGATAAATGATAAATGACCATAAAACAATATTTCCAATACCTAAATTTAAAAAAATGTCTTTTTCACCGGGTCAAGGAATTGACCAAATCGAACCAAACTGGGTATGGAGTATACCACGGGTACCTAGAGTGTAAAACAAAAAAATCTGCTATAGCTTGTCTAGGAAAAAAGTTAGCTTTTCGTACGGAAATTTTCAAATATTTCGATTATTTAAATTTCAAAATTAGGTCTATTTTGTTAGATTGACGAGTTGTCCAAATCGATCCAAACTGGGTATGGAATATACTGACTATGGAGTATTTTTTATCGATTCCGCTCATTCCGTTCAATTTCCGCTCATTCCGGTCATCTCTTGCATTTTTTGAGCGGAATTTGAGCGGACTCCTCAACTTGGGATTATTTCTACAATACCGACAAAAACCAACGCTTCATACATGCAAAACCGATGAAACCGACAAAAAACCGACAAATACCGACGTTTCGTACGCCATTTTTGCCGGTATTTCTTAGCTCCAGTCTTTTCATAAATTGAACGATCCAAAGTCTGGATCAAAAAGTTTTTCGGTCTTTCTGAGTCTTTTCATAAATGGAACGAGCCATAGTCTGTATCATATCGCATTTTTGTCTGTACAAGTCTTTTCATAAGCGTTTTTGAACGAGCACATAAACGCACCAAAGTTTTGAACGAGGCAAAGTCTGGATCATAGGCATTTTTGGTCTGCCTGGGTATTTTCATAAGCAAAAATAGTCTGGATGGGTATTTTCATAGATCATTTTGAGCGAGGACCTCAACCTGGGTTACTTATGTAAGGGAAAATGTTCAAACTGTCTTCTCAAAGTGCGATAATGATAGCGATGGTCTTTCATGCAGATATTCAGCGATAAAGTTTTCTCTAGTCCAATTGACACGGTCGTATAAACTGTCGATACCGTAACCGTCGACAGAATGAGCCAAAGTGGACAACTGACTGTAAGCGTGGATAACAATAACAAAACATATAAGTTTTCTTGCTTGTCTATAGTTAGTCATCGTTTATAAAAGCCACGAATAATTTTAATTTTGAAGCACATTTAAATTTTAAATGCATTAATATGTAGCTCACTGAAATGTTTATCACAAAGTTTTTGAGATAATATTGACTTTTAAGTGCAAATTAGGCACATATTTCTGCATTTTTTCTTAATTTTTGGAAATTTTTTCTTGATTTTTCTCGTTTTTGGATCTTTGAAAAGACATTTCTAGAAAATGAATATACTTGGCACCGTCCTCTTAATAGTTTATTCATTAGGCACTTCTCTTTAACTCAGTCATTTTTTTATGAATTGTATATATTCTAATTCAATTTTTGCAACATTTGTGCGATTTTTCTCAGTTCTTTGTTAGTTTTTTCTGTTAAAAGTCTCTCTGTGAACCTGCGTGGATTTTTAATCTGTGTTGAATAATTGGTCTTTTTGACGTTGTCTCTGAAGTTTGGTGAGAAATGCGTTTCATAAACGGAGTTTTAAAAATATTTTAACGCCATTTCTTTTGCAAAATATTTTAAGGTTTCCAATCTTCTGAGCCACGACTGCTAAGTAAAATTTTATTTTCTTTTACTTAATTTTTTTGTTTGATTTTAACTTTTGAAGTAGGTTTTTCGTTTCTTTCTTTTTTCGCAAAAGATTTTTTGTATCATTCTAACAATCTCATAGAACTTTTTTTATCACTGATTTCTTTTTCGGTAAAAAACCCTAATTTCATTTTTTAAAAAGATTTTCAACATTTTTTTGTGTGTGGAATAGATTTCTTTTATATTGTAGCACTTAGACTTACTAATATTAGTTTTAGAAACTTTGACTGGTATTAAGTTTTTGCGAACTGTTTTGGGGCTAGTTCCCCAATAAATTGTTTTTTGCTTTTGAGTATTACTCTGTTTTGTAATATTTTGCAGGATTATTTCATTCAAATTTTGCAATAGATTGATTTGATTTTGTCTGCTATCTCCAACAAGTGAGAAATTTATCTTACTTTTGACCTAATTCTTAAGTGCTCTGATGCCAAAAGAAAATCTTCTCTATAATTTATATTTTAGGCCGACAATTTAGTTTCTAAGAATGATATCTGCCGGATGCTTTCCGACTGTCTTTCGGGCCGCCTTGTTTAAAGGATTTTTTTTTGTTTTATAAATATCGTTAGTTATTTTGAGGCAATTTTTAGCACGGTCAGATTTTTTAGATTATTAATGTTATCCATCCTACGAATTTAGGCCATTTTTCAATGTTACCAGATATTTTTAGTAACAAGAAAGTTTACGGTATCAAGATATCACTGTGAGTGTCTTGACTATATCATCGGATGTAAAATTCTTAGTCTTTTCTTTTGATCTCTAAAATATTTTTTCGTACTTCTTTTTTGTCAGCTAAATTCAGTGATATCATAAATCAATTTTTTTTCGTTATGAGATTTAAATTTTTTACCGAACTTTTTCATCAAGCTGGGTGCGTTAGAGAATTTTTTAAGACAAAAGATAATGGTTTCGGGCGTAGTTAGGGTTTTTCTGGTGAAGTTCTTACGCTTCTTGTCCAAATTTGAACTTTCCAATCTTTTTTGCAGAATGAAAATTAACAAGCTTTTTTAATTTATTATGAAATTTTTTATAGACTTTTGAGTAGCGTCGACTTTTTTCAATTTAGATTTGTATCTGTTTCCTCTGTCATACGGCAAGCAAATCTTTTTCGCAGCTACTCCGGCAATCTGCTGGCTAGGTTATGCACAATTTTTGCCTGACCATTTTTGCGCTTTTGTTCTAGAACATTCTGTAAATTCTCAAGTAATTTTTTCACGCGTCACTTCTTGATTTTGACTGATTTCAATTGCTTTAATTCTTAATGTCCTGCCGCTAATATAAAAGTGATTGCCAGCAGTTGAGTACCAACGCAGTTGTGGCTTAGTGGTTAAGATGGCTTCTTGATATTAGGGGGCACGGGGTCGAATCCCAATCAGGTACAAGTTTTGCAAAAATCTAAGCTACACGCCTAAATTAAGTTGCTCATCCGACTTTAGTCGGTTATGTTTATTAAGCTTTGTTTTCAAAATCCAATGGAGTTTCACCACAATTTATGCGAGTGACGCTAATGACGAAATTTTAAGATTTCAAGATATAATAGATTTATGTAATTGAAACTAAGTGGTTCTCTTTTATTAATTTTTTGTAAATTAAAAAAACGTTTTCATTGGGCTGATAGTTAAGAAATGAATTCTCTATAAGCTGCTGTCATCAATCCCACCTTTAAGATATCCTGTTATTAAAACATACTCCTGTTGGATGAGGTCAACTATAATGAAAAAATAAATTAAATTCTTTAGTTAGAAGTCTCCTTGAATAATCTTTGTCATTCGGAAATCTCAGCTCAAATCCTGAACAAATCATATCACCGCGCGGGACACAAAATGTTAAGGCAAGCACATATATAGGAACATACAATTGTGTCTTTAAAGTTTCTAAAGTTGGTTTTTGACCATAAAAGGCGTGAAATAAATCAAACTAAACTCAATCATTTTGAGATTTGTTTTAGTCACTGATGCAGAGCATATGACTAAACATTACGTAGATGCACACAAGGTGAGTTTGAAGTCTGCAGCCATAGCTGCCAGAATGGACCAGAACACAAGAGACCAGAGTGTGAACAACTTCCTCCGTCTCATTACAGACAAGGCCAGGATGTTCAAGTGTGGAGTACCCAATTGTCAGCAGCAATGTGAGCATTATTTGTTGACATTGATTAGAAGATGTCTAGCAGATGATTAGGTGTATATCAAGGATTATAGGGTATTGCGAGCTAGAACATTTAAAAGAAAAAAAGGAAATGACTACATCATGATTGGTTTTTGTCACATCTAGATTGTTTAGAGATTGTCTGTCAATTTGGGAATGATCAGTGTTTCTTTGAAATTAGACTGGGCAGACTGAAATAAAACTGGTGTAAAACGGGGAATAGGGAATACTGATTATACCTGAATTAGACTGATGATTCAGTACGGTTTTTCAGCGATACACTCCTGGAATGACCCTTCTTAGATATCATATCTAAGACCATATATGGTTGCATCCAAGTATGAGCAAAATTTCTTGCATGATCATGCTATGGTTTCCAAGAAGCCGTATATGATCTTTGGTATGATTTTCAAGATTTTACATGAAATGGGTAGTTTAGACAGAGCAGTACGTTTTTAATGGTTTTCCCAGCAATGGAACATTTTATGTTCCTGGGTATGGTATTCAAGAAGCCATTATGATCTCAGACATGGAACCTAAAACGAAATTTATGGTCTTGGATATGGTTTCTAAGATTCGGCAAACAATTTAAACATTGCAAACAAATGAAGGCTTTTCAATCTGTTATCACATATCTTAAGTTGCATGATCTTTGATATGGTATCTAATACACCATATATGAACTTGCACATGGTTTTTGAGACTAAGCAAAAAATATCAATTACTGCAATCAAATGAAGGCTTTTCAAATCATGAAAACAAATGTGCAGTTGTATGATCTTGGATATGCTGCCTAAGATGTCATTATGGTCTTTGATATGGTATCTGAGAAACCATGTATGAACTCGGATATGGTTTCTAAGGTTAAACATAAAATTCAAGCAATGCAATCAAATGGAGGCTTTTCAATCCATTAAAAAATGTTAAGCTGTATGATCTTCGATATGGCATCTAAGAATTTATTATGCTCTTTGAAATGGTTTTGAAGACGCCATATACAAACTTGGATGCGGTTTCTAAGATTTTACAATAAAATTCGAACACTTGACTGGAATTGCACATGATTGCGTTTTGTCCCAAAAAACCTAAAAAAAGCAATCTTTTCAGAAACCACTGAGACTTTAAGAATCAGCGTCTTCAACGAAAAGTTGTATTTTCCACCAACTTTCCAACAACGGAAAAACTTGATTTCCTATTTTTCAATCGGTTTAAGGAGTTGTTAAAAGTGAACCAAATTAATATCCCAGACAGCTAGATTTTTGTAGAACGAAAAACAAAAAGAATGATCCAACTAGCTTTCCTTGAAAAAAGTTCGTATTTCAATTGGAAATAACCACTTTTTCGCCTACTTCAGTTTTAAATTCCATCCAATTAAGGACTTGTATAGAGTAAACGAAAATGATATCCCAGACTACCAGTAGTATTTAGATTTTAACACAAAAAGAACGATTGCCCTAAAGCTCGTAAGAAATTCCAGTTTCCATTTGTCCATCTTTATATTTTCAAAACTATGGAAATTTTATCGGGACAAGGAGTTGTTCGTAGTGAATCCAATCGATATCTCAGACTACCTGTAGTATGTAGATTGTAAAACAAAAAGAATGGTTCTCTTAGTGGTCCTAGAAAAAAGTAGTTCTGACATTCAGAAATATCCTTCAGCGTAACGTTCCTTGAAAAAAGTTCATAACGTTTGTTCTACAATCTCTGAAATATCGACGTTTTCATCTTTTATAAATTCAAAAATATATCAATTTATGGGGTCAATAATTTTGCTCATTAAAAAAGAGTTCATGGAAAAAAGTTAGAACAAAACAGCCGAAAACAAGGAGAATGGGTTCTGCTTTTTTGCTTCTTGTTAGAACTTCGTTATTTTTTTGTTAAAAGTTTAATGTATTCAATGATAAACACCAAAGTAATGGAGAGCTCAACAGTTTCTGGCTATAATTTGTTATTTACAACACCTAAAATTTTGTATTGATTCCTTTTACAATTGGCTCAATTTTTGTAATATGCTCAAATAGAACCGTCTATGGCACAGAAGAATGAAAATAGAAAAGAAAAACAAATCATTGCCATGTTAAGTTATCAAGGATCCCGTGTCCTCGGAATTTCATTGGCTTCAGTCAAGCTCAAAGGAGTATGAATAGCGGACCAAAGGCACAATGACTTACAATAAAAATCTTTTTCTTAAAAAGATTTGACTTGAGTTTTCAACGTGTTTTTTATACCTTGGCAGTACTCTTTGACTCTTCATGTAGCGGTTTGTAATCCTTCTTCTCCTCATTGCGATTTATAATAGAGCCATTAGTGGAGTACAAGTTGCCAAAAAATTACCAAAAACACAGGAAAACATTAACTTTATCAATTTCTTGCAATTTAAAGAGCTTCTTGTTAAATACTAGAAAAAAAATAAAAAAATAGAAACAGACGCGTGCTATGCTGTCACAGTTTTATCAAAGCTTTATGGCTTTCTCGTGAACGTTGTCGTTACTTTGGCTAGAAAGAATTGAGATAGAGCAGAAAGAAGCAATGCTAAGATCGGTATATGGTGGTCAATCCGGGGTGTTACAGAAACAGACACAGTTCTTTGGATATCTTTTCAGAAGTTGGATGAAAAAATAAGTTAGGGCTTAGGTTTATAGCAAATTCTAAACTGCATCAAGTCATCATTTGAGTAGGCTAATTAAGCCCACTGATGACCTGTTAAACTTAAATGGTGACCAAGTGCTTGTGCCCGAACAGGTATTTGTAGAATTTAGGACCAATTTTTTATTATTATTATTATTATTATTATTATTATTATTATTATTATTATTATTATTATTATTATTATTATTATTATTATTATTATTGAGATACAGGAAGCAAAAGGACTTCAGCATTTGCAACCAAGATCTATCATATCTATGTATAAACACTTTATCTCTTATGTTATCTATTTATTGTCTATGTACATAACGTAAACCTACTGGAGCGAACTGCTCAGTTTATGCAACCTGTTAACTTAACGTGTTACGTTGAAAGTGTCATTGACACCTATGAAATAAGTGCAGACGAAAAAGAGACTTAGTATGATACAGTCGCCTCGTGGCCAATTAAATGTTACTGCACCAATTGGTTTTTCTATTGAGACAGTTGAGAATTATATGAATCCAGATCCTAATGTTACTTCATTACAAACACAAGATACAAATAATATAGATTCACTCGACCAACTGGTTTGGTCAAATCCAATACAGACAAATTTACATCCACAAATTCTCAGACAATTAGAATTCTCTGACAACCTCCTTCACATGGCGCAGTCAGCGAAAACTCCATTAGGAGTCAACCCATTTTGGGAACAAGGCGCAACACCCCCGATAGAGTGGAAACAATGGCTCTCCACGTTGAAAATGGCGATATTGGCACGCGACAGTATTGAAGTAGATAAACTGCTCAAACTGAAACCACAACCCACAGATCTATTTTATCCGACATTACCAACATACGAGGCAGAATTCGAAGGAGAAACAGAGGATGAAGCCAGAAACAGAGAACAAAGAAATGAAAGGAGAAGAGTAGATTTTGAAAACGAATGCAAGGTGATCGAACGCAAAGGAGCAATGGTTGACAGAATCCCGTGGGACGAGGCGGACACAAAAGTTAAAAGCCTTATTTATTTATCGCTCGGAGCCGAAGCCAGAAGAACCTATCACCAGAAAAACCCACACACACAGATAGAAAAATGGACCACAAACGAACTAGTACACGAACTCAACATTATATTCACTATTCCACGCAACACTACATTCGACAGATTCAAGTTTTTCAAATCCATGCATCAAACACACGAATCACTAGAAACATTCTATAGTAGAATTAGAGAAGCCGGAGCAATGTGCAAATTCAAAGATCTAGAAGAAGATTTGGTAAAAGACCTTTTTATCTCTAACATGACCAACACTTCTATACAAATGGACTTGTTGTCGGAGGTCAAAACCCCACAACAAGTGCTAAATTTCGCAATAAATAGGGAAAGAGGTCAAACCAACCAACAAGAAATATTAAGAGCACACTCAAGCAGTACCAACTGGTCGAATGTCTCATACATTAGAAACAACACACGTCAACAACAACAACAACAACAACAACGCCGCTTCAAACAACCCATTCTCCCAACACCACCTACAGGCAAAATACAACCATGCTTTAAATGCGGACAAGCATTCATAAGATACCACTTAAACAAGTGCAAAGCACAAAACTTCACATGTCAGATTTATAAGAAAACAGGACATTACACATCAATGTGTAAAGCACCAATGCCAGAAAGAAAGAAACCCACAACACCACGACAAGAAAACAGATACACACCACAGAATCAACCACAAAACACTCGAAGAGTTCGCCACATCCAAGAAGACCAAGAACAGGAGTCACCGGAAGAAGAAAGCGAAACAGTTGATGGAGAAGCGGCATTATACATCAAGGAATTAATGGAAGACTTGTCGGCAATAAACATCGTAAGACCAACTGGTTTTAAAGAAGTCAATAATGTATCACTCAATAAGGACACAAGTGGAGAATTCTGGGTGAAGACAAACTTCAGAAAATCAGAAATAGATTGGCTAGCGGATACAGGATCTCCCAGATCGTTCGTGCAGGAGTCAATTGCCAAAGACTTAATAGCCAAACATCAAGATGCAAGTATATCAAAATTCACAGAAAAAACGAAGTAGAAATGTTTCAACAACCAGGAAATCCAAATAAAAGGTGTCCTAAACATAACGCTCAGCTCAGGCTCGTGGAAGGCAACAAACTGCAAAATTTTGCTGGTCAACAACCTACCACAAAATGTTTTGGGAAGAGACATCCTACGTAAACTGGGAGTCCACTTGAGCGCATCCAAACCAATAGGTAAGACAGTTGGTTTAATTTCAGACACCACCATAGAACAAAATATAAATAAATGGATATTCAAAAAATACCCACACCTATGCACTAGACTAGGAAGGTCAAAAAACCACATGGCAAAATCAACATTCAAAGAAAATTTTAGTCCCACACAACATAAAGGAAGAAGAGTACCACTACATCTATTAGAACGGGTTGAAAAAGAACTAGAAACTTTAATCGAAGACAAACAAATAAAACGCCTGATGAAATGTTCAGATGAATACTTCATAAGCCCAGTGGTAATAACAGTAAAAAGGACAAAAGTGTAAAAATAGCACTAGACTCTAAAGAATTGAATGATGCTATTCATAAAAACAAATATCAAATGCAAAGCATTGACCACCTGATAGATGCGGTAGCAACATACATCTCCGAAAGGAGCAACGAAATCGGCACATTTTAGTTTTCAAAAATAGACTTAAAATACGCTTACAGTCAGATTCCACTAGACCTTGAACTACAAAAACACTGCAACTTTAATATACTCGGCGGAAAAGCAACAGGAACGTATAGATTTCTAAATGGATTCTACGGCCTAACCGACATGCCAGCAACATTTCAAAAAACAATAGATGTCACACTACAAAATTGTCAAAACAAATTCGCATTTCTAGACGACATATTGGTCATAACGAAGGGAAACATAGCCGACCATGAAAAAGAAATAGACAAAATATTATACCAACTGGACAAAGAAAACCTAGCAAAAAAGTTACAAAAATGTGAATTCGCAAAGAAAGAGATAACATGGTTAGGATTTCAGATAACACCAACTGGTATAACTCCAACGAAAAAGAAATGCGAATCAATATACAAGCTCGAGATTCCAAAAACGTTGAAACAACTAAGATCATTCATGGGATGCGCGCACCACTTAATAAAGTTTACACCAAAACTCGCAGAATTATCAGAACCACTACGACCACTACTATCAAAAAATAACACAAAATCACAGAACAGACTAGATTGGAAAAACCATTACACAATAGCATTTGAGGAAATAAAAAGACAAATAATAAATATAACAGAAAACAAACACTTCGACATCATTAAAGAAGCAAGAGTTAAGTGCGAAGCCAGCAGAAAAGGCTTAGGCGCAGTGTTAGAACAAAAACATAACTCCATCTGGAAACCAGTAGCATATGCAAGCAGATTTCTGAACAAACTGGAAGAAAGATACAGCACCAACGAACTAGAACCTTTAGCAATATTATGGGCACTAGAACACTTTAAATACTATCTTTATGGTAATAAATTTACTTTACGAACGGATCATCAAGCACTACTATCAGCATTAAAAAATAATCGCGGAAACAAAACATACCAAAGTAGATTATCTAGATGGGTAGACAGACTACTACCATTCAACTTTAACATAGAGCATATACCAGGAAAAAATATGGGTTTCGCTGACTACATAAGTAGAAACCCATCAGGCAAAGCATCACCAGAAAGCGAAGACGACGAGAAGTATGTCATAAATACAATTCAAGAAATAAAGCATGCTTGGTTAAAACACACAATAAAACCAAGCGAAATAGTAAAACCAACTGGTAATTACAATCAGTTGGCTGAGAGAAAGCAATTAGAGCATAATGACGTCACACACGCTAAAGCAAACACACTAAACGAACAACACGCTTTTTGCTTTAACACAGCTAAGAACAGGTTGCATTCTATTGAACAAAATTTAAACTCACACAATTCAAAATTAATCGCTATTACAACAAGAAATAATCCGAACAAAAACACTTTTGATATCGAAATTGGAAAAAGAAAACGTGCCCCCAGCAAAAATTACTCCAAATGAATCCATAAACAACAATTACAAACCTATCCCCTAATAAACAGTTACGTGACAGCAGCACCCAGATGGAAGCAGGATCTAACAAAGGGAAAGGAATAACTCCAATACAAAATGATAAGCACGAGGACCTGTTCACAGCAATTGACGACGTACCCACGCCGGAGTACCGGGCAAATCTAATGAGAGTGTTCAACGAAGAATTCCTGGCAGAACACTCAAAGAAAGAATTAGGCCCTATCATAGATCTGGTTATCAAACAAGACTGGTTAACACTTAATCAAACAAATCCAATTTACCATAAGATCCGACGAGACTTATCAGTTACACCAACTGGTTGCTTACTATTCGACAATAGAATTGTTATTCCCAATAAGTTATGCCCATTAGTACTCCAAACTATTCACAGTAAGCACCCCGGCCAAACAGGTATGCTTGCATTAGCGCGTCTGATATGGTATCCCCATATCCATAGTGAAATTGTCGCCCAGGCGCAGAGCAGTCGTCACTGCATTGACAAAGGTAAAAACCTAAAACCAATTCTCGCAAAAAATAATATAGGTACATTTAGAATATTAACTGAACCAAATGAAGAAATCCAAATGGATTTTGCAGATCCAATACCATTCAAAAACAATACACAAAACAATTACATACTAGTAACTGTTGAAAGACTCTCTCGGTTTCCTCATGCAGAAACATTCAATAATTGCGACACAAACACAGCAATAGAATACTTAGAAAGCTACTGCAGACTACACAGAATACTCCGATCAATAAGATGTGATCAAGCACAAGCTTTTGAAGCAAAAGAGTTTGAACTATTCTGTAAAAACAGAAACATTAAACTAATACTAGCACCAGCTGGTGATCATAGAGGAACAGGGATGGTAGAAAGATTAATACAAACAATAAAAAGACGCTTAGCAGTGTTGGATGTAGACCCCAACTGGTCAACAGTGACACTAGCAAATCGAGTAGCAAACATTATTGAAAACATCAGGTTAATACCAAACTCCACAACAAAAATAACTCCGTTTGAAGCACACATCGGACGAAAACCCAACACTGAAATTTCCAACATCACAACAAAACCATCAAAACACAACCTCACTTACAAAAATATAACCAATACATGTTTAGACAAGAAGATACTATCTCAAAATGCCCTTACAATGGAGGAAATCTGGAGAAGGGACGGCAACTCAGAGGACGAGTTGGACATAAGGTACAGGGACAATGAAGCAGCACCGGAACCCATCGAGACAACACAAACAACCCAGCCAAGTACTAGCGCACAAAGCAACCACCTGGTTGACATTAACACAGACAGCGACAACTCTGAAAACGTTCCCCTCGCCAGAAACCAATCCATCTCTACTCCAACACGTAAGATAACTCCATCCGAAATACATTTCACATTAGGCGACAAAACCACAAAATACATTAGAACACGCAAAAACATAGCAAGAAAATCACTCGCAAGAAAAACCAAAGAACCAAGACACACACTTGCTCCACAATGGAACATCATTGAAGACGGTACAATCACCGGATACTCACCACACACAATCACTTTAGACACACCATTAAGAAAAAATACAGTAATCAGAAAAAAATGATCTAGCAATCGTTACTGAAAAGAAAACACTACCAACACATCAAATAGTAGAAAAAAAACCACGTCTAATACACATGGTCGCGTGTAAAACAGTAGGTGAATATAAAAGAAACCAAGAGAAAATTAAAAAATTCTGTTTAGAAGAAGCCAAACAAAAGAAGATACAAGAGCGGTCAGCCCCAATAAACGTTGACAACACCAAGTGGACACCCGAAAAAGTAAGAAAAACGGCAACAATAAACCAGAAACGTCAGCAAACGACAAGAAGGGCACCAACAACACCAAAGAGAGAAACCATCTGGGGGAAGAAGGAATTATCACGTAAACGAACAAGGACCCCAAAAAAGTCACCTGCTGAGGACTTCAAAGTCGGTTCGAAACAAGCAGCCCTCCAGAGCAGTTCCCAATTTGATGTTAATAGATCATTCTTAACAATCGATGCAGAGCAGATACTCCAATCGGAGAATGCAGAACAAATCACAATCGACTCCGATGTTGACCAAAATTTTAACATCATAACATCTAACGATCCGTCATTATTCAAGGAAACATCATTAGATAGTCCACCAATTGGCCCGGAAAACATCATAATCAATGAAACACAAGCCAAGTACAAATCGACACCCAAAATTGAGAAAGCTATGTCAAAGATCAAAGCAACCAAGAGAGACACACCAACAGTGATATTTTTAGATAACCAAGCAGACAACACAACCAAGAACACACCAGAACAGAGCAAAGAAATAGAGTTGATACAATTAGAGCAAGAACGCATCAGATTGGAACAAGTAAACATCATCAAAAGTGTACCAGCACACACTGATTCGAGCAACCAACTTGACCAACACAACAAATACACCACTCAAGAACAAACATCCACACAACAAGACACAGCACAGATTCAAGACACCGCACAACCTCAACTCAAAACTCAACAAGAACCACTCCACCAACAGGACACTACACAACGACATGACAACATGGAATCCAAAGACAAGCCATCACCAACATCCGCAACTATACCACAATCACTCAGAAGCAGCACAACCTCACAAGAGTACAAAACCCCACCCGTGTCGCCAATCAGAGACGACATTTCAGACTTGAATTCAGAGGACATTAGAGATTTAGATGAAACACTTTAAAAAAAGAGTTTCATATAGCGTAGGGTGTGAGATACAGGAAGCAAAGGACTTCAGCATTTGCAACCAAGATCTATCATATCTTTGTAGAAAACACTTTATCTCTTATGTTATCTATTTATTGTCTATGTACATACGTAAACCTACTGGATCGAACTGCTCAGTTTATGCAACCTGTTAACTTAACGTGTTACGTTGAAAGTGTCATTGACACCTATGAAATAAGTGCAGACGAAAAAGAGACTTAGTATGATACAGTCGCCTCGTGGCCAATTAAATGTTACTGCACCAATTGGTTTTCCAATTGAGACAGTTGAGAATTATATGAATCCAGATCCTAATATTACTTCATCACAAACACAAGATACAAATAATATAGATTCACTCGACCAACTGGTTTGGTCAAATCCAATACAGACAAATTTACATCCACAATTTCTCAGACAATTAGCTTTCTCTGAAAACCTGCTTCACAATTATTATTATTAATCTTACTATTATTATTATTAATATTATTATTATTATTATTATTTTTATTATTATTATTATTATTATTTCTATTATTATTATTATTATTATTATTATTATTATTATTATTATTATTATTATTATTATTATTATTATTATTATTATTATTATTATTATTATTATTATTACAGTTATAACTGATATTATGGATCCTGTGCTACATTTCTTATCGATCGAAAAAAACTAACCAAAAATAACTTCAATGCACTAGTTAGGTTTTTCCACTGAGAATGAAGTCAGTTTCCTCAAATTAACAAGAAGTTTAGATTCGAATAAGCATGATCAATTTATCAAATCTTCTTCTTTCCAAACATTAAGAGATTTCTATGCTGATTTTCTGCAAAATTTTCAGAGGTTTTTCACTGTTTGTTCGTGTTTTTCACTGTTTGTTCGTCAACCTCAGTGATAAGCATTTGCGCATTGTTTTTTGGTCTGAGATCCTCCGTTTTCCACTTTGATACCCTCCCAAACCAAGAAAGCGTCGACCGCTTATTGAATATTTTACCACCAAACCAATACTGACAACTAACCTCCGTCATGAAAGAAGGAGTTTAAGTCGTCGGATCATATTGAAAAATGTTTGCTTGTCAGAAAAAAATTGGTCGTCAAAAATTGCATAAACAAACATATAAAAGTTTCAGCTCATTTTGTGCACAGTTTTCTGAATCGACGTTAATTGTAAAAGAAACTGATGAAAACAAGTGATGGGCTCGCAAAACTTGAAAGCCAAGTTTAGAAAAATTTGGATCCATTTTTTGCTATAAATCATTTTTCAAATACTTTCTAATTGTTTTTTTATCATTGAGACGTTTAACGAATGATTGATTCAACAAAAAAGAAATTGTATAAACTGAACTTGTTAATAAATAGTAGTAAGAACTGCTTGTTCAGTTGCCGGCTTAGATCGAGACCTGATAAAGTATTTCCTAATTTTTATTTTTTTTCGAAACTTATGTTTTATTGAAATTCCCAGAGCAAATCAGCAAATAAAATTAAATTTGCCTGAGGTCCATTTGCATGGGTTTGAAAAATGGGTTGAACAACAATTGAGAGTCTTTCGAGTGCAAATAGGTGATTATTAAATGTTGTTTGTTAAATTGACGGTGTATCAATTAATTTACGACAATTCAGATCACCATTTGGTAAAAAACCCACTGTTTGCAATTGAAGGATCTTAATAATTCTCATAATTCAAAATCGCTCACAACTAAAGTCGCTGAAATTAAAGCGTTGAGTCCTAAACAATGATACTATTGAATAGTCTAATTGTTTTTGTCCAAAACTTGACTCCTGATTTTCAACGCCCAGTGATTTACTAATTAGGGAGAAAATCCATGCTGTTTTTTTTCTGTATTAATATGCAAATCTTTCAAAAAATGGATTTTTTGTAGGAACTGAATGAAAATTTAAAGCAAAACGTATATTCTGAGCAAACTCAAACTATTTTGATGCATTTTTGACTAAGTTTATTAAGCCCTTTGATGACAAAGCAAATCTAAATGATATTCTGTGTTTTTAGCCATAACATGTCATTAGAGTTGAGAACCAATAACAGAAATTTTGGGATATGTCCACGTACTTGGTAAGCGCACCTATGTACCTAGTACATGGGTGCGCCTGCCAAGGGTGCGCATGTAAGGCGCACCCAAGAATAGAGAGAGAGCAGAAAAAAGCAATGATATTGTCCAGTGAATGCAATTTTCTGGCTGAATCGTCTGAAAGTTTTCTAGTGTTTCGTTTGCAGTCTCCTTAACATGTTAAAAAAGTTTTTTGGAGGCAAACTTTGCACAGAACATTTTTTATGAACTTGTATGGGCAATAAAAGTCTATGGTCATGGATATGGTATCCAAGACACATGAAAATTTTTTTCATGAGTAACTTTGGAATCCCTTTTTTCGTCCAAAGGATGTTGCGAAAAGCATCTTTGATTCAAAAATGGGGTTGTAAAAAATTGTTACCTTGGAAGGACTATGAAATTCTATGGTTTTGGATATGGTATCTAAGAAACCATTTAAAATAAGTTTGATAACGTCTCCAAATGCAACTATGCCTCTAGAGCTTTGTATAGCAAACCAAAATACCTCGTTTCAGAGTAGTTTCAGGGCATTGGATGTTATATCTAAGAAGCCATACACTCCATTTATGACTTTGATATGGTACTTAAGATTGGTGTATGGTGGTCAATACGGGCGGGTTTCGTATTGGCCATTTTGTATGCCCTTTATTAGAAAGAAGCAAAAAAATTGTTTTCAGTGTAAACTTTAAATCATTTTCTAATTACGCATGAAACCCATTGTTATACCAAAGGCGCACCCAAATTGTCAAATACGGACTTCAGATGCAATATATTATCATTAAGCGCCCTCTGACTGCATTATACGGGAACTTTTGGCATCCGTCAAAGTTTTATGTCGCATAAATATATGATATCCAAATCTCTTTTATTTCTATTGAAAATGGAATTTATATAGTTTTTCGACTATTTTTGAATTATAATTTTTTGTAAGATTCCTCTGTGATTTCCAAAAGAGCATGTTTGATCTTTTATGACTCCTAATAAATCATGCAAATCATATTTGACTTAGTAATGTTACTACAAACTAGATATGAATTAGTATGTTTCCTAGGAATCATGTATGACCTAGGCTGATTAATATGATTTATATATGACCTAGTGTGATTACTAAAAATCATATTTGATCTAGAAAGAAACCAAAGAAAATTGTATGATCGGTGAACCGGGAGTTTGGTACAAAAAATGAAATGGGTGAATATTCTTTGTAGGAGGACTAAAGGAATATGTCAATCAGTTTAATTTATGTAAGAACTGCAACTTTAAGCGGTCAATTTGAAGTTAATTTCATTATAAACTGTGGAAAGATTTTGTCCAGCAGATTTTAATTTCTTAGCTTATTTTGTGTTTTTACACCAAAAACTATTAGAAGAGAATTGCAGATTAAAATTTTTGGTCTTTCCCACTAGGGGGCTATGATAGAAAAGACACAATAGTTTTTATTTGATAACACTTGGATCCAGGTGTGAGTTGTTAAAACGCATGACCAAAGTTGAACACAGGCTACCGCTACATTTTACAGCTGAAAATGGCATTTTCTACGCTTTTTTCCGTAGTGTTCACCACATTTGTTACAAAGTTTCCATCTTGTTCCTGTCGTCTATAATATCGGGCAAGAGTAGGCTCATTTTGATGAACGCGGCAGATTTTTTTAAGTATCTGACCGAAAATCATTGCAGTTTTTTTACATACGTTTTGTATTTTTCTTTTGAGCATTTTTTATTTAAAAAAACTGAATCACCTCCTATCGTTGTTGCATTTTTCTTTCAAAAATGCAATGAAAAGCGGAGATAAATACATTGATCGCAAATATTTTTCGGATGACGGTTTTAGCTGTGATTTATTTCTTTTATAGGTTTATAGGTTAACAACTTACTCCCCTAATTAAGAGGTTAAGAAATTTTTCACATCTATTGTTCGTTGGTCATATTTTTGCCAATAGCCACTGCAGTTCAATTCAAAGCTTACAAATATAACGGTTCTTTCCACTTAAAATAGCGTTAGTTTAGTTTATAATCGGAACATCGGGAGATAGTAGAGAATTGCGGAAAAAAATATTTAGGCAATTATCTTGCTTGTAGAGGGAGCATTTGCACTAACATTCGTGTTTTGGATTTTAAAAAATGCAAAAAATTGTTTAAATTAAACAATGAACGATCTTTTTAATCACAATTTGAAATTCTGACACCTGCTCCCGACTTGATACCTTACTTTAAGTTTTAATTTTTAATTTTTGTCTTTTTTCAAAACAGCTTTCACTTTTTCTTGTAACATCATGTTCTCATCAATCATAATCCAAAACATTGGTGGTGGTAAGATCAGACAAGTCTTTTCATGGATCTTTCTGAGACCTACGTAGACTTTAAGGGCATGCAAAGACCATAAAGATTCCACTGAAGAGTCGAAGCTCAAATAAATATGCCTTCCCAGTGTATCGATTCCCAAAAATTTAAACAAGCTCCCATTTTCTCCCGTTCCAAAAACTTTTTATCCCGTTCCTCTTATTTATTCATGCGTGAGAGCATGTTTAATTTTTCCTAATCAAGTTTCCTAACAGGAAAAGGCAGGTAGTGTAAGAATAGACAAAAGAAATTTCTCATTGGGAATTTACTCAAAATTTTATCATTAGGTAAAATTTTGAGTAATACCATTTTGATTTCCGGGAAACTATGCACCAACATGTCACACAGGTCAAATTCTAACATCTTTGTTACTTCGTTTCATAGCAATTGTTTGAATTCGATTAGCTTGCCACGCTAAATCTAAATGAAATTTGGAACATTTTTATGAAAAAGTACTTTTGTGCGAAAAAGCATTTTGTGCGCAGTTAGCAAGAATTGTGTGCGAGTTCTTTTTGTAACGTTAATTCAAAATTTGTTACAACGCGAAGAGAAGTACTGGTCAAATATATTTATTTAATCGGTGACTTCTACTTTAAAGGATGTCAAATGACGCTCATGAAAAGAAGGGTTTAGATTAATCTGCTGAACAAAAGTCAAATTGAGAGAACATTTAGAGTGGTTTTCTATCATACATCATACTAAGGTAAATCGAGAAAAGTAGGTATAAAAAAATTATCACTAAGCCAGCGATTTTTGTGATCATGTGCGGCTTTTTCAAAGCAGTTTTAAAGGTTCCAAATTAGTTTTATAGCTTAAGTGTTTGTCTCAATCAACTAAACCAGTATTTCTGCGTTTGGATGCCTTTTTGATCGTCTGATAAAGATATTAGACTTTTAGTCACAATTTTGAGCTAATTTTGCCACTTGGCTCTGTTGGGTGCCTTTTTAGTAGTTTTTTAATCTTTTTCTATTTTTATATTTATTTATATCTTTATATTGGTCTGAGAGTCGTGACTTAAAAACTGTTAAATGTATAAGTCTGTATCAGTCCTCCTCATTTGTGTCTCAATGACAGACATCCGCTTTGTGCGCTTGATGGTGGCCGGACCACATTCAACTTTGGACTGCTACCCCAACCTTGGTTCTGTTTGTTACTAGACCGTCACCATGAGACAATGTTGAAGCACTACGAGAGTACACATGGTATGACGTCAGAGGAAGAGGTGGCGAGACAGTTCAGCAAAGACGAGAGAAAGAGGGTGAGAGAGACAATGGACAGGATCGAGGTAGAGAGTGGGGCTTACTTCCTATTCTGTTCATACAGAGGGTGTCACACTGCCGGTAAGTTTGTTTCTACGTCACCTATTTACCACCCGGGCTGAGGTTCCAGACGAACTTAAAAGATGTCCAGACATAAGATGAAGGCAGGAGGAGGGGAGGGGGTGCTATCCTTCGAAACCTTCATAGTATGAAATGAAAACACCAAAAAAACGGACGAATAATTTGTTTTGTTAATTCCAATGTTTCTGATAATGGATGATAACAGAAAAACTTTGGGGTTTACTTTCAATCTTTTAGTGTCGACTACAAAACCGCTAATTAATCGCTACTTTGAGTTAATGTCTGTGGTGCTCTTCAACTGTGAAGACGAACATAAAGGATAATCATAAACTGAAACATATTCAACAATGAAATCTAAAGAACTTTGGGACGGGTTTCCCTAATTTGCATCTGATTAATTACTCTCAAACGAAGTTTGTAGCAATTATATAAGTACTGTGGTCATTTTTGTTCGCTAGTTCGGTGGACCAATTTTACCTCTGGCCCATTTGACTTTCCGTCCTCAAAAAGAAAATATACAGGTAAAGAAAGCGTCGAAGGTATTAGATGGTTGAGCAGCTCCCGCAGAGCCATACGTTTTACTAGTTTCTAAGTATGCGGATCACCAAAACTGTTTTGAGACAATTTTATGGTGTGAAGGGCGTTTGTTAATCTTAATCTTGATAGTTTGACCCCTTCCAGTCAATACACCATTCTATTGCCGCCTCCTCCACTTCAACACACCCCGGTCCACCTTCTTCATCTGGCAGTTTGGACCCCCTCTCGTCCAGCCCTTCCAACCCGACCCCGTGCCCCCTCCCCAACTCCGCCCCTGCCCCCTACACCTCCCACTACCACCCTCCCAATCTTATTAATAACCGCCCCCATCTTCTCAGCCGGCTATTATAGCGCTCCTATTTTTTTACTTCGTCATTTCACTTCGCTTTTTCGACATTTTGCGTGAAATCTTTTTGACTTCTCTAGGCTAGTTTCACTCTTCTGTCCTTCTTTTCAAAGTCTTTTTAAACAGAAGCTGCTCAGCAAAGCAATTCAAAATGAAAAAAAGTCAGTATAAAAAAATCAAAGTCAGAGATAGAAACGGGATAAACCCAAAAAACTGCTCATTTTTATATGCCCGGTACTTGAACTTTGTTCTCATAAGTTTTAGTTATTATCTATAATGCTTATTGGTATTGATACCAGACCTTGTAGCCTCTCACTGAGAGACAGGAGTATGTTCAACTACGTAATGACATCAAAATAAATTGCACTTAAAATTGTTTTTGTACAAATATCCATTTTTGTTGATATTTTTTTTCTTTCAATCCCAATAGAGTTATGGGACTCAACGGCGGCTATTTTCCGGCAATCTGCCGGGTATGTTTATCTGTGAGCCACAGCCGGGTTCTACTTAAGCCAACCGCTCGCTGCTCTTTAGAGAGCAATCCCAGCACGTTAGATGGTTATGTTTTCGATCTGCGCAAAACTGGGACACGGTCACTCTGACAACCATTTGCAGTAAACCTGTGTAACAATAGTTTTTCGATAGTTGCGTATCATATTATAAATGAAGATTTAAAAGGAAAAGTTATGTTTTTTTTTTCTCCTCATCATGTTTGATTTTAGTAGTAGTAGTAGTAGTAGTAGTGTCGATTTGGAACCAATTGTTCACTTACTAACACAAAAAAGGGAAAAAAGGGGAAAAACTTCAAAAAGGTAGCATGCGCTGCCCGAACATCTAGGCATTGTCCCAACCATATTGTAACCTTTTCCCTCTACCCTGCTACACTTCGCAACGTGATAACCCTGTGTTAATTTTTATGGTATTGCAAGTAGAGATAAGCAAAAGCAATTTCTACATTTTTGCCACAGGGAAAAATGGAAAGCTGAAGTGATTCAGTGGGAAAAACGAATTTCCCCACTGAGAATCATTATCAATTATCCAGTTTTCCTTAAGTATTCCCTTGTTCAAATCAATTTTAGTACTGGAAATTGATTGGAAAAATAACGCGTGAAATTATTGAAATACATTGTCAATAGATGAAATTCGAGTACTGAGTCTTAATTCCAATAAAATCTATTGAAATTTTTTGGGAATTTACGTCACAATCCTCAAAATCGGGACTTTGTTTGTGAAGTGCTTCAAATTCTCAGGCTTTCGTTGAAATTCTGCTTAAGATGACGAGTAATCAACAAAAGAAAAACTTGAAAGAAAAGTTTGTGAGCTTATGAGGTTTTATCGCAGAATCCAGAACAATTGATTAGGTTCTTTCGTTTTGTATCCATAGCCAGCGGTCACTCATTATTCCCCTTCGTGCTACCGGTGTGACCCTTGTTATTTATATGGGAATTCATAATACCTATATGTTAATCTGAAACAGTCCTTGGACATAGAATAAGAACCATTTTAAATGCCATCTGCATACGTTTGTAATGATATATGTTAAATGCAATGACTAGCTCTTATCTGCTCAGGGAAAAACCATTTTTTCCTAAGCAATATTTTGAAACGTATTAAATGTGTTTGCTCACGCGTAAATATGAAAAAAACTCGAATCTTTTATATTACACCCACCACCCCTCCTAAGTTTTGCACCAACAATACAGTGCAAGTTTCATAACATGGTACATCGTGTATCTGATCCGAATCTTTTAAAAATCGTTGCTAACGTTTTTGCTTGTGCTTCTCTTAATTAATTTTCCGAAGGTATTAGAACAGTACCAAAATGGGAGTGTTTTCCCCCTTTTGTATACAAAATACTACTTTGTCGGTCGTTCTATCAGTACATTGTGGCAAATATGTGCTATAAGATTTCAGCTGTCACATATCAATTGCTAATGAAGAACAATATAGCACTAAAAATCAAATTTTTTGATAGCTTTCCCTCATTTAAGTTTCAGTAGTAACGCTGACCTTTAAATCGATTTTCAAAATGCTAAGAGAAAAAGAGGAAAAAACTGTGGAAAAGCTCCCTGAGTAGTTTTCTAGAACATTTGGGAAGTCTTCATTATTTCCGTTTCTAGTATATTTTGCACTGTGAAACTCAAGTGAAAATTTTTTGGTTTTTGTAAATAAAGAGTAAAATCATTTTTCCACAGGGAGAAATTGAAAATCACAAATGACCGAGTAATAATTTCGGGAAAATTATAGATGACTTTTGTGCACGTTAATAGGAACTTACGTAGTATTATTTGATAGTTGACTTATTTAGTATTTACATGTTCATCAGTTATGTACATCCTGAAATTAAGACACGTTACACACGTTTATAATGTTTGATTTTGATGTTTGTATAATTATTGATTTTGAATCGAGATGTAAGATAAAATCAATAGAGCTTTCCCTCAGCCTTCGTTTAATTTCATTAACAAGTCGAACCATCAAAAAAGCTGTAGTCTAACAAACACTTGGTGCGGAAAGTATGTTCACGTTAGCATGTATACACAAATGTTTTTCTACACGCGAGAGGGGGGGGGGGGGGTTATATAATCTTTTCCGTCGTCCTTGGCATGCGCTTCTATCAATCCATCTGCTGACTATGAACGCTTTTTCCTATTTAGGATTGTCACAAGAAGACATGAAGAGTCACTACATAGTACAACACAAGATGAACATGCGCACTGCATTGGAACAGAGTGCGTATGACCTGGAGAGACGGAAGGAGCTAATCGACCACATGGAACATGAAGAAAATGAAGACACTGATACACTCAGACAAAAACAATAGACAAACAATAAAACTATATTTACAATAAAACAATAGTTATTTTTTCCGATTATGCACCCAGGGTTGAGATGTCAGCGTCGTTTCAACGTATTTTTTTCTAGAAAAGTCACTGAATGCTGTGAAATTGTGTAAGAAATCTGCTGAATGCGCTGTAATCTTGGGAAGACTCTGAAACTTAAAAATTTCAGCGGATCTTCAGCGCATTTTTTACATAAGCTGTTGTCTCAGCACACTTTTTACATTTGTTTATTTCAAAGTTTTAACACATTCCAGCGCATTACTATGTAAGGTTGTTGTGCTGAAAATTTTGAAATATCAGCGCATGTCTTACATAAAATTTGGAAAGTTTCTCGAATCGCGACTCCCCCGGACCTAACGCCAAGTCAATTTCAGTACTGGGCAAGTCTAAATCCAAGTCTTATTTCATTACTGATTCAGAACTGTGATCATGTTACTTTTTACACTTGGCAGTCTAAATCCAAGTCTGGGCTGAGACTTGGCAACTCTAATCCAAGTCTGATTTAAGACTTGGCAAGTCTAAATCCAAGTCTGAATTAAGACTTGACAATTCGAAATCCAAGTCTCGGCAAGTTGAAATTAGCCGAAAAAACCCTCTAAAATAGCCGAACAAAAGTCTAAAATAGCCAAAAAAACGTAGAAAAAGTAGCCGAAAAAAACGTCAATAATAGCCAAAAAAGTCGTCAAGAAGCCGGAAAAAAACGTATAAATTAACCAAAAAAAACGTCTAAAATAGGCAGGAAAAGGTGCAAAATGAACGAGCACTAGGCATGACCCTTTTATTTGGGGTACAGAGTCTGAAAATATGAATATTTCCCAAAATATTGAAAAAATCGAAACCAGACCTGGCTCATTAGAACCGCTTGGAATAAGTTTTATAACCAAATTTATGACTTCTATTTTCGATCAGTGGTTTGCTAAATTTCGGCCTGTGAGCAGAGGGCAACCTGACTCCAGTCGAACCGCGTTAGCTAATGCTCGTTATATAATAATTCAATATTTCCCCAATGCTCTTTAAAAAAGCACACTATGACTAACTGAGGGCAGCATTGACTCCTGAAGAAGATAATATTGGGGCGCAACAAAGTTCATTTGGCCAGAAATTTGGCTGTTTTGGCTGGAATAGTTTTTCTCTGGGTCAAGTTCTCCTCTCACATTTGTAACAATTTTCAGTAATGTATCACAATTGGATCAAACGAGAGGGCCTCGGTTTAACATGGGCACCCTCACGGTGCTTCCTCCTCTAAAGATTTTGCCCAGAGTTATGTTGTTCGACATTTGACAAATCTGAAAGATCAAGAAAAGTCGATTTTTGGCTAAAATTCGGCTTAGAACCGCTGAGAAATGGCTGAAAACGGCCCAGAAACAGCTGAAAAGGGCCCAATTTGACTTTCCCAGCTCCTCTGGCATCAGCTGCCATCAGTTTCAATGAGTTGGCATCATTCTGCTTCAGTTTTCAGGGACCCCCGAAAAAGTGCCAAAAAATAAATGCAAAAATCGTGGCACGCTGAAAAATTTTTTTGAATTAAAAACTTTCAGTCGAAATTTATATTTTGTGAAAGTTCCAAGTGTTATCCATGTCTTGGCTAAGACTTTCCAGACTTGTAACACTTGTTTTTAGACTTGCCCAGTGCTGGGAAACAAATTAAGACTGGAAATAAGGCTTGAACAGTACTGATATAAACTTGGAGTTCGGCCCCACTACCCTGTACGTTCTGTACCCGCAATTGCACAGCACGTGCCATTACATAGCAAGTGCGTTTGGGGTTGCAAATAAATGATATGTGTCCATTGCGCTGGTGGGCAGAAAGGGAAAAGCGGAAGAGATCCAAAACTTTAGTTCAGATTTGATTTTTTTAATCCAGATTGATAAGTTAGGGAGCTAAGTTAGATAGCGGTGAGTGATATTATTTCAAACAAATGTAATTTCTTTTTGTTCATTTGAATAAACGACGATCCTTAGAAGTCTTGGAACATATATAAAGATTATATAAGACAATCCTAACAGTGACCAATCACTTTTCAGCCCACCAATTGCTTTTCACTAAAGACGCTCAAAAATGCCACTATGTTGGAATCAGTTACCGAGATTTTTTCACTATTTTAAATCTTGTAGCTTATTGTCAAAGCAATGAAAAGTGAGCAATATAATTGTTACATACGCAGTATTATTAGCTTCTGGCCGTGGCAACTCTTTGTAATTTAAAAATGTTTTTTTTTAAAATATACTTCTGATGTTTGAGTGCTCTCAAGACAATTACAAGAGCCTTGTATCTCTTTTTATATTTGCCTGACCTTGCCTTAGATCTAACATTTTCTTTCACTCGCTTCGGAAGAAACGGGAAATCCATTAGCGCCCGACGATTTGCACTTATCGCTCTTAGAGCCTTTGTAGGTTGTAACTCGCACACTTCTTGGACGCTGCCAAAGAAGCGCAGGTTACCGTTATAAACAACCATTTCCGTTACCAATTTATTTCTCACACCCCTCTGAAATACTTTATCAAAGTGGCTGCCTTCACTAAATTTAAGCTACTGCGACCAAAGTCATCCCATTTCCATCGCTATTTTAGGTCAACTCAATTGATGGTATTCCATTGTGTTCTTTGACACAAGATCTTTTAGCGTTTTTGGTACTGTAAAAATCAGTTCTTGTTTAGTCATCTACATATTGGCATAGTACAAGCTGAGTAGTTGAATATAGTCACCGCAAATTAACAAATAATGCCGTTAATTCTTTCAAATTTAGAGATAAAATTTGCCAAAACTTTGTTTCTGATTTAGCCATAAATCACCGGAACATTTGCCGATGTATACGATTTTTGTGCTCGGCTTTTTGATACCCGATTTTAGCAAGAGCTGCCACGAGCATTGAAATTCGAAAAAACAACGTATTTTTAATTACACGGAATCTAGTGTCAGAGCCTTTCAGTACTGATTCAGTGGATTCGCATACTAAAGCTACCTTACTTTTTGTCCAGACGAAATGTAGAATCAAACTTTTTATGAGTTTTGTCTGTTTTTAGCATGGTTTTCTTTTTTCATATTGTTCTTTGGAAAATCGGAAAAAATGTTGAAGTTTTCGAAAATAGTAGAAATTTCTGGTCATCAACTTTGAGGTTGATATAGCTTTATTTCTATATGCGCGATTGAGAACTCTGGTCTTCTCGCTAACTGTGATTCCTTATTGTCTCGTGGACCTGCTAGAAGACCAGCTTGAAGACCAGAGATCCGAACAGCTGCTTTTGAGCATTGATTCCCTCGTGCGATTTATTAAATAACGATGATTATGACCTGCCGTTGGATATCTAGTTACTCTGAGAAATCTTAGGCCCACGGGAGGGCGAGTTAGGAGACCACAGAGCCCGCGGGTGGTAAACATTATAATTTAAGTATAAGCATACAAAAACTAAAAGTTTACATTATAAGTTTCTAGTCTTCTAATCGACGCTTGCTTATCAATAAATAATATCATGATATTTCAAAGCCGGTTGAGTTGTTTGTTTCGCCAGACTGGCTTGCAGTCTGGGAAGCAGCCTTTTGACTTGCGGGGCCACAGCTTTCATAAGTCGCTTGTTTGAGTTGGTGGTCTCTGTCACCATAATATTTGTCGTTGATGCCAGTGGTTAATCTCATTCAGGAGATGGGACTGGGCAATCTGGTTTGCTGGTTTCTGGAGGCGCCCCAAAGAGTTGTGGATGCATCATGAAAGGACTCTCGTGGAGACTGTAGAATTGGGCTGCTTGTCTTTCTTTGCAGTGCTGGTGGAACTTGTCAAGGTCGGAGTTAGAGTTTCGGGTGGAATTGGCTGGGATGCATCCCTTGTAGCTGAAAGCGTGGCCTCCCTGGCTGTTGGCACACTTGAAGTTATCTCTGGGGAACATGCAGCCAGCTAAATTGTGATGATCTCCACATCTGATATATCTAGCTTCTTGTGTGCTTGCTTGCATACGCCTAGTGATAATAGCTTTGGCACTCATAGCGCTGGATCCCCCCATCACGTCTTTGATGAGGAGAAAAGGTGAGCCCGATTATCAGGCCGCGGCTGATTAGGAGCGTTTTCATGGTTCGGCATCTCGTGAAGGCTCTCACTAGCTGGACTGGTGCTTGTGTGGCTCGGTTTCGGATGCGTACTAGGCTCATCTTCTTTGGGTAGGTAGGTTTTGGTGATTGCTGCTTTGACATCGTCTAGGTTCTTGTCCAGCCCAACTCCGAGTATCACAAAGCTATGACCCTTAGCATGCTTGGCAATATCAGTGGAAACCAAAGCTTCCGGACATGCGCTTTAGATAGCGGAGAGGGCCATCTTGACGCGTCGCTTGGGTTGAGACTCTTTGCACATTTGTAGTTGCTTCTTGTTGCATCTTGTTGTAGTTGTAGTTGGGTTGTAGTTAGGTTGATATGTTGAAATTTCAAAGCCGGTTACAGACTGCAAGTAAATTTCACGTCTGATACAGAATAGAGTATTTCAACGAACGCAGCTCGTTGAAATGTTTATAACTATATAACAAATACAAATAGCTTGTGAAAGATACTTTCCTGGTTTGAATGATCGCAAACAAAATTTTTAGGCCATTGTAGTTGCAGTGCATCCCTTTTTGTTTTTATGCTTACCATTGTCTTGGATCTAAATTGTTCTTTCGTTTTTTCAGAAAAAAAAGAATTAAAGTGCTATGGCCCAGGGAAATTCAAATAACTCTATTATAGCCTTCGTAAGCCCTATCTGTACAGTCAGCGAAGCTGCGAATGAAGCTGACGATACAAAGCTCACGGTATAAATGGTGCTATCATTGATGGCAGTTTAATATGACAGAAGATTCTTTGGTACAGTCAGTCCTTTTGTAACCTTTTTTGGTGTCTTTTTTGGCACTGTTAAAATCAATTCCTGTTTAGGCGCTTATATGCTGGCGTAGTACTCTGTGCGCCTAGATGTACATAGTGATCGCAAAATAACATATAACTCCATGAGTTACTCCAATTTTTTGCTTTAATTGTATCCAAACTCCGTTCCAGCTTTAGCAATAGATCAATGGAACAATTTTCATTTTTTGCACTTAAACTTTGCCTCACTTTTTTGACGAGGGAAATTTTTCAATTCTACGAGAATTGCAACTAGCGTTAACAATTAAAAATAACTTAAAAGTTTCAAACTTGCAATATAATCTATTTTGTCCTGAAATTGATGCCTGATTATCATTAAAGCATATCCTGAAATTACCGAGCCGGTCGTATCCCGGAAGTAAAATTCACGCGTGCAATAAAAATTATGAGTTTAAAGTATCGAATTTTCGGGTCCTTCCCATCACAACCCCCCGCCTTTGGTCAGATAACCTAGAGCCCCCAAATCATAGTAAATATACCGTAATATGGAAAACCTACCATAAGAGGGGATATAATTTCATGATGCGGCTATAATGTGAAAGACCCAAATTTTCCTACGAATTGACCTATTTTCATGCTTGCCTAAATTCTCTTAGTTATGACCAAAAAGAAACCAATGTTCCATAGAGCAAACGCAAATGGGAATGCGATCCTGCTGATCGTGTCGATCAAGTTGTAATCAAAATCTCCATTTTTTCCAGATTCTGGCTTTGTAACAACCTCTGTATCAGCGCAGCTGTCATTTTTTTGACCTGGGGCATTTTGATTCAACAAATGGTTGTCTTTTTTGGCGTCTGGTCGAGACACTGTCGATTTACGCTGAAAATAGACATTTTAATTTCAATTTTTAGATCTTTTCCGTTTGTGCCTCCAGCTTAGTGTGCGCATGTTATTTGCACCCCCAAGACGCACGTGCCAGTTTTTACATAAAATTTACTGTGTAATGACACGTTCTCTGTAATTGGGGGGCGCATAACGTACTGGGGGAGGCAAAAACGGTAAAGATCCAAAAAACATTGCTCGTGCGTCTGGGTGTGCAAATAAAATGCACATATTAAGCTTGGGGGGCGCAAATGGATAAGATCACAATTTTTTGCATTCTCTGTCGCTTGATTTCATTCCTTGCCGTCTGGTTGATTGCTCTCAAGCAACAGTTGTAGCAATTATTTTAGGCCTTTGATCTTTTTAATGCGATTTTTCGCTTGACGGATATTTCTTCTGACGCTTTCAACTTTTAACAATAAGTCACTGAGCACCATTTTTGAAGCTCTGATAGTTTTTAAGCGTATAGTTTACCGAAGCTGCAAACAAAATAAAAAATCGTGGTTCAAGACACTTTCTTAGAGGTTTGCGCCTCCGCAAAAATCAACCCCGCACTCCAACTCACCCCCACCCCCATGATAGGCCCAGGCGGATTATCAATTTGAGAGCAATTTGCCTCTAACTTGAGAGCAATTTGCCCCACGTCAGCCGGTTATGTTCACCATTTGAAATATAGTATCGTTTTGTGACAGTCACTAGAGAAAAAAACATAAAACAGAACTGATTTCTTAAAGTGAATTTTGGCCGCTCAGAAGCGATATCGGGCCCTAAAATCACGTACCCTAAAATCACGTAATTAAGCATATTATACTATTGTTAATAAAACTACTGTTTATTTAACTGTTAATAATACCACTGTCACCGTTTCAACCCAATTTTGTTTTGATACGTAGGAAAGCAGCAGTCTAATATACACGACTGATTACTATTGCCACCCGGACCTGTGTGTCATAACTATTCAGTACTGAATCATAGAATTTCCATTATGATTTTTACTATGACCAGAGTTCTGATCATGGCACTTATTAGACATTTCATGGTAAAATTCATAGTAAAATTCTGAATTTCTTATGAACATAATGATTTTTTCTCTGTATTTATTCTGAACATTATGAATTTTCGTCTGTTTTTGAGCTGATCAGAATGAAAAAAATGGCTACTTTCTGAGACTTGGGAAAAAAATCGTTAGGCAATTTTAAAAATTAATTCGCCAAAATTATGGATAACTAAAAATGAATAACAAAGGAATTCACATATTCATAATGTTTAATGTTTTCACACATTAATTAGTTATTTAATTATGAGAATTAATTTTTCATTTGGTACACACTGGTACACTGTTATCGCGTCTGATTGGGGCAGATTGGGGAACTGCTATCGCGTCTGATTGGGGAATTTGTTCAGGGAATTTGTTCTGGTACACTGCTATCGTCTGATTGGGGAATTTGTTGAGGTACGTTCGATTTCTCGGGGAGCTATATTCTCGTCCTCCTGGACTGATAACAGACCTCAGGGTTGGCACGGAACTGTTTCCATCATCACCCATTTGCCCATCGGAGCCCGAGACTTCATCACCTGCAGCCACCTTGAATGTGGCACTGTCCCATCTTCAACACATGTGTTCAAGAGATGTGACAGAGATCGAATCAGAATTT
>NC_134472.1:8674156-8806656 GCF_964194025.1 Convolutriloba macropyga
AAAATCAATTGCATCTGAAATTCGGCTGAGAAGATTTTTGATTCCTCTGCGCTATTGAGTTTATAAGTAGTGTGGAATAAGAAATTCTGAGCTCATTAAAATAACGTTAACGGTATTTTATGCTCTGTTAATAAGAAAAGGCGATTAAAAATTTCGTTGTCCTTTTACGGTCTTAAAATTTGAATTTTTTCACCAACTGTGCCTTTCAATTGCTCTCAAACAAAGTTTGTAGCTATTGTATTAATCCTGTCGGTCTTTTTAGGCGATTTTTTGCTTGACCGATTTTCTTCTGACGCTTTTGTTTTTTCGTCCTTAAAAACACGATAAACAGGTAGCGCCGGGCGGGCTTTAAGTGCTCAGAGATTTTCAGCTATGTTTCAGCTCAAACTGTTTCGGAGACTTATATTTATGGTGTGAACGGAGGTTGAAGACCCCACCACTTTTGCCCCACCCCCCCCCCCCCCACCCACCGCTCTGTTGCCCACCCCCTCCCTCCTCTTCAGCCGTCCCCCCCCCCCCCCCCCCCTCCCACCGTGGCTACTGACGAACAACCGATCGGCAAAAAAACAATTTACTAATTTTCACAACGTTTTTCAAGCTTTTTGAATATTTTTATCATTTTTTTGAGTTTATCAGCCCTAGATGTCAAGGAACCTCCTCTAGGATTCTATAATGGGTTACTGCATAGCTTCTAGTGGTAGTTAAATGGTTTCAACATTTTAACATCACGAATCTTAGCTTTTTTTGACAAAACGTGCAATTTTTTTCAAATTTTTTGACATTTATTTTTCCTTATCAGGTTTTTCCAAACCCAGGGGCTAGAGAACATCCTAAGGGGTTTGCTAATAAGTTAGCGACAATTTTTTCTTGGTCATGGAATAATTTTTCAACTTTTGCTGACGTTTTTCAAGTTTTTCAGCCTCAAGAGCCAAGGAACTTCCTCTAGGGTTTGAAAATAGGTTCATGCATAATTTTTTGGGTGTGATGGAATGTCCTGCAAGATTTTAAAATCACGAATTGTGGCTTTTTTGACGGTTTTTGCCATTTTTATTTTTTTTGACATTTCTAATTTTTCAGGTTTTTTGAGCCTCAAGGGTCAGAAAAGCTCCGTTAGGGTTGGGTAATAAGTTACTGGAAATTTTTTGTTGGTCATGGGTTACTTTTCAACTTTTTAATATCACAAGTTGCATTAATTGAAGCGATAGTTTCATTGGCCTTCGCTTGGTTTTTTTTTTCCTTGTCAAGATTTGTTTTACGACCATATGTCACAACCACTTCAAGTCTGCTTTTTGTTCATTCGTTCATGCAATCTCAACTGAAGTGCGTGCGTGACGTTATTTTAGCTCGTAGTAGAGCGAGATTTTTTGTTCATTCGCGTGATCAAATTTTTGGTCACACATGGCTTACTTCACTCACAAAAATGACTTCCTAACTTTGAAATTGACTTTTGTTTACTTTAATTCAAAGAGATAATGTCAAATGGGTGTGTTTGTGTCACTCTAATTGAAGAGTATTTGAGAGCAGCTAATAGAGGCAGCCAAAACTTATACAGATTTTAAATCAAAATATTACATATTAGCCTTCAATGGAAAGGCTAATTTTTTGGTCTGTCTTTTTTACTGTTTTTTTTTTAGACTGCAGATCTAAGAAGCTATTGCGGCTATTTTCTGGCAACCTGCCAGCTATGCTTTATGCGATTTTTCGCTTGACCGATTTTTAGTCTGACGCTTTTGACTTAGCGTCCCCTTAAACGGGATAAACAGGTAGCGCCCAGCGGGTATTAAGTGCTCTTAGAGGATGAACTTATAATTGTGCTCTTAGAGTATGAGCTTATACTTATCGTGTGAAGGGCGGTTCTTAGAGGTTGAAAACCCCTTTACTGTTGACCCCCACTATTGTCCCGCCGCGCGCTTTTACCCCTTTCCCACTGTTGCTCCCTTGGTGCGCCCCCACCCTCCCCCGTTCCTATCTACTGACGAACAACCGCTCGCTAATAACGCGCAAATTTTTACTATTTTGCAATTTTTTCAAGCCTTTTGAAAATTTTGACATTTTTGATTTTTTTCAGCCCTAGAAATCAAGGAAACTCTTTTAGGATTCTATAATAGGTTACTGAATAGCTTCTAGTGGTAGTTGAATGGTTTCAACATTTTAACATCACGAATTTTGGTTTTTTTTTTGGACAAAATGCGCAATTTTTTTACATTTTTTTTCATTTTTCACAACTTTCAGACGCAGGGACCAGGAAACGTCCCTTTGAGTTTGATAGTAAGTTAGTAAAAGAATTTTATGCCATGTAATAGCTTTCAATTTTTAATGACAAATTTAAGCAATTTTTGGATAAAACTTGCATTTTTCAAGTTTTTTGAAAATTTTTGTCAGTTTTTAGGTTTATCCAGCCTCCAGAGCCGCGGAACCTCCTCTAACTTCCTCTAGGGTTTGACAATAAGGTACTGTATTGTTTGTAAATGAAATGGAATGTTTTCAAGATTTCAACACCACAAATTTTAGCATTATTTTCGCAAAACTTGCAATGTTTTCAATTTTTTGACATTTAGTGTCATTTTTCAGGGTTTTCATACTAACAATAAATCACTCTTACTGTTTGATAATAAGTCACTGGAAAATGGTTTTTGGCCATGGATTAGTTTTCAACTTTTATTATCGCAAATTTCAGTTGTTTTTTTATGCAACTTGCTTTTTTTAAAGTTTTGAAAGTTTTTCATTTTTTAGGTTTCTCCAACGTCAAGAGCCACACAACTTCCTCTAGGGCTTGATTATAGGCTTGATTATTTATTTTTCCTTATCAGGTTTTTCCAAACCCAGGGGCTAGAGAACATCCTAAGGGGTTTGCTAATAAGTTAGCGACAATTTTTTCTTGGTCATGGAATAATTTTTCAACTTTTGCTGACGTTTTTCAAGTTTTTCAGCCTCAAGAGCCAAGGAACTTCCTCTAGGGTTTGAAAATAGGTTCATGCATAATTTTTTGGGTGTGATGGAATGTCCTGCAAGATTTTAAAATCACGAATTGTGGCTTTTTTGACGGTTTTTGCCATTTTTATTTTTTTTTGACATTTCTAATTTTTCAGGTTTTTTGAGCCTCAAGGGTCAGAAAAGCTCCGTTAGGGTTGGGTAATAAGTTACTGGAAATTTTTTGTTGGTCATGGGTTACTTTTCAACTTTTTAATATCACAAGTTGCAGTAATTGAAGCGATAGTTTCATTGGCCTTCGCTTGGTTTTTTTTTTCCTTGTCAAGATTTGTTTTACGACCATATGTCATAACCACTTCAAGTCTGCTTTTTGTTCATTCGTTCATGCAATCTCAACTGAAGTGCGTGCGTGACGTTATTTTAGCTCGTAGTAGAGCGAGATTTTTTGTTCATTCGCGTGATCAAATTTTTGGTCACACATGGCTTACTTCACTCACAAAAATGACTTCCTAACTTTGAAATTGACTTTTGTTTACTTTAATTCAAAGAGATAATGTCAAATGGGTGTGTTTGCGTCACTCTAATTGAAGAGTATTTGAGAGCAGCTAATAGAGGCAGCCAAAACTTATACAGATTTTAAATCGAAATATTACATATCAGCCTTCAATGGAAAGGCTAATTTTTTGGTCTGTCTTTTTTACTGTTTTTTTTAGACTGCAGATCTAAGAAGCTATTGCGGCTATTTTCTGGCAACCTGCCAGCTATGCTTTATGCGATTTTTCGCTTGACCGATTTTTAGTCTGACGCTTTTGACTTAGCGTCCCCTTAAACGGGATAAACAGGTAGCGCCCAGCGGGTATTAAGTGCTCTTAGAGGATGAACTTATAATTGTGCACTTATAGAGTATGAGCTTATACTTATCGTGTGAAGGGCGGTTCTTAGAGGTTGAAAACCCCTTTACTGTTGACCCCCACTATTGTCCCGCCGCGCGCTTTTACCCCTTTCCCACTGTTGCTCCCTTGGTGCGCCCCCACCCTCCCCCGTTCCTATCTACTGACGAACAACCGCTCGCTAATAACACGCAAATTTTTACTATTTTGCAATTTTTTCAAGCCTTTTGAAAATTTTGACATTTTTGATTTTTTTCAGCCCTAGAAATCAAGGAAACTCTTTTAGGATTCTATAATAGGTTACTGCATAGCTTCTAGTGGTAGTTGAATGGTTTCAACATTTTAACATCACGAATTTTGGTTTTTTTTTTGGACAAAATGCGCAATTTTTTTACATTTTTTTTCATTATTCACAACTTTCAGACGCAGGGACCAGGAAACGTCCCTTTGAGTTTGATAGTAAGTTAGTAAAAGAATTTTATGCCATGTAATAGCTTTCAATTTTTAATGACAAATTTAAGCAATTTTTGGATAAAACTTGCATTTTTCAAGTTTTTTGAAAATTTTTGTCAGTTTTTAGGTTTATCCAGCCTCCAGAGCCGCGGAACCTCCTCTAACCTCCTCTAGGGTTTGACAATAAGGTACTGTATTGTTTGTAAATGAAATGAAATGTTTTCAAGATTTCAACACCACAAATTTTAGCATTATTTTCGCAAAACTTGCAATGTTTTCAATGTTTTGACATTTAGTGTCATTTTTCAGGGTTTTCATACTAACAATAAATCACTCTTACTGTTTGATAATAAGTCACTGGAAAATGGTTTTTGGCCATGGATTAGTTTTCAACTTTTATTATCGCAAATTTCAGTTGTTTTTTTATGCAACTTGCTTTTTTTAAAGTTTTGAAAGTTTTTCATTTTTTAGGTTTCTCCAACGTCAAGAGCCACACAACTTCCTCTAGGGCTTGATTATAGGCTTGATTATTTATTTTTCCTTATCAGGTTTTTCCAAACCCAGGGGCTAGAGAACATCCTAAGGGGTTTGCTAATAAGTTAGCGACAATTTTTTCTTGGTCATGGAATAATTTTTCAACTTTTGCTGACGTTTTTCAAGTTTTTCAGCCTCAAGAGCCAAGGAACTTCCTCTAGGGTTTGAAAATAGGTTCATGCATAATTTTTTGGGTGTGATGGAATGTCCTGCAAGATTTTAAAATCACGAATTGTGGCTTTTTTGACGGTTTTTGCCATTTTTATTTTTTTGACATTTCTAATTTTTCAGGTTTTTTGAGCCTCAAGGGTCAGAAAAGCTCCGTTAGGGTTGGGTAATAAGTTACTGGAAATTTTTTGTTGGTCATGGGTTACTTTTCAACTTTTTTATATCACAAGTTGCAGTAATTGAAGCGATAGTTTCATTGGCCTTCGCTTGGTTTTTTTTCCTTGTCAAGATTTGTTTTACGACCATATGTCACAACCACTTCAAGTCTGCTTTTTGTTCATTCGTTCATGCAATCTCAACTGAAGTGCGTGCGTGACGTTATTTTAGCTCGTAGTAGAGCGAGATTTTTTGTTCATTCGCGTGATCAAATTTTTGGTCACACATGGCTTACTTCACTCACAAAAATGACTTCCTAACTTTGAAATTGACTTTTGTTTACTTTAATTCAAAGAGATAATGTCAAATGGGTGTGTTTGTGTCACTCTAATTGAAGAGTATTTGAGAGCAGCTAATAGAGGCAGCCAAAACATATACAGATTTTAAATCAAAATATTACATATCAGCCTTCAATGGAAAGGCTAATTTTTTGGTCTGTCTTTTTTACTGTTTTTTTTAGACTGCAGATCTAAGAAGCTATTGCGGCTATTTTCTGGCAACCTGCCAGCTATGCTTTATGCGATTTTTCGCTCGACCGATTTTTTAGTCTGACGCTTTTGACTTAGCGTCCCCTTAAACGGGATAAACAGGTAGCGCCCAGCGGGTATTAAGTGCTCTTAGAGGATGAACTTATAATTGTGCTCTTAGAGTATGAGCTTATACTTATCGTGTGAAGGGCGGTTCTTAGAGGTTGAAAACCCCTTCACTGTTGACCCCCACTATTGTCCCGCCGCGCGCTTTTACCCCTTTCCCACTGTTGCTCCCTTGGTGCGCCCCCACCCTCCCCCGTTCCTATCTACTGACGAACAACCGCTCGCTAATAACACGCAAATTTTTACTATTTTGCAATTTTTTCAAGCCTTTTGAAAATTTTGACATTTTTGATTTTTTTCAGCCCTAGAAATCAAGGAAACTCTTTTAGGATTCTATAATAGGTTACTGCATAGCTTCTAGTGGTAGTTGAATGGTTTCAACATTTTAACATCACGAATTTTGGTATTTTTTTTTGGACAAAATGTGCAATTTTTTTACATTTTTTTTCATTATTCACAACTTTCAGACGCAGGGACCAGGAAACGTCCCTTTGAGTTTGATAGTAAGTTAGTAAAAGAATTTTATGCCATGTAATAGCTTTCAATTTTTAATGACAAATTTAAGCAATTTTTGGATAAAACTTGCATTTTTCAAGTTTTTTGAAAATTTTTGTCAGTTTTTAGGTTTATCCAGCCTCCAGAGCCGCGGAACCTCCTCTAACCTCCTCTAGGGTTTGACAATAAGGTACTGTATTGTTTGTAAATGAAATGGAATGTTTTCAAGATTTCAACACCACAAATTTTAGCATTATTTTCGCAAAACTTGCAATGTTTTCAATTTTTTGACATTTGTCATTTTTCAGGGTTTTCATACTAACAATAAATCACTCTTACTGTTTGATAATAAGTCACTGGAAAATGGTTTTTGGCCATGGATTAGTTTTCAACTTTTATTATCGCAAATTTCAGTTGTTTTTTTATGCAACTTGCTTTTTTTAAAGTTTTGAAAGTTTTTCATTTTTTAGGTTTCTCCAACGTCAAGAGCCACACAACTTCCTCTAGGGCTTGATTATAGGTTACTGCAAGCTTCTTGATGTAATGGAATGTTTTTCGAGATTTTAATATCAGCTGTTTCTTTTTCACATATTTGCATAATTTCTAGTGTTAGTGGAAAGGACATCAATATTTTAATGACTCCAGCTCTAGCATGTTTTTGATGAAATTTAATTTTTTTAAAAATATTTCGATCATTATTATCATGTTTATGGAAATTATTATCAAAGTTTATGGAACTTCATGGGCCAGTGACACTATTTAAAGCTTGAAGTAGGGATACTGGAGTATCTTGAGACAATGAAGTGGTTTCGAATATTTTAATATCTTGAGTTTTAGAAAGATTTTGTAAAAGTGTGCAATTATTTTCAAAATTTCGGAATATTTTTGTCCTTTTCGGAGTTTAACGATCATTACTGGCCAGCGAAGATTTTCAAGTCTTGCAGATGGGTTTCTTGACATAACTCAAGAGACAAAAAACTGTTTTGAAGATTTTCACTGCGAAATCTGGAAGCTTCTGTTTTAAATATTTGCAAATTTTTAAAATATCAGGTTTATTTGATCTATTTATTAACAAGGCTAGAAAACTTAAAGTCGCAGTGTCGAATCAAGCTGAAGCTAGCCTCACTAAACCATGGCCAGCTACTGGCGAAGCCAACCGTTCGCAGGTCGTTTGAGATCAATTCGCCCGACGTCAGTCGGTTATGTTTGAATTTTTTGGAATCGGTTTTTTTCTAAATGATTTTCTCAATCCTTTTATAGTTCATTATAGGTCATGTTTTTTAACTAAATTTTCTTGCTAATGGTTTTTTGTTCACATGCGGCATTTTGGCATTCATTTTCAATTTTTTATATTTTTTGAACTGATTTTTTTTGGAAATGGTTTTCCCAATTCACTCATAGTTCGTTCTAGGTGTAGTTTTTGTTTAAGGAATAAAAATTTGAATTGTACGTCAGCGCGTGGTTTTGCGGCGTGAAATTTTTTTGCTCTATTTTTAAAGTAGTGTGAGACGACGTTGTTTAAACACAAATGCGCTTTCTCGGTTGTAATTTTTTTGTTAACATGCGTCAGTTTCATTTTGATTTCTACTGTTTTTTTTATTTTTTGGCATCAAATTTTTTTTAAATGGTTTTCCCAATCCATTCATAGTTCATTCTAGACCTAGTTTTTTGTTTGAACCGAATTTTCATTTCTCGCTAATGGTTTTTTGTTCACCTGCGGCAATTTCACTTTGTTTTGTACTGTTTTTTTTTTGTTTTTTGGATGGTGTTTTCTCAATGATTTTCCTTGTCCACTCATATTTCATTCTAATTTTTTTGTTTGAACCAACTTTCCCTTTCTCGCTAGTGGTTTCTGTTCACATGCGGCATTTTATCTTTGATTTTCGGTTTTCATTTTTTTGACTATTTTGACCTGATTTTTTTTGGAAATGGTTTTCCCAATTCACTCTTAGTACGTTCTAAGTCTTGTCTTTTGTTCAGTCAATGAAATTTTTTTGAATTGTACGTCAGGACTTGCCTGCTTTGTTTTTTTCTTTTGCTTTTTCTTCTGATCGCTTTTTCTTTTGATCACGTCTTTCGTTTTACGTAAGTCACAATTTTCACGTTTCATTCGCTGTTTCAACTGAATGGATTTTAAATTCTTCCACGCATTCAACTACGCAATGTGGTGGTGAATACTGTCAAAGTCAAATGATCAAAATCAAAAGACGGGATAAACCGATGAAGCCCGGTCATTAAGTCTTTGAGAAATAGGTTATCAAAGTTCATTAGTGTTTGTTAGCTGAAATTAATATTAAGGTTATTAGCTTTCAGTTTAGAAGCTGAATGAAGTGTAGTTTCAGAGTCCAACTCAAACTGAAATCCAAATTAGAGCACTTTTTGACGCTGAAAAACAAACAGAAAAAATTCGGCCAATTTATCTCGTCTTTTTTCTTTTTCTGTTTCAAACCCGATGTTCATCAGGAGCGTCAACGGTGGCTATTTTCCGGCAATCTGCCGGCTATGTTTGTACCTGAGTGAGGAACCTGAGCTTATAAAATAATTACATTTTATATTCGCCATAGTCATTCCTCAGCGGCCTGTGAAACTTAAAACGGAACTATGACAACCGATTTTGAGAGGAAATTGAACGGTTAAGTATTCTAAGACGTGCTTTTAATACCAACTGCTAATTTGCAATATTGGAACTCCGTTATCAAAGGAAGTTAGATGGGTATTTCTGTATCGGGTATATTTTGGCACATTGGGCAAATATTAGCATTGGCTTAAAATGTAGTTTACCCCTGTGGATAATTGCTCAGCTACCGTTTAAGGTGCACTCTGGCGTCGTGGAACCTATGCAAGATTCAGTTGAGGAGCTGCACAATGGTTTCTTCTGCATCTCGGATCCAACGGCTATTGCCGAGATCCCACACGATGACTTTCGACGGCCGAAGGAAGACGATGATTTGATGCCATCGCCAATGCAAGCTGTGTCACCTGAACCTTCACCAGATCACAAATTTCTGGCTAATTCTATCTCGCGTGCCGACTGGTCCATCGAGTCTTTTAGCTCGGTGAGCATGCATTATGTTGAAGTTTCAGCAGTTGTTGATTTAATTTTAACAAGTATGCTCAACGAATGAATAAATAATCAAATTCAACAATAATTCAATTTATCCTCTTTGATCTTTGGTGTAGGGTCTTTTGGTGTTTTAAAACCAAAAGAGGTCCCATTTAACTAGATTGCTCGTGGATCCCTTCAGTAAATGATAAGTGGGGCGGAATTACACGCTCATTCAAGAAGATTTAAAATTGAAAAGGTTTGTGAAAAATGAGGTTGGAGCCAAGACCACAAAACTCTTTGCCTTCTAGATGCAATCAATTATGAATGGAATTATCAATTAGTAGTGTTGACTCTGAGAGATTAACGACGAGAACAGGAGATGAAAACGTATTGTATGTGGTGTTTGATTTCTTCGAAACCGAAAACTTAAACTGATAAAGAAAAGGCGCTCTTAATATTGGAATGGAAAAACCTGTTTGTTTGGGTCAATACTAGTGTTATTAATTAACTAGATTATATTGGACAATAGACAGCTGTTGATTTTCAAATTTACTCAGCTCATGATGGTTTTTCAATTGGAATAAGAGAAACTAATACTAACTAGTTTTTCAATTCGATGAAGAGAAATTAGTACTAACTTGACGCTTTTTGAAAATGTGCCCCCCCCCCCAAGTACGAAATGCAACCCCAGTTACAGAGCACGTGTCATTACACAGCAAATCATTATGTAGAAATATGTTACATATGTCTGTGGGATACAAATAATATGCGCCCACTGAGATCCCATTTTCTCTTTTGATTTAGACCAATTTCGGCAACTCCAACCCTTTGGCCCGATTGTCCGGTCTTCCTCAGCTCTCGGAGGTGGTGGAAGTTGACGGATGGAGGTTCGGACCCAATGTAATATACAGGAGTATTGATCTGCTTAAGAACTACTACAGGTTCAATGATGTTCTCCGAATGGGTGTGAAATATCATTTCTGGGCATTCTGTCGGAACTTGTGTGCACTACACGGATATTATGTCCGGGCTTTCATCTATGACTTGAAGGATTTGGGTAAGGGACGTGCTGTCAGTTGTTTTGCTACAGCGGTTTTATTCACCTATGAATGGAATTCCAAGTTATGTTAATATTGATCATAACAAACCATGCAGCAAATTAAGCTTGAAAAAATGTTCTCTACGCGTTTGACTTACGTAATTGTCAAGCAATTGGCAGCACAAGGGGAAACATCCACCAGTAAAAGCAGCACTGATGTACCTTATTGTAGTCATGACATTGAGACCTCTATCATCAAGAATACTATCACTGACCATTACACGGTTTTATTCCACGTTAAAATTAATTGCAAACTACAATCTGTTACAGAACAACCTTTCTCTGTGAAGCTCTGGAAAACACTTAATGATTCGTCAATTTTGTCAAACGATGATTTTTAACTTAAATCGCGTTATAGGCAAATTTCTTGAAGAACGCTACTGTGACGATGATTTAACTGGTGATTCTATAAAGTTGCATGGAGTCGTGGAGTTTACCATAAATCAGTTTATTCCAACTAAAGTAACCAAACAAACCAAGTGCAAACGAAGTTGGGTGGATAACGAAGTTAAAAACGTAGCTACACTGAAAAATAACCTCTACCAAACTTTTTTACGTGACAAATCTGAATCAAGTAAATCAAAGTACAATCAGATACGAAACAAGTTGCAAAAACTAGTTGCAAAAAAGAAACGCATTTTTGTCATCAAAAAATTATTTCCAACGCAAAACAAAATACTAAAAGCTTCTTTAAGGCAATTCGTGAAGTTGAAGGAGCTCTGTCGAGTTGTTCAATAGTTCTTTTTCTGCAGTTGGATCTAAATTAACACCTACTTCCACAAGACATAATCAAATAATGAGATCAAATAGAACAAAACACTCAATGGTATTAAGCTTTGTAAACGAGACAGTTTTGTAAAATATAATTCAGAAATTGCCGAATAAGTTTTCAGAAGATCATTACTGTTAATAATGTTATTCTCAAAAAGCTAGAATTTTCGCTTGTTCCTGTACTAACAGTGCTATTTAATGGCTGCATCCAGAAGCGCGTGTTCCCAGATTGTTTGAAAAAAAGTTCTAATTATTTCCCACAATAAATCGGGAATTTTTGTTGATCCAAACAATTTTTGGCCTATTTCTATCCTCCATACAGTCAGCAAATTGTTTGAAAAATTTTTGTTGTCAAATAAGCAGCTTTCTCGACGAAAATATTTTTTTTCTCAAAAACAATACGGCTTGAGAAAATTTTCCACGATCAGTGCTCTAGTCATGCTAACGTCCTAAATTTAAGTCAGTCATGGGATTTGAAAAATCCAGCAAAACGAGCAACCTCGTTTTTGGGTTTACGAAAAGCTTTTGATACTGTGAACCATTGACACCTGCTTAATGTACTTCTTGATCTGAGCAGATGTCTTCCTTTCTATCAAACAGAAGTCAGAGACTTAGAATAGGCAATGAACTATTATCATGGAAAACTATTGAAGTTGGAGTGGCACAGGGGTCATTTCTGGGGCCTCTACTTTTCACGAAATGAAAAGAATAGATTATGAGAAACGCGTAGAGGGCGTTGTCGGTTGGTTGATGAATAAATCCATAGCAATAAATTGTAAAAAAAACTGTTGAAGTTATTTTTAGTAGAGGTAACAGGAGTCATCAAGCTACTAATCCACCCATCAGAATATATGGTGAGACTATTGAACGAAAAGCTTTTTGTAAAGTACCTCGGAGTTTTTTTGTCAACCATTTGAAATTTGCCGAGCATGTTCAATACCAAAACTTGAACCAATTTATAAGTTCGTTTTTTCGCTTGAAGAAATTGCTGATTTTTTCACCGTTATTGTTTTACTATAAGGTGTATGTACAACCGATTGTTCAATATGCTGTGCTTTTGTATGGCACGGCGTGCATGACAGCCCTAGAGCCCCTGGAATCTAGGCCGAATCATTTGGTTAGAACTATATGCGATTTGAAAAAACGCGATGCCATTCGTGCTGTGAGAGAACGCAATCAGATTCTAACTGTAAAGGAACTGCATTTGAAAAAATCTTAGTTATTAGTCATTCTTTGAGAGCCCATTGGAGGAGATTAAATCAATAATCACTTGTGCTGAACTTGATAAGATATCAAATCGAGAAGTACATGTAGATCCATCAAACCATCTGATAACGCAACTGACTGTAGTTCTAGATCTATTGGCGTAAGGGTAAGGAAATTAATCATCATCATGCTTAGTACAAATTCAACTTGCAAAAATTATAAAAGCAAGGAACAGAAGCAAACTGGCAAGTTTTATCTCTATGTGTGTCCAATTTTACATTCAAGGAAATGCTGAACTACTTTCAAAATTTTACTGGTCTTTATTTCTTTAAGTTTTTTGTTTGTTTTTAATTCCGTTTTTGCCAAATGGTGGATTTTTATTAATTTTGGAGAAGAATTTCTGGCCAAGTACCTTCAAACTGCTTGAAGGAATCACAAGAGTAGGATTCTTTGAAGATGACCTGTTGGAACTGAGTGATGTGTTTGTGCTGAGTGGATAACATGTCCTTAGCTTCTGAAAACCAATTTAATTTAATGAAATCCAATTTAGGATCTATTTTCTTTCGGCCGCTGTGGTTTTTAGGACCACACACACAAGTTATGGAAAACCCAAACTTGATTAAAACGATTCCAATCAGAACGCGCGTATAATTCAAGAACAGAACTAAGACACATGAATTCAAGATAAGCAATTTTTCAACAATCTTTTTTACTATAGATTGTATATTTGAATATTTTCCCGAATTTTGGAGACTCACTATGTGGTTTTGGATCAATATTCATGTTCGTAGATTCAGGCAGAATTGGAGCCATTCGAGTTTACATCAGTTCGAATAGACTTGGATGCTATAACTTGCCGAGTCATAAAATCCTAAAATATTTTCAGAATCAGAAGTAGACTCCTCTGAGGATTCTCAACAAACAACCGCCTGTTCTTCAAAATTGGCTGAAGGTTTCTTCTGTGGTCTGCAGACAGCCTTGGAGAATGTGACTGAACTGATGAGAGAGGATAGATTCAATGCCTGGAGAGGACTCTTAACAGCTGCACTTGCATTCATTCACAAGTGGAATGTCCCCACAGAGAGTATGGAAACACTCCTCAATTCGTGTAAGTCTATTCGATATAATCAATTTTTCCATATTTGAAAATTCTTGCTTAAGTCAAAGTTTCCAAGCAAAGTTTCGAAAACAAGTTTTAAAGGTCTAAAGTTGGATATGCGCTCACGTGTAAGTGTCCAAAATAACTGTTCTGGAACTGAGTGCAGTTTTTTGTTAAGAAGATTGTCTTGTATGAAACAACTGATGCTTTTCCAGAGACGTGATTTTCAAAAGCTGAGTAACTTTAAGTCCGTTCCTCAACAATTCTGCAATATCGGATTGTCCTTGGTTACCATAAATTCTTTTCAGACGTGGAAAAACTGGAGTTTGCTGGTGCCTTCCATGCAGTGCTCTTTGAAATGCTATTGGACGATGACGCTGGCCAATCAGATCCCTCAAATCCTTCATCTACAGCTGACTACATTTGCTCACTTCTCTCGCCTTCTTTCCTTTTAAACACAATTGAATCAACCTTCACTCAGAGACACGATGTCTTGAAGGGACTCTACCATGGATCGTCTATTAAGAATTGGTCCAAGAAGAAAACTACCGAGTTAACCAAGTTTGTGAGGTAAGACTTTTTTTGTGCTGCGGTAAGATATGTGTTGTGACCTCCTGTCTATACTCCATGAATTCTAGATAATTTTGCATTGTGAGTTATGCCCTTTATAACTGAGTTCCATGAATTGCCTTAATCGTATGCTGATGGTAGCAGCTGATAGCTGGGACTGTTACTGAAATTCTCTTAGTTTTTACGACTAGAAGAAGAGTATTGGTTTTCTTGAGGTTTTTGAAACCGGAAGTATAGGTGTTCAGCTGGCATTTAAACCTTACAGCAAAAAATGGGTAAAAATAACGTGTGAAAGATTTTTTCTGAGTGAGACAGGCGTTTTTTGAGTCATGCGCTGCGTTCATTCTTTGACTTTTTGATTTTGAAAAGTTTTGAGTCTTGACTCCAGTTTAATTACTGTTTTTGGCCTTTTTAATAGCCGCCCTCTTCTTCTCAGCCGGCTATTATAGCGCTCCTAATTTTTTTTTACGTCATCGAACAAAAAAATGTTTCGCTTTACCTCATTTTGCCGCTTTTTCAACATTTTGAGTGATATCTTTTTGACTTCTCTAGGCTAGTTTCTCTCTTCTCTCATTTTGCTAGAACTGATTTTGAACATCAGTTGCTCAGCAAAGCAATTCAAAATGAACAGAGTCAGTATAAAAAAATGAAGTCAGAAGTAGAAACGGGATAAACCCATAAAGCCCAATTTTAGATGCCCGCTATTTGAACGTCGTTCCTATAATTCTTAGTTACCATCTCGAATGCTTTTTGGTATTGATAGTAGCCCCTGTAGCCTCTCTCTAAGAAACAGAAATGTTCAGCGACAAAATGCCATCAAAATAAATCTGACTTAAAAATGTTTTTGTACAAAAATCTTTTTTTTTCATTATATATGCTTATTGGAATCAACGGCGGCTATTTTCCGGCAATCTGCCGGGTATGTTTGCTTTGTCTATTATTGGCCTACGGCTGTTGTATTTTATACTGATCCTAAGGAAAAATAGTGTCACCAGATTTTGAGTAAATGAATTTATCAATTGGTTTTTCAGTTCCTTTTTTTTGTTTCTTTTTGCTCATATGAGATCATTTGCTGTGTTGAACTTCTTAGTTTGATGTCATTGCAAGATGAAAAAGTTCTGGTCTATTAGCAAAATCAATTCGTAATTCAGTCTTGTACTTCATGACTTGTACTGCTGTTTTTTTCGTCTCCGAGATACTCGCTACGACCATATGACGTCACGATAACTTAAACTCTTCCCTTTTCCCTTCTTTTGTGATTTGTTGACTGAATTGACTGCGTGACGTCATTTTTTCACTCATAGTTGAGGGAATATTTTTGTTCATTTGCATCATTGTTTTTGGTCGCACGTGACTTGCCTCAGTTTCAAATGACATTTTCTTGCTTTAATTCTAGGAGATAAGGTCAACTGACTGTGTGTCACTCTAATTGACGGTTTTTGAGAGAACCTGACAGAATCGGTAATAAATTATACAGATTATTAATCAAAATATAACATCTGAGCATTTAATAAAGAAGAGAAATTACGAAGCTTACGAGGCTAATTTCTGGCAATCTGCCAGCTATGTAATGTGTTACTGTAATAGAATTTTCAAATTGGCAAAACAGGTCGTACAAGTCAATACTCAAAAGAATAAAAGAATTGTTTAGGTCAATCTAGTGCGCAAAACAGAAAGTTTAAAAGAAAAATGAAGGCTGTTATTCATGCGTTATGCTACGTGAGCGAGCATAGTGGGTTTGAAATTTTTCTTATATGCGAAAAAACCTTGCTCGACTTACGTTACTTTTGAAATTGTTTAATTGCTCTCAAACGAAGTTTGTAGCAATTATATTAGTACTGTCGGACTTTTTTAATGCGATTTTTCACTTGATCGATTTTTCGTCTGACGCTTTTGACTTTTCGTCCTCAAAAACGGGATAAACAGGTAGCGCCCAGCGGGCATTAAGTGCTCTTAGAGGCTTTCAGCTCTGTTTCAGCTCAAACTGTTTTGGAGACTTATGGTGTGAAGGGCGGTTCTTAGAGGTTGAGACACACCGCCCCCCCCCCCTTTTGACCCCCACCCCCACTATTGTCTCCACCCCCTACCGCGCTGTTGCCCCCCCCCCAACCCAGTGTTGCCCCGCACCCCATCAGCCCCCAAAGCCGACCGCTCGCCGGTTGTTTGAGAGCAATTTGCCCGACGTTATCCGGTTATGTTTTACTTTTCATTTCAAATGTTTCGATGAAAGTAGTTTCTTTCACAACTTTAACAATTACTTGCATTTGTGGGAATATTATTCACATTTTAAGCTTCTACTAAAGTTTAGTATGAGACTATTAGTGTTTCCTGTCATTTGGCCCTTTTGGACGCTTTTTATCAGTTTCAGCAGTCTGCTATCATTGTACTTTTTTTGTATTCAAACGAAAATTTTGTTTTTCCCCCCAATTTTCCGATTTTTTGACATTTTGCGCGATTTTTTTACTTCCCTGGGCTCGTTCTCTTCTTCACTCTTTCTGCTCAAGTTTCTTTCTAACAGCATTTAGTTGCTCAGCAAAGCAGTTCAAAATAAACAAAGTTGATATCGAAAAAGGAAATCAAAAGTTGAAACGGCATAACTCCCTAAATAAGCCCGCTTTTAGATGCTTGATATTTGAACTTTGTTATAAATAGCCAGACTTATCAGATGTAGTCTTTTGCTTATGATACTAGTCCATGTATCCTCTAACTGAGAATCTGGAGTTCACTTTACTACGGATTCCAATAGATAAAGTGCGCTTTTTGTGAATTTTGTTTATACAATCATTTTTAACATCATTGTTACGATCTCAATCGGGGTAACAATTTTTTTTGGGTTTGTAGAGAAAATGAATTAATTGTCTTTTTTTGGTTTTTGTCTCTTTTTGAAATTGTTGGCTCATTTTTGGCTTTTGTATTTTTTTCAAAAAAAGTTTTGGTACTATCGTTTATTTGAAATTGTTCAGTAGGTTTTTTTTCACTAAGAAGGGGCACTTGAATGTTTGGGATAGACCAGTTTTGACTGAAAAATGAGTGAAACATCGGATTTGCCTTTGCCTTTCTGTGTTTCAATTTTTGTTTTGTGTGTTTCGGTTGTGTTGGTATTCGCTAATTGAACAGATATTTATCACGTGGTCTGTGAAGATTAACTCTCACCGGACAATAATACTTTTGTTTTTCGTTATCCCCACGTTTCTCGGTATAAAGCATTTTTTATGATTTTGCCTAGTATATGGCATGTCAGCCATAACATGAAAATAAAAGCTTTTGCTCGTTATGTTGTAAGCAATTGATTTTAGCGAAAATTGTGCTGATTTTTCAGGAAAATATTCTCAATTTTTGCTATTATTTTACTCTTTCCTAGCTTTTTTGTTTCAATTGAAATAGTATGATGCAGTGAATAGTTGTTTGTAGTTTGATGAGCAGTTGGCTTGTTTCTGGATCTAGTTCGCCTTGGAGTCAATTTAGGTGTCCTCAGAATTTATTTCTTCATCCTCTTTTTTGTTAGGACCATTTGAATTTTATCACGTGTCGAGCGAACGCTTTGGTAACATCTTCCAAACGGCAACTTAAATGGTTCGTAACGTCATTTGGTACAGAGTTCTTTAATTGAATTGTACAGAAATCACTCACCTGGCTAGCTAAAATGACTTCTGCACTCACTTAACTATACTAATATTTGATTTTGAACTCTTATTGCAATTGAAGGGAGGCCACCGAAGATCATAATTAGAAAGTTTTTGTTTGAAAGACACTAGTTGTTGAATTTGATTCTAAAAAGTATGGAATTTGAAAGCGGGTTTCATCTCATCTGGTTTTAATGGTCTTCTTAACTAGCGGTGGGTCGGCCAGGTCTTTTGCGACTTTCGTCTACAATCTGCCGGCTATGTTTTTTTCATCAGTATACTTGTTGTAGTTTTTTTTTATACCAAATGACTTGCTTCACTTTCAACATGGAGTTGCATTACTTCAATTCGAGGACTGTAGATATACCTGAAAGACATCTAGGATATCTTTTCGAGGACTTAAATGTAATTTAAAACTATAAAACACAAACAACGTTTTTGTTTTTTCAATTGCAAAGTATGTCGACATTATTTTTGGTCTTTTTCATTCCATTTTATGTGTGATCACCTTGTGTCCGATCATTAGCCTTTGGTATCGCGCCCTTTTCTCCTTTTTACTTGAGTTTTGCATGATCTTAATTGCTCGCAATGTGAATAAGTTTTGTAGTAACTGTTTACTAGAAAAAGCCCTAATTTGTTAGTGGTCTATGATATGCTTTTGTAACTTGATATTCATACACATGATATGCATACCCCCAATCTAAAGCAAGCTGCAATCGACCATAATTTTCATCCCTTGATGAGCTCCACGCAGATAAAATACTTGCTTGACTAAATTATGTTGAATGATTAACTTGTCTCATCCAATGAGCGGAGAGACTGAAGTTAACTACCAAACTACAAAATCAGGATGGCCATGAGGATTATACTGCATCAATGAAAACCCAATTGTGTGGGTTGCAATTTCAAGATGTGTCGAAATGACAATGTTTTATTTTATAGCTGCGAAGCTGTAAGCTGAGCGTAGCTATATTGCGTTGCTCATGGTTTTTTTACAATTCAAAGAATTTGAATTGTCTTGGGGCGCTGTCTTTTTTACGACTCGAAGAGGAGTATTGGAGAAGTCCTTTTTTTTAATCAATTTTATTGGAGTGATTTTTGAAGCGGGAAATGGAACGCGTGAAAAAATTTGGAGTGATTTTGGCGCTGAACAAAAGTGAAAAGCGGAGCGAAAAGAGAGTGGTTTTTGTTCATACTGCTGTTTTTGAGAGAGCGAGAAATTGATGTGTTAAAAATTTTTTCTCTAAGCGAGCGAAATGTTTTGTTCACGTGCGGCTTTTAAAAGCAGTTTTTTGCAACTTTTGATGTTAATGATGTTTGATTATGATATTGTATTAGTTTTAGGTTTGTTTCGATAGGAATTGAAGGTTTCAAGTAGTTAATATGAGTTTAATGCTAATTTGGAGGTTTTTGATCAGTTTTGCTGATTTTTAGACGAAATTCAATGATTTTTTGCCTGTTTTTTTGTTTTAATGATTTAAGTGAGATTTGAATAGAAGCGTGTTATTTAAAGAACGTTCAGATACCATTTAGTTAAAGTTTTTTGGTATAAAACATTTTTTCTTATGAAAATTGACAGAAAAATTGAGAAATTTTAAACCATTTTGTTAGTTTTTTGCAGTTTTACTCTTTTTTTCTAATCTTAGACCAGTTTCTTAGCCTATTAAGACTTGCACATTGTTTTGCAAGCTTTTCATTGCTCTAATTGCAAAGATACGTTATTCGGCTTTATGTTTCCTTGTACAATTAAAAAAAAAAGTCTAAATTTTTTTCTCGTTTTTTTTTTCAGTTTGTTTTTGGTTTTTGAATGCTGTTTCTATTCTTCCTTAATTTTTTTATGGCATTTGTGGAGGTTCAGGGTTCAGAATAGTTGTTCGAGTTGTTTAGTCATAAGTGTGGGCAGTTTTCTCCTTCGAGTCGTTTCCGGAATTCTTCCGGCTATTTTTTTTTTAAGATCTGTTCACACATTTTCATGTTTTTTGAAGTCAAATTGGAGTAGTGATTTTGGTCAAGCCGAAACAGGAAGTGGAGCGAAAAAGCGAGTAGTCTTGCGGCGTGAAATTTTTTCGCTCTAAATTTAAATGAGAGTGAGAAAAAGTTGTTTGAACAAAAATTCGCCTTCTCGCTAGTGGTTTTTTGTTCACATGCGGCAATATCACTTTGATTTTCAGTTTTTTCGATTTTTTGGATCGGATTGTTTTTCTAAATGGTTTTCCCAATCCATTCATAGTCCGTTCTTGGTCTGGTTTTCTGTTTAGTCAATGAAAATTCTTTGAATTGTACGTCAGGACTTGTCCTGCTATGTTCTTTTGTTTCGTCGTCTGACGCTCTTTTTTCGTTTTAGATTTGTTCACACAGCAAAGCTGAAAAAGTCAAATTTTCTGAATGACTTCTTCCTCTCACTAACGGCATTTGCGCGCGTGACGTCATTTCTCACTCGCTTTAGCAAAAGTTTTTAGGTTAATTGCGTGATTAGATTTTAATCATACGGGACTTACCTCTTTCAATAAAATGACTTTTGCACTTTAAAACTTAAGTTTAATTTGAATTTGTTTAAGGTCAAAGGAACTCATATGTGCAGTAAAGGTCCCTAATAAGAGGCTTCTGTGGAATGAATTTTAACAAGCTTTATTAATTTATCGCTGAATGTTTTTTAGCCTAGTTTTTTGAGCGGCGTCGATTTTTTTTTCAATTTAGATCTGTATCTGTTTCTATCTCTATTATATGGCACGCAGGTCTATTCTTTCGCAGCTATTCCGGCAATCTGCCGGCTATGTTCATTATTTGAACTGATTATAACTTTGCAATTAATTGAGATTCCATGAAGATATATTTGAATAAGGGTTTAATTTAAATTTATTACCTTCAAAAATTATGTTTAAGAGAACTGCACGATGATGATATTTCGAAAGAAAAGAAACAGCGAAGCGCAATGGCGTCTTCTTCCCTCGCTTCAGTTCAAATATCAACACAGTCCCTCCTCAACGCAATGGACGGTTCTTCTTCTCAGTCTACTGTTACTGTGTTCAGTTGTGGTCACGTGGCGAAAAGTGCACTGCAAGATGTGTGCAGATATTGCAACTAGTGTTTTACGGTATTGCGCACTTTTTTGATGTGATAATTTATCCGAAGAGTACTCGAATGGCAGATGTTATACTTATAATTTATTTTTATATTTTGTTATAATTTATCTGATAATTTACTCTAAGGCTAGACTGATAAGCAGATTTGCATTAAGCTCATATATGCTTAATCATATGGAGTACTGTAAAATGCACCGTTGGTTAAGAAATAATTGAACAAAGAAAATGCCAGATAAAGACGTAGTCGGGAATGATCTATAATTTGAGTGATCTTAATGTATTCAATTGTTAATTCCTGTATCAAAATTCAGTAAAGTTTTGAGCCCATTAGAATTAATCACTTAATAGTAAGAAAAACAATTTCTATTATAAATTGTTTTTGGAAAGTTGTGTGATGATTGTGATTAAGAGCGCTGAAACAATCGATGGCTATTGTCCTCGTATTTAGACGAGGAGCACTGAACTGGCTTCTTTCTGCAATCAATAGCTCTAAACGGTGAACTAGAGTTAGTTTTTACAAACAACGTTTGTTACGGTTGGCGAATTAGAGCATATTCTGTAATCCACTAATTTTTGTCGAGTTTCTAAATGGAAAATTGTGAGCAAATACTCTATTGAGCATTTATACTCCTCTGTTAAGCAAATGCTTCTCCTAAGCAACAGTTTGATCTAGAGTGGTGTTTTAACTGTTAAAATTATTCAAAATGAACTCGAATTTGTTCTGACACTGTTTGACCTCAAAGTTGAAAAACATGCTATATATTTACATTTGTTTTCTCTTTTAATTTTGACCAGTTTATTCATTAACCGATTTGTAAGCGCTACCCTTGGAACGCCTATTGATGGTAGACTATTTTGAAGGAGGATTTTTTCAGTCTTCCCTTTCAGTTTTCTCCCGACTATCTTACTATCTTGTTAGACTCCCCGAAGATCTTACACCAAATTGCATAATCTTACAACATTTTTGCAAGAATTTTGTACCATCATGCAAGATAGCTGGTTTCGGCAGGGCGCTTGCGAGATTTACGGTAATCGTGTAGCAGAAACTGCCAATCGTGCTAGAATATTGTAGGAGAATCCGCCTATCATGTGGAACTTTTTAAGAGATATAGCAATTTATCGGTTTTCAGGAATTTGTAGCAATTATATTAGTCCTGTCGGTCTTTTTTAATGCTATTTTTTTGCTTGACCAATTTTTCGTCGGACGCATTTGACTTTTCGTCCTCAAAAACGGGATAAACAAGTAGCGCCCAGCGGGCATTAAGTGCTCTTAGAGCCTTTCAGCTCACTAGTCTTCAAGTATGCGATTCACGGAATCTGTTTTGGAGACTTATACTTATGGTACGAAGAGCGGTTCTTAGAAATTGCCCCCCCCCACTGTTGCCCCCCCGCTGCGCTCACTTACGCCCCTTCAATTACGCTAAAGCTAGCCTCACTAAACCGTGCTTAGCTACTGACGGAGCCAACCGCTCGCTGGTCGTTTGAGAGCAATTCGCCCGACGTTTGTCGATTATGTTTAATATATCTATTAATGTTGAATACTTAGTGGTGTTTTAAACTTTGTTTGTTTTTATTCGATTTATTGTAAATATTTTGGATGATCGAGCGCTGTTTAGAAGCTACTCGAAAGCACTTATTCTAATCAGCAGACACATACTCGCGCACAGCAACGGTTTTTTGTTCTCACTCAACGTTCACATGCTGTATGAAGCTATATTTTTGCTGCTGTCTGCGGTAATGATAGGTCTAATTGTTTGCGTGTTTTTTTTAAACAAAAGATAGCTATCGGTTTGAAAATTAATGTTAATTTTTTAACTTCTTATCTTGCAATCGTAAATGTCATGTCCACTTTTTGTGTTTTTTATGGCTGCGATAGCTGAGCGAATCTATGATTGGTCGTGTCGTGATTTCTATATTTCAACGATTTTTGATTTGTATTGGGGGCGCTGTCTTTATTTACGACTCGAAGAAAAGTATTGGAGCGTTTTCTATCAATATTTTTTTAGAATTTAATACATAATGTAAAAATAAAAGCCGCAAGTGAAAACTAACTCTTTAGGTCGAATTGATGAACAAATTTTACAAGCAGAGAGAATGGTTTCTGATGGAGCTGCGTTTTTGTGAGAGCAATGAGGTGAAATTTGAGCTGATCGAGCTTTTTTGTGATCATGCGGCGTTCTCAATGCAGTTTGTTGTTTTAACTCTTTTTTGGCACAAACAGCTTTTCTCACACAATTTAGCCAGTTAGCCAGTAATTCTACGCTTGGGTGGTTTTCGACCATTTTTTGCTTATAATAGAAATTAAAAGTTTTTAAGCGTCAGTAGGTTATTCGATAGGACTGTGTCTTTAAAATAAATGATTTGCTTCTGTTTTACTTTTTTCTGCCAGTAATTACTGACTTTACGCAAACGCCATCAGAACATTTTTGAGAACAATATTTTGAATGTCAGAAATTGTGCAGAATTGAGAAGTTGACATTTCGATATGTTTTTAGGGTTCTTCTTCCTTTTTCTCGTGTTGTATTGTTATTTCTGTTTAATAGCCGCACAGCGATTATCGGCATTCTCTTGGTTTTTTTTTATTTCTTCAAGATTTTTGTTGCGACCATATGACGTCACAACCACTTCGAATCTGCTTTTTGTTCATTCGTTCATGCAATTTCAACTGAAGTGCGTGTGTGACGTCATTTTTAGCTCTTAGTGGAGCGAGTTTTTTTGTACATTTGCGTGATTAATTTTTTGGTCACACTTGACTTACCTCACTCTCAAAAATGACTTCCTCACTTTGAAATTGACTTTTGTTTACTTTAATTCAAAGAGATAAGGTCAAATGGGTGTGTGCCACTCTAATTGAAGGGTATTTGAGAGCAGCTAATAAAGGTAGCAATATATTATACAGATTTTTAATCAAAATATATCATATCAGCCTTCAATGAAAAGACGAATTTTTTTGGTCTGCTTTTAGACTGCAGATCTACGAAGCTATTGCGGCTACTTTTTGGCAATCTGCCAGCTATGTTTGTCTGTTAGGTAGTCGGTACCTGATTGTGCAAAATCAGAATGGCAAGTTCTTTTAAAACAATTGTTTCGGAGTCGCAAACTATTGGAGTCAAATAGTATTTTTACAATTTTTGTTCTTAATTTTTTCTCGAAATGAGTTTTTAAAAAGAGGGTAACTGAACAAGGCAGTTGGCTGCTTATAAAGTGACGTTTCTAATTCTTGTTGGTTCCTGAATCGTCCGGCAATATTTTAAACTATCTGCTCCCCCATTTTGACTTTCTCTTGGCAATGAGAAGACAAATTGAAGTACCGATTTAGTGATTGTGATAGAAAGTTAGCAAAAAAGCCATTGGTTTTAAGGCATCAACTTTTTCTATCTGCTTTTAAAGTGCAGTGAGAAATTTAGGTCTAATCGTTTTTCGTTTTTTGAGAGAGCGTTTTCCACGTGTGTATTTTTTACTGCTGTTTTCACTTTTTGGCGAATGCTACTAAAGGCGATACACGTGTTCTAATAGTGCCTATTTGCTTTGTTTTTAACTGCTCAATTAATGGTTTCTTATCAGTTCTGGTTTCTTTGTTATCTTTGACTTCTTTGTTGTATTTTAAAGTAATTGCTTTAATGACAAATTCCATTGGGTTTCTAATAAGATATTTGATGTTTGCAGTTTGATCTTGACACTCTGTTAGTGATTTTTGTTCAACTATATTGTTGCTGTTTTGTAGTTTTTGCCACTATCACTTAGTCTTAGTAATGAGAGATCTCATTGGTTTTTGATTAACCATAGATTAACCTGCCTTATGTTTTCTGTTGACAACTAATTATTTTCGACTGTTTAATTTTTTTTTTCAAATTGACCCACTTTTGTTCTTTTTTCGTCGAGGCATATCTCAGTGATGACAGGAGAGAATCCAAATTGAGCCTTTGAAACTTTTCAGTTGGTGTTTAATTGTATTTTGCTACTTTTAATATGTGTTTCAGTATAATTGTGTAGTGGTTCTTTTAGTTTTGCGCTCAGTTGTCGGATTTTTTCTGCTTTTTATTGCGCCACAATTTGATCAGTGTAATGTTTTTGCTGCTAATAGTTGCCATGCTTATATAGAGTTTGTTTCCAACTCCATATGCTTATATAGAGTTTGTTGGCATTCTGTCAGTTAGTGTAAATAATAAAGGAACTCATGTGCTTTTTAATCTTAAATAGTATTGTGCTTAAAGATTCCAGCACATAGTCCGTATTTATTGTCTTTCACGTCCAAAAATGGGAAAAGAGCTATCTTTTTCCATTTTGTTTTTCCGTCCAGATGTTTTTATGGGGTTATGTGCTCTGTTGACAATCAGACTAGTTTCTCTGAAAATGTTCCTAGGCAGGTTTTTTGATTATTCATTTCTTTGGATTTTAATTCACTACTCAAGTTTTTCTGTAGAGATTTTTCTCACGACTATTAGGCGTCACACTCACATTAAATCTGCTTTCTTACATTCTTTCATTAATTAAATTTGACTAAAGGGCGCGCGTGACTCATTTTTCAAATTTATTTGAGCTATTTTTTGAAATTCATTTTTGTGAGAAATTTTTGGTCTTACTTGACTCTGACAAATTACTTGCCACACTCTCAAAGAGACTTTTTCTTGCTTTAATTGAAGATGATAAGGTCGACTGAGTTCATGTCATTCTAATTGAAGGCTGTTTAAGGGCAGTTAATAGACGACATATAAGTTATACAATTTCTTCTAAATAAATCTATAAATATATAAATAAAATATAAATATAAATAAAATAAATATATATAAATATAAATATATAAATATATAAAATAAGAATCAGCAGTTAGTTTTTTGCAAAATGCAAAATCTTCGGTTTTTTGCAATTTTTAGACTTCAGGTCTTCACAGGTATTGCAACTACTTTTTTGACAATCTGCCCGCTTTTGTGCAATTATGTAATAATTTCGTAATAATTAGGTTGTATTGAGAAACTTGAGGCAAAACTGGACAACTATTTCCTCGAAATTATGAAAAATAGGCTCATAATAGCCTAAATCAAACAAGTTTAAATAGCTGCTCAATACAAAGTGACGATTAAAGACGGCATTTATCTTAATCGAGTTTTGTCATATTCCTAAATGAAGGTAGGAATATTAAATTCTCCTTTATTAATTATTCGACAGTTGTACGCTTAAGATTTAACCATGCTTATATTTTCCCCAAGTGCTTGTTATTCCTGGGATCACGACAGTCTGTTTTTTTAAGTTGTATTTTACAGCTTCATCAAGCATACAATAATAAAATTTGCATACAATATTTACGTTAAAATATCAATCAAGAATTCTAAGAGCAGTATGGTCTTTTTAGAAAACGATATATCTGTGTAATTTCTCCTTTTTGCAGGTTTGCAAACCTAAACATTCAATTTACATTTTTGATAAATCTTTCGTAATGAGGTCAAGCTTTTGAATAAAAATTTTTCCGTGTAATATTTCTATGTTGTAGGTGATGAGTTGAGAAAGATGCAAAATAATGGGCTGAAGGTTATTGTTCTCTGTACAGTGTCAAGTGTAAGAGTACTCCTGTTCTCTCTCTCTCTCTCTCTCTCTCTCTCTCTCTCGCTCTCTCTCTCTCTCTCTCTCTCTCTCTCTCTCTCTCTCTCTCTCTCTCTCTCTCTCTCTCTTGTCTAGTTTCGTTGCAGTCGCTATGATGGACAGAAATATCATCGATTATGTTTTTTTTCCGTTTGTGTGGTCTGCTGTTTGTGATTGCTGGTAGTTTTTGAATTATTTTGCATTATAATCCAAGGTGCTATCATTTTTTTTCAACCAACAGTTCATGTTGGGAGTTTGTAACGATGTTTATGGATATGGTTTTTCAGATCTGGCAATGTTTTCGCGATGGACGAGCCAAACCGGAAACGTCTGTATCCCCTCAATCAGCTTCACGATTCTGACTCATTTCCAGATCAAATTGAGATCACGAATCAAATGGCACCGCTAATGTCAATCACTCCGGGAGGATCAAGTTTGGATCAGAATTTTATTGATTCTTATAACACTCACTACTTGAATCGTAAGAAGGCAAAACGAACAGACTATTTGAAAGATGATACGTATAATTGGTGCTTGAAGGAGAATTCAATCACTTCTGAGAAGCGAATTGGTCATCTCTTAAACGCCCTTAAAGAGCAAGTTGCCATAGACCATGTGACGAAAGAGGAGTTTTTCGAGGCCAGTCTGCAGTATGTGGCCAAACTGATAGAAGACAAAAAATGGACGGGTCTTTCGACAGAGAAAGCAATATCTTTGGCTTTGTTGGCAAACTACACACCCAAATCTAATAAAGTGGACCTGTTTAGTTGTAAATATTGTGCTTTGTCTTATCCTCCAGGGAAACATGAATGTGAGACATGCGAAATGACTTTTTCTGTGGAAATGTTTCTGTTTGCTCACCAGGTATTTTGATGCTATTTATTCATTTATTCATGTTTTGCTTCTGCGACAAAAGTTAACATGTATCTTGGTCGCACTCCATTGGTCGCACTTTTGACTAATATTTACACGATGTATGTATAAATTCTGCCTCTCTTACCAGGGTTGCACGCATTTTTTAAATTTTCATGTGATATGCTGGTGCCCGTATTACAGTAACACAGTGAGTCACCACCCACTATTAAGTAATGATATTTCAAATCTGTATATTTGCTATGGCCATATTCTGATCATGTTACTTTATACTATATCGCAAAAAAACAGTCAAAATTCTGGATGTCTGAAGAAAACAATGATCAGTGCCCTTTTCAATTCTTGTGTTTTCATGGCCTAAAATTTTGGTATAAAATTTTAAAGAGCTGAACTAACCGTTCAGATAAGTTTATAGGAGATGGATGAGTTTATAGGTTTCTTAAGCGGAATTTGAAATTTATTTTCGAGATTTCCTTAAAAAAACATTTGATTTTTGAATGATAAAACTATATGTCCATTCTAAATTCATGAACGAAGATGGGATCTGACTTTGATCTGAAAACACTTGAACTATTATTGACCTTAAGATGCTCTGTTAGGGGATTGATTTCTTTTAAATAATAGCCGCCGTCAGCCTCTCAAAGGTTCTTTTTAAGGCTTTCTCTCCTTTTTGCTACAATTCAAAAATTTTAAATTGTTTTGTGGCGCTGTCTTTTTTTAAGATCGATTCAGACATTTTGATTATTTTTGAAGCCAAATTGTAGTAGGTATTTTGGTCACGCCGAAACAGGAAAAAGGTGATGAGTTGAGAAAGATGCAAAATAATGCGCTGAAGGTTTTTTCTGTATAATATCAAATTTTAGAGTAGTCCTGTTCTCTCTATATTGTCTAGTTTTTTTGCGGTTGATGTTATGGACAGAAATATCATCGACTTTGCTCGTTCCGTTTGTGTGGTCTTCTGTTTGTGATTACTAGTGGTTTTTGAATTATTTTAGGCATTAAATTTCGCTATAAAATTGCGCTATATAATAAAGCGCCAACTAACCGTTTAGATAAGTTTATAGGACATGGATGAGTTTATAGGTTTCATAAGCGAAATTTGATTTTTTTTTCAAAATCTCCTGAAAAAGCTTCTGATTTTTGAATGATTAGTGTAAAGATTAGTGTAAAACTATATGCCCATTCAAAATTCATGAACGAAGTTGGAGTTTGACTTTGATCTGCAAACACTTGAACTATAATCGACCCTTAAGATACTCTGCTAGGGGATTGATATTTACCAATAGCCGCCGTCAGCCTCTCAAAGGCTAATTTTTAAGCTATATCTTTTTTACTACAATTCATAAAATTTGAATTATTCTGGGGCGCTGTCTTTTTTTAAGATCGATTCACAATTCGTTTATTTTTGAAGACAAATTGGAGTAGGGATTTTGGTCTCGCGGAAACCGGAAAAACTAGATGAAGCGAAAAAGGAACTGATTTTGCGGCGTAAAGTTTTGCATCACTTTTAAAATTGAGTGAGAAAAGTTTTGGACCAAAACTTTGCTTTCTCGCCGGTTTTTTTGTTCACATGTGGTAAGTTCGACTTCTATTTATGCTTTTTGGATCAATTTTTTTAGTGAATGGTTTTTCAAATCCATTTTCCTTAGTTTCCTCTAGGCATAGTTTTTTGTTTAGCCCTGAAAATATTTTCACTTGTAATCCAGGGCTTGTCCTGCTATGGTTTTTTTAGTTCCTTTGACATAAGTACGACTTTCACATTTGAGATTCTGACCCCACTCTCTGTTTGAAATGAATGGAATTGAGATTTGGTTCTACAAATTTACGAAGTACGTTCACGGTCACAAAGCGAAATCATAAGAACCGGCATAAACCAGTTAAGCCCAGGAACTAAGGCGTCATTGCTCTCCTATATAAAAGGCGAAGTCGACAGATTAAAACAAATCTAATGAAACTGAAAACGAAGTTTAGAACACATTAGGTTGTTATTTTTTTCAATAGGATATCTTCTGAACACTTTTTTAGTCATTCAAAATTTTAGTGTCACTGAACGAAGAGCAATTGTGGTTGTGATAGGAAAAAGACTGTTTTTTTAGGACATCAGCTTCTAAAGGTTCTGTAAGAAAAAATTGTTCACATAGAGGACACATGTGAGGACACACGTAGGCACATAGAGGAGTTTTCGGTTTCCCTTGCGGACTTTAGGTTACACATCTCTAACCAGTTCGATAAATACAGCTTCTGTATTTTGAAAGTAGAACAATTTTTGCTTTAAAATGTCAATATTCTCTGCAAACAATTGCGACACACAGGTTTTTGATTTGCAGGTTCTAAAATATTATCTAGTTCATCAATGAAAGTTATGTTGTTTTGTCGTAGTTTGTTGTATATGACAGTCGAAAGTAATTTTCTTTTATTGCAGCCTAGTTTAGTAATAAGAGCCTTATCAAACAGTCTACCAGCTTTTCAATGAAGCTTCTTGAATTAAGAATCTGATTGCTTACACCGCAACCACTCGTTTTTCTATTTTTCTAAGAAAAAATGGTTCACAGAGGACACATATGAGGACACACGTAGGCACATAGAGGAGTTTTCGGTTTCCCTTGCGGACTTTAGGTTACACATCTCTAACCAGTTCGATAAATACAGTTTCCGTATTTTGAAAGAAGAACAATTTTTGCTTTAAAATGTCAATATTGAGTTCTCTGCAAACAATTGCGACACACAGGTTTAATTTGCAGGTTCTAAAATATTATCTAGTTCATCAATGAAACTTATGTTGTTTTCTCGTAGTTTGTTGTATATGACAGTCGAAAGTAATTTTCTTTTATTGCAGCCTAGTTTAGTAATAAGAGCCTTATCAAACAGTCTACCAGCTTTTCAATGAAGCTTCTTGAATTAAGAATCTGATTGCTTACACCGCAGCCACTCGTTTTTCTATTTTTTGTTGGAAAATCTGAGTAAAATGTTATCAAAAAGATTTTAAGCATGGGTTTCCTCAGTTAGGTGATACATATCCCAGGTTTCACGGATACATAGATATCGGTAGCTCTATCTTAGCTATAAACTAGTGATTCCAAATCGAAGTAATTTTTTTTGAGATCACACATTTACACGAACAACAACTAAGTCAGAGCGGATATAGATTGATTGCAATGTTGTTTGGAATTTGCAATCTCGAAAAGGCTGTGTTTACATCTTGTTAACATAAGTTTGAGACGTATGCTGGTTTGAAACACATAGAGTTAAAGTAATCAAGGTCAAGGAATTCTGCTCCTCTCAATTTGATTTCGGTATATCTTATAATCTGCCATCCAAATGTAGAAAAGAGTGCCGTTTTCGAGGCAAGCAGAAGTAATCCGATTGTCACTTTTTAATAATTTAAGGCAATTGAGCGTTGCTTTGCTAGCATCTTCATACTTCTTCACATGATACACAGTTGGTTGATTACTTAAAACTTTTTATTTGTTACTGGTACAGATTTCTTTGTCCGCCTGGTAAACCTGACAATCGCCGGCTCAGTCGATCCTTGCGACGGCAGTCAATGATCTATAGAAAGTTCTTTCTCATCAGTTTGCAGAATCATGGTTGTGGCAAGTTGTAGATTAAATCCATTGTCTCCTTAAAGCTGAATCATTGGTTGATGGTATTCCAAATATTTTGACATTGTTACGCGTTATACGTTGCTATACGTTGAGAGTTTTGACTCAGATGTTACTGTCAAGTCAGTTCCCAACTCCTTTATCTCTTCATTTCCCGTTAATTACTTTCTCAATTTTTGAAGTTTTTCATCGACTATTTTGTTGACGACAGTCTGAAGTTCCGATCGCAAGAGGGCCACAATTGATTTTTTATAGCTCCGATCGCAATTTTGTCGCAAGTTATATAAAAATTCAGATGACTTGTTTGAGCTTTATTTTCAACTCATTTTGTCCCACACTTAAGAAATCTTAATTATTACAATGGGCTTAGAAAACTGCTATCGATAAACATTATATGGAACCCTAGCATGAAAGCAGTTCGGTTAAAAACTTCGAAAAATCTGTTTTTTAAAATAAGTTTGTGATATTAATTAACCCTATGAAAGAATAGTAAAACTTTATTTTTTTAAAAACGCATCTTATAGAAGAAAAATTGAAAGCATATACTTATTCTAACGAGCTTGTACCTATTGTATAAACATATTGCTTAATTGAAATGTGAAAAGGGGGAAAGTGAAAGTGTTGAAAATTTTGAAAATTAATTTTTCGTCGAGAGATGGTAAAAAAATCGAAAATGCCATTTCAACAATCGATTGTTCTTTCAAGTGCGTCATAATGGTGCCTTTTTTGTATCTCTCCACAAAGGGTATTACTTGGCCAAAATTGAAGAAAACAAAGAAAAGAAAAGGCGGGACGGTATAAAGTTAAAACTCGCAAGTAGATTTAGAAGCCTGAGAGGGTTTCTCTTTTAATTTTTCACCCGCGAATACTAGGTTCCTCAGGTTGTTTCTTTTCGTGAAAACCTAATTTTAGACTCTGCTTGAGTTTCTCGTTGTTAACAGGTCACTGAGCACGGGTATGTGAGCAGCGCTGATGAAACAATTGTTTGTCCATTCTGTGGACACGAGTTCCAAAATGACCCAATACTGTTAGCAAATCACCTTCATGATTATCATTTGTGTCGTTTCAATCACATAGAATGCCCCGAAGGGTGCAGTGAGTTGATTGTGGAAAACAACCCAAAATCTTTACAAGATCATCTATTTACTAAACATCAATGCCAAATTTGTGGTGACAGAATTCTTATCGGCGAATATGACTTCCATATGAAAATGTTCCATTCTGAGCCTCGAGGTACAACCGGCCAAACTGAACTGAACTCGGCTTCAAATTTCACATCTTGGGAAGTTGTTCAATGTGAACAAGCTGACGTCGATGGTATAAAACTTGCGAACCAGGACCTTCAGACCTCAAATTTGAACTCTGCGAAAATAGCTCCTCGTGAACGAATTCAAGTTGGAAAAGATTCTCAAAAAGGCGACCAGTTTGATATGTCATCTATTGAACTTCATGACGTCACTGCCCCGGAATGGAAAGTTTGTACAACATGCAAAATGGCAATGAAAGTTGAACTTTTAGCTCTATGCATGTTTTGTGAAAACGATTCGGATCCTTTCGTTTCTATGGATGAATTAATCTTGCACATTTGGAGGGTGCACGAAAAGAAGCCGAGTATTACCCATATAGTTTGTTCGTTTTGTGAATCAACGTTTCAGAATGTGAAAGGATTTTTAGTTCACAGAGAACTGTCTCACGACTATTGCCATCGCCATTACCTCTGCGGTGCCTCATGCAATTGTCTTCTGCTCTCTGATTCGCTGGAAAAAGCAGCCAAACATATAGAAAGTCGTGATACCATTTGTCATTTGCGATACCCGTTCACAAGTTTAAAAAACCAGAAACATTGCTTTCAGTGCAAAACTTCCGTGGAAATAAGTTATGTATATTATTGCATGTTTTGTAAAATGTCGGGTTTTATCAGTATAACTGAGTTGCTATCGCATTTAATGAAAAAACACAGATGCAAAGTTTACGGCCAGTTTGACTGTAATAAGTGTGAGAAGAGTTTTCACGATCCGAATCGCTTGATTCATCATTTCAAGTTGCAGCATGGAGGGTGCAAGTCACATCGAATGTGTTCTAGAACTGAAGATTGTGACTATGTTTTTCCTTCTGAAGTTCCGCCCATAATTCATAATTGTCATCAAGATCAGTGTTACATAAATCCCACAGTTTCTCAACTTGAGCAATGCGTTGATAGTATTCATCAAGAAATGCGTGATGATCAAATTGCACCGCCGTCGTTAATACGTTCCACAACCATCTCAGCCCCTCCGTTTCTGCTTACGAAGTTCCCTCAGCCCCTGGCTGGGTCCTCCAATTGGTGTACGGGTTTGACGCCGCCTCCCAATTTTAACCCTGATGATCTCGTGTTTACTGAACCATCGTATCGTGCCCAGAGTTCCAATTTCAACCCTTTGCAATCGAGGGACATTTCGTCTTTCTATCCGAGAAGCGGACCTCCAAATGTTCAGTGTGTGAATGAACAACCCTCAATAAATATAAACGTATCGGCAGTAATACAGGAGAGAGAACAACTTGTCAGTTATAGATCAGGTTACCAAAGTTCTTTAATTGGGCCTGGACTACGTGAAATTGTTCCATTAATTCAGGACGATAGAGCTGAAAGGTCGCCGAGGAATCAGTTTTTAGAAGGCACTCGACATGCGCAAACTAATAGGTATCATGAAAGCACCAGAAACTGGTTCAAAGTCGCTAAGAAAGATAAATACAGCCAAACTGTGGGCTTAAGTATGCCAGTTATATCTACTGAAAATCAGATAAGCAAACGAAACGCTCTCGTGCAAACAGACAAACAAGAACGGATTCCTCCTAGAGTTTGTGCGGATAAAGATATCTACAAGGCAGCTTTCAATCTATATGGAACTGTTCGTGTCTGCTTAGTTTGCAATGTTTATCACAAAGACGCCCCCGATATACGTTCCAAATGCGGTTTATGTCCTAATATGTGGTTCCTTTATAGATACGAATTGGATGCCCATTACGAAACGCAGCATAAAATTGAATCAAAAAATGACGCAACGCTCTATAACTGCATGTTTTGCGATAAAAATCAAAGTTTTCAAACTCAATCAGCCCAAAAATTGGTCATGCATGTGGAATTGGTACATAAGCGATTTCCTCATTTAATTTGCGTCAATGCTGATTGCACGATTCTAAACCATCGAGTGCCTCATCAACATCAGAGTGGTGATAAATCAACGCTTTGCAGACAAGTTCTGAACACCTACGACTTCGACTGGTTTGCTCATACTGAAGGGGGCACCCGAGTTGAGTCACTCCGGTTCTATACCTACGATGTCAAATATCGGGCACAATGTAATAAATGTGATTTCGAATATAGTGTGAAAATTGACACGCCTACTAAACAAAGAATGAACGACCGATGCAGACAGTGCGAGAAGGACAAATTGCAACGGGTTTTCATTCACACGTTTGAAAAAGTTATGCACATGAAAAATAAGCACGAAGTTCCGCCCCCGAAAAACTTTTTAGAGGAAAAATTCGCCTGTAAAGTTTGCAACGATTCGGAGCGATACTTCTTAGCTGACATGATTGCCCACAGAAAATCAGTGCACGGGTTTTGTAGTGGTGAGCATTTAATATGTGTAGTTAACGGATGTTTCTATGTAACTTCTGACTTGGAAGAGTATGACATGCATTTGGCAAATGTTCATCAGCCAAATAATAACTGAATTCGTCTTGAACAATTAAAATTACAAAAATTAACATTGACTTTGTATATACCCCCTGTCAATGTTAATTGTAGTAATTTTAATTGTTCAAGACGAATTGTTAATAGCTAAAAATAGCTGATTTTTGCTAACTTTTGCTGAATCCCGCTGCAATATATTTTAGCCATAACAGCAAGCAGTGTTCAGAAGTTAGTTGAAATTGTTAATTTAATTGAAATTGAATAATTTATTAATAGAAATTAATTGTTGAAACGGGGATATCAGTGGAAGAAGAGATAAAATGTATTCAATGTAGTTCAATTTGGTTCATGATGTTACAATATGTCAAAGCTCTGTTGTTATATATAAATATCGTTCTATGTCTACTTGAACTTTTTTCTGAAAAAAATGTGTTCAATTGAAAGTTGCTAAGTTGTCCAACATATATAGAAAGTCCAGATTATAGAAAGTCAACATATATAGAAAGTATGAGGCGGCCAAAAATATAGGACCAATCCGAATTACTACTATTGCGCAGGACCTTAAGATTTATTTTGTGCAAGGCAAATTTCTGACAAAACCTCTTGCTAGTAGCCATAAAATGGTCTTAATAGATCTAAGAGGACGATTGTCGGACCGTAGTAAATGATATTATTTCTGTCCTCTTCGGATTTAATGAACAAAAATTGTGAAGTTCTTAATAATTTTCTCAATGATTGTTCTTAATGATTTCCTATGAAATCTTACCATGTAAATTACTGCTAAAAGGATTTAGAGGAAACAAATGTCAATAGAAAAATCTTTCACGATAGGATTTCCTGGTCACGTCTTACACGGTTTAGAGATCTGATATCACTCGATAAATGTTTCTTTTTTAACATACGATAAATATTCTGCGAAACAAAAGAAGACTCTATGTCGTGGGAGTTCTTCTGTCAGATTTTGTGAGCTTTTCCAAAATTATTGTTTTTTGTGCCGGTTTTTTTCATTTACTTTAGTATATAATCCTGTGCAACGATTGTTCAATCCTATTAATTCATTTTTGTACCAAGTTTACAGCAGAATGTTTGTGAGACGATGTACAAATTCAGCATCAGCGTAACTATTTTAAAGTTTTTCATAGAGGAAATTTTTATTTGTGCGCCTTTTGGTCAATTTTTCATTATTTTTGACGGGTTGTAGGAAGAAAAGGGTACATCAATTTAAATCTCGGAACGAACATGCGGAACTCATAGGAACATTAATTTATAGGAAAAGTGCGTTTAGCTTCTACTCTTAACTCTTTTCAAATCCGACAATGCCTTCTCACAGTTCCCAATTGCTAGAGGTTTTGTGCCCTAACGATCTGTTTCTGCATTAGCGTGTATCATTGCAGTTAAGATGAATTTAAACAGTATTCACTTCTTTCTGCAGCTTAGTTTAAATCAATTAAATTCCTTTATAGATTCCCTCCATAAATTATACAGGAAAATTTCCTTTGCATCCCTGCTTGTTTCAACTTCAGTTAACTGACAAAAAACCGTGCTAAGTTTGACTTTGATAACAAGTTTTGCTCCCTTTTTAATTAACCTTGAAAGAAGTTTGAAGCAAATAATGGAAGCGTGTGTATCTTTTTATGCAAAATTTTTGCTTGACATTTTTCTCTAGAACATCTTTTTGATTTTACTTCTCGGGTAATTTTTTGTTTCTCACGCTTGTTTTGTAGTTTTTTTTTCAGTGATTTTCATTGCGCGTGTTCAGATTCTGTTGCAAAAAAAACGGATTGTGAGCGTTGACCGTACGTAGTGCCATTAGCATTGTGGTTAATGTCAACCATGAGAATCCTAGAGGTCGCGGCTTCGAACTTTACCCTATCGAGAGGTTTTTGCGCCATAAAAGTTTCTAGTCTATGCCCCTTTCCCAATTGCTTGTCTTGCCAGTCGTTAGAGAGCAATTCATCCGGCTTTAGTTGGTTTCTGTTTCTATTTTGTACCACTTTGTTCGTACGCTGATGTCGTACTGTTATTTCGTACGCTGATGTCGTACTGATTTTGTTAATCCGTCTCGCGTTTCCCTCTATAATAATGATATGGAACTCCTATTAGTTATTTCTTCAAAATATTTTTTGTCCATAAAGAAGAATTTACTTATGATGCCTCAATGCATAGCAAAAAAACTTCATGCCGTAATCAGTTCTGCTTTTTGCAGTTTTAATGAATCTGGGAAATTTTTCGCGCAAAGTCTTGCGCTGAGTTATTAGATGTAACTACTGAGTTGAATAATTTCTCCTGTTAATCAGTCCTGTGTTTAGGAAGCGTTTGTTTTAGATCTCGTTCCTTATTGAAAAAATGTTGCATTGGATTTTTGAGAGTGACATCAATTTAAATTTTTCAAGAAATGCAATTAAATTTTGAGCGTTAGATTGTTCTACTAGATGAAAAAATTTTCACAATATAAATATAAAACATTTTCCTCAGCCAGGTGGTTCGTTGGGCCAAATATACTGCAATATATATGTTGATATTTCAGATTCTGCAAATAGACAATATGAAACAAATCAAAATTGCCGAATCATTGATTCATTTTTCTGCACGTTTGGCGTTTTCACTCAATTTGTTATACTGTTGCTAAGCACGTAATTTTACTGGTTTACGATTTAAATTGCTCTTAAACAAAGTTTGTAGCATTTATATTAGTCCTGTTGTCTTTTTATGTGATTTTTTGCTTGACCAATTTTTCTTCTGACCATTATGACTAATTGTTCTCAAAAAACGGCTAAACAGGTAGCGCTCGGAAGGCATTAAGTTCTCTTAGAGCCTTACGGCTGACTCGTTTCCCTACCCCCTCAACTCACTCCACCACGCCTCACCCCTCCACCTCATTCCTCCACGCGTAATACAACACCCCCCTCTGCAAAAGCTGACACACGCTGCCTTCAATTAAGCTAAATCGAGCTTCCCTAAACTGCAGCGACTAATGAAACCGTCAGCCGTTTGAGAGCAATTCGACCAACGTTAGTTGGTTATGTTCTGTTCAGACTAATTATTAATTGATGAATAAAAATTTAGAGTTATTAGCGTTAATTATTCTGAACCTGAAACAATTTTTTGTAGGCTTAGTATTTTATGAAGTTCTAAATACTCTTTTTCTATTAGGTTCACATGTGCTTTGTAGATTTTTTCTTTTCTTCGAGTTAAAATATGTTAGTTGCGTTGATATATCTTGGAATGTGTTCTGTTCCGGAATCGGATCAAATTGTCGTTCACCTGAGATCAAATTTTTGTTTTAAGGTTTTTGAATGATTCAATGATGGGGGATTGCAGTCCTGGAGGCCGCAAAAGACTTTATCCAATTGACCAGCTTTTGTATCAAGACGGAGTTGCAGACCAAATTCAACGGAATGATCCAATTGAAGCAGCTCAGAATTTATCTCAACGTTCATCAGGATATCAAGACAGCTCTGGTCATGTTCTACTAGACGTTAACAACTCGGAGTTCTTGGCTACCAAAAAGGCAAAAATACCAGAGTTTCTTGACAAAGAAACCTACGACCGATGTCTGAATGAAACATCTATAACTTCTGAAAAGCGAATTGGATACCTTTTAAACCTTCTCAAAGAGAAAGTTGAGACAGAAATTGTTACGAAAGAAGTGTTTTATTATATTAGTCAGCAGTATGTTGCCAAATTAATAGAAGACAAAAAATGGACTGGCCTTTCGACAGAAAAAGCGATATCTCTTGCATTGCTGTCGAACTATAAAACGAAATCGAATAAAGTAAATCACTTCAATTGTGCGCATTGTGCGTTGTCGTACCCCCGAGGAAAACACGAATGTGATCAGTGCGAAATGACGTTTACAGTTGAAATGTTTCTCTTTGCTCATCAGGTTAATATATTTTTTTTGCTCCCTTTTGCTAATAATCGCCTAGATTTGCCGTTCAGTTATGCGAAATCTGTGATTTTCTGTTGCGATTTTTGCTATTTGAATACTGAACGTTGAACCTGTTTTTTTTTTAACTGGCTGGCTACTAAACAATACGATTTGAGTTTTGCTGTGAAAAGCCCAGAAACTGTTCCAACCCAAATAATTCCATTACAAAAAGGGCAACATACGCAGCATATTTAATTAAAAATAGCCGAGATCGATACCCATGTCGCCTGTTGAGATTGTTACAAGCAAAGAGACTAGCATTAATACAAACGCAGATTGAGTAGACTTAGCGAAAATTTAAGCTAGCCCAGATCAGTCACAATAAATTGGTGAAATGTAACAAAAATCTGTACAGCGCAGAAAAAATAGCCCAAAGAATTCTGCAATCAACTTGAAGTACAGAGATAAACCTGACATACACTAATGTTTAATGAAGAACTAATAAAAATCTTAAGTGTAATAATTAAAAAAAATAGATTAACTTAAAAATTGAGTTCTAAAGATTGTGAAATTCAATTACGTCTTGATATAATACAATACAAATACAAACGGAATACAAACAAGCTCAACATTAGGCATGCTATAATACGCTTACAAGTTCTATTTCTAAAGAAAATGACCGAAAATTAAATAATTGACTAATAGCCATTTTTTTAATAGAAACTGCTCAATACCAACTCAAACGTAATAAATTGGTATCCAAAACCTCTACGAGCAATATTCGTCTGTTCATTTTCCAGTAAATGCCCTAAAAATAGCCGAAAACTATTAAAATAGCCTAAATGCTACAAAATAATCGAAACACAATAAAAAGTTCATGGCGCAACTCACAGTCCTCTGATCTGGCGAAATTAATTACATACTTGTTTTTATATCAGATATTTTGAGAAGAATGTTTAGCGTCTCTCCATTGTTTCTTGGATTTTATTGTCATTAGTGAGACAGTATTATTAATAGTTCCGGTTTTTTTGCCATTTTGTTGCGTTGTTCAAATTTATGGACCACAAGATAACAATTTCCCCGAAAAAATGGCAGTAAAGAATCAGCTGAGACTGCAAAATCTCTCTCTTTTTTCCCAAAGCAGTTCGAATAATTAGCTTATCCGATGTTATATTTTATCTTGTACATTTGGCTGCTACGATCACGCACTCACACTTATGCGCCCTCACAAATGCATGCACTACATAAAAGCATATTATAATAAAGCTCTTGAAATGTAGATTTCAACCACCTAACTTTGAGTTTTTCTTAAGCGATTTAGATTTTTTTACCAGTAGTTATATTAGTGATACCGATGATAACTCTTGGGGTTGGGGAGAGGTAGATAATTTTAGTGAGCCATTTTACAATTTTTATCTCCTGCTGAAGGTTTTCCAAAAGTTTTTTCAGTTTTTTTGGTCATCCTAAATGTCTCAGTGGTCTTTAATTGTGGGCATTTTAAAATTTAGAGAATTTGAGTTGCATTGTGGTGGTGTTTTTTTAAGATCTCTTCTTTTTTCAAGTACATGTTACGAAGTCAAATTGGAGAATGATTTCGGTCTCTCAAGGTTAGTCAAAGGATCGAGAAGCGAGTACTCTCTAGGCTTGAATTTTTTCACTCTGCTTCTACAGGGCTGCTAAAGAACAGTGTATGAAGAAAATTTTGAGAGAAATAATGTCTTCATTTGCGGCAATATGATCTTTTTTTTGTTTTTTGGTTTTTATGCAAAAAAAATTTTGTATGCGTGGTGTTTTGATTCCGCAAAGTAATCATTGGCTCCCAATGAAAAGTTTTGAAGAGTTTCTTTCTTGATGTAATTTGAAATCTAATGTTTTTAATGACTTTAACATTACTTTTCAAAAAATATTAGAGTTTTTTTTCCATTCTTGTAGTTGCTTTTGTTGTTCTATTGTCTCTGTTTCTTATTTCGATTTTTTTGTAGTTTCAATAATTGTCGAAAAGTTTGGGGATTTTTTGAATTTTGGTTCTTGTCATCGTTATTTAGCTGTTTTGCCATTTTTTCTAAGCAATGGTAGATACCATTGGCTCTCTAACACGTCATTTTCAAATCTTCGTTCCTATCGGTATCAAACAGCACAATACCCACAAGAACGTAATAAACTGTTATCAAAAACTTCTGCAGCTTACCGACTTGATATTACTTTTCACAAAAAAGATCAGTTTTTGGATTTCGTGAATTGTTTTTTTTGTTGTTCTTTAGCTTAGTCTAACTAAAGAAATGTATCGTTTGCGACCTGTTTAATTTTCTTTAATAATTCTATTTTTCGACTCAGTTTTGCATTGGCTGGGAATCCATTTGTCTTCAAAAATTGTTTGTGTATTTTTGATTGTTTTATGCATTGGTTTTTGATCTGTGGGCCGTTTTTTTAAAGAATCGGACCTAAGTATAATTTGTTATATCTTAACCAACCAAGTTTCATTTGGGAGTCCTAATGACTTCGGCTCCCTTCTTTCCAATGTCATTAGTGAAAACTGATTTTTGGCAAATGTCCTCTGTCATTTAATTTGTCTCATTGTTTTTACTAAACTATTTGTTGCTATTTGAAGTACCTTAGTGTTCAGGATTTTATGATGGCCGTATGATGAAAGTATTTGGATCGTATAAATTTGGCTGCACTTTTTTGAGAAAAATGGAATGAGAATTGTTCTTTCCTGTTAGACTGTTGTAACGATTTGTTGTTTAGTGTATGCGTTAATACATGGCGTTTTTAGTATCAGAAGCTGTTCTTCTAATCAAATGATCAGCAAATCAGTCTAAATTGAACAAAAGCGATAGCGAAAATTGGAATCCTGTAAGTTATTCCAGTTGCCTAAAAATAAAATTGTTAAAATAGTCTGGAGCCAGCTTTTCTGGTATTGAGAAATAACAGAGGAAAACTTTATGGACACCTTATTCATAGTTTCTAGTACTTTTCAAGCGTTTCCTTCGAATGTTTGACATCTATATACGTTACATGATGGATAATGCACAAACCCCTTGTTTATCCACTCTTTGTTGAGTCACCCCTGAATTTGGTTGATTAGCTATATCCGACTAGGTTTTTCTATCATAAGGTAAGTCTAAGCGACAAAGGTCTTAGAAGGGACAATACTAGTTTTGGTGCCAGTGCATTATCTATTCGATAACAGATATTAGCAATAATAAGGAATAGTAGGAACGGACTGTTTGAGGACTAGGGCACTTATGTATAAGACATCCCAACTAAAGAGGCCTTAATAACGTAGGCTAAGGTCAAGCCTGAGTTGAAGATGAAAAACTTGATTTTTATGATATTCAATGGTTATTTATTTCTTGTCTGAAAACTGGGAAAACAAGCGTTAAAAAAATTCATTTGACGTTTCTTCTTTGATTTGCGTTAGGAATTGAAAGCGATATTTTTAAAAAAAAATTTGTAGCTTCTGAGCTGATCCTGGTATCATGTCATCCGAGGTTAATGTCGAAACTTTCTGTGCAACGCAAAGCACCAGGCGAGCCCTCTTGTTACTTGTGTCATCAAATTTTATTTTATTTTTTTTCTAGGTTAATTTAAATTTTCAACCCTATACATGTTCCAGCTTAGGCAAAGATCGTATTTTGAAATAGCGTAAAACAAAATTGTGACCGGAACTTAGATTAAAAGCAAACAGTCAGGTAGGGAGATATAAGCTTTTAATCACAATCTGTTTTACTGGGATATTTTGATTACAGGTTACTGCACATGAGTACGTGAGTAGTTCTGCTGATGTCATTGTGTGCCCATATTGCGATAGCGAATTCGAAAATGATTCTGTAATTATAGCAGCCCACCTTCAAGAGTTCCATGTGTGTCAATTCAATCACATTGAATGTCCTGAAGGTTGTAGCCAACTAATTGTAGAAAATAATCCAAAAGCCCTTCAAGACCATATTGTCGAAAAACATCAGTGCAGAATTTGCCGCGATCACATTCCGAGCGGCGAGTTGGAATTCCATATGAAGATGTTCCACGGTGAACATCAATGTACAACCTGTGAAACTGAACCAAAGTCAAGGTCAACTTCAATTTCTTCAGTTGAAAATCTCCGTGAACCAATCCAAATTAGTATTGTAGAATCTGAGAAAGAAGATCAGATCTCAAAAGTTAGATCATCTTCGGAAGTAGCTTTGCGCGAGTCGAATGAAGCTGATGACGTTGACAAATGTGATCAGTTTGATATTTCGACCATTGAACAACATGACGTCACTGACCCGGAGTGGAAGGTATGCAAAACGTGCAGGTTGATAATGAAAGTAGAAACGCTAGTTTTATGCACTTTTTGCGAAGATGATTCGGATCCGTTTATATCCGTTGATGAATTAGTCGTCCATATTTGGAACGAACATAAGAAAACGCCGCGAGCTGTCAATCTCAATTGCTCTTTTTGCGAAGTTAGACAAACTAGCATAAATGGGTTTTTATACCACAGGAAATTTAATCATGAGTTATGCAATCGCCACTATCTATGCGGGGCATCGCTTGACTGTCTTTTGCTCTCTGATTCACTGGAAAAAGTTGGCAAACATATAGAACGGAGCGACACAATTTGTCATTTGCGGCATCCGTTCGGTGGTTCCAATCAAAAGAAATGCTGCTTTAACTGCGATTTCATTTTCGACATAAGTTTCCTATACAGCTGTGTGTTCTGTAAAATGCCCAATTTTATCTGTGTAATTGATTTTATGTCACATATGGCCCAAAAACATGCTTGTAAGGTGTTCGGAGAGTTTGGTTGCATGAAATGTGAGAGAAGTTTTCAAAATCCCCGTCTATTGATAAATCATTACTCATTGGTTCATAAAAGATGCGAATCGCATTGGATTTGTGCGAAAAGCGAAGATTGTCCTTTCGTATTTCCTACAAAATTTTCCTCAATCAATCATAGTTGTTCCCAGAGTGCTCAATTTCTCCAGAAAGATTCCATTAATAATGAACCTGAGAATTCCACCACTGTTAGTCCCCAGCAAATATTGCCGCCATTTAATATTCCAGTTCCACCTATTCAAACTATCATACCTTTTCCACCTCCGTCGTTTCCGCCTACACAGCCGCCTCCCGCGACATCAGCGGAAAGTTCCGAGTGGCTTACGCCCGAAAACGCGCCGCCTAGTATCACTCCAACATCATCAATTAGAGCACCACTCGAGTTCTGGAGGAATTTTGGTTCAAACTGGTTGCCATCACGCAATATGCCGCCTTCGATCGGAGGAATGGCACCTCCAAATATTCAGCTTAATAATCAGCAGCCTTCGTTGAACATCAACGTTTCCGCTGTCGTTACAGAAAAAAGATCACCCGTAGTTAGCACCCCATGTAGTAAAAGTTCTGCCGGGTCAATTGCTATTGGTAAAGCGAACAGAAAATATTATGGCGGATTAGTGTACCCTAAGAAGAAAAAGAATTCAAAAAACCGCGTGAACACTAAAATAGCTACTCAGAAAAATCGACTAGTGTGTACAGTTCAAACTTTTGAAGAGACGAAAAACAGTCTGGGTAAGGTCAATAGAAGCGTTGCTACTAATACCTATGCGATGTCTGTAAACAGATTTTCCCAAACCGATTTCAACGATATGACAATAAGAAAAAGTGTTCAGGTACAAACTATCGAATCACTGCCGGCTCTCCGGAGAGTTGAAGTTGGTAAAAACACTTATGCTGAGGCTGTCAGAAAATTTGGCTTGGTTTATGTTTGCGTGATTTGTAAAATTTTTCATAATAATGCTCCAGATGTTCGAAATAAATGCAATATTTGCCCCAATATGTGGTTCCTCCACAAATACGAGTTGGACTCACATTACGAAACTGAACATATGCTTGAAAGCAAAACCGAAGACGTGCCGTATAAATGCTTGTTATGTGATGAAGAGAGAATTTTTGAAACGCAATCAGCGCAAGATTTGGTTTTGCACGTTGAAGTGGTTCATAAACAGTTTCCGCACTTGTTCTGCGCAAATCTTGAATGTTCGACGCTGAATCATCGTGTACCTCATCAGAACCAAACGCAAAATAGATCGTTTTGCCGACAATTTTTGAACACGACCGACTTTGATTGGTTCTCTTATACTGAGAACAGAACGCGAGTTGAGTCCCGTCATTATTTCAACGTTGATATGAAAGCACGAGCCCAATGTAGAAAATGCAATTTTGACCTCTCTATACCGACTGGACTTTCCATCAAGTTGCATCTTGAATCATGCAAAATTTGTTCCAAGAAAAAAAGGAAACTAAATTTCGTGAATTCATTAGAAAGATTTGCCCATCTGACGAACAATCACGAAGTTGCCGCCCCGAAATATATCCAGACTACTATGGTATGCAAGGTGTGCAACGGTAGCGAGCGTTACTCTTTCGATGATATAATGAAACACAGAGAATTAGTGCACGGCTTTTGTAAAGAGCATTACATTTGTGAATATAAAGGCTGTTTCTTCATCACTTCTGACGTCGAGGAAAATGATTTGCATAGAAGTCGGGCTCACAAACGCCGGAATGAAAGGAAAAAAACTGCTAGTGAAAACTTAGACTCAACAGTTGAACAGATTGCAATGGAACCCAATGTGGCATCTGATGTGGTTCCTTCTTCAGAAGTGGATATTGTTATAAAAGTTGAAGGTGGACTCTCAGATGACCACTTGTCAGCAGATGATTAGGAACTCGAAGAGGAGAAAAGTTAACACTTTTGAAGCAGATATCATAAACTCAATGGAGTTTAAGGCTGGTGGAGTGTAGTAAATAGTTATGGTTTATCTCTCCCTATTTCAAAAACAGTTATTGTTTCAGCTATAAATAATTTATTTAGCCAAATTTTATTCAAATAAATTATTGAATGTAATATTTTCCAAGTATCATTTTAAATCAAATTAACCTGAATTTATGATACAAAATAATCTAAGGCAAAAATAATTATTGTCCAGAGAAATCATCGATTATTATGGTTTCTATTATTTCTGGCAAAGTTCATTAACTGTACCTTATATTTAGATAAATATGCCTACATGCTAACGGAGTACCCAAATAGGGTTGGCTTTTCTGTGAAAAAAAAAATGCTACAAGACCCCCGTAGCATCAAGTTTTTTATAAAAAAAATTTATTGAGTAATTTTTTTCGCCAGGAGGTTGGGGGAGGCGGTAGCTACAGGGGAAACACCTACAAGCACCCTTTTCTGTGTCAAAAAGGAAAAATACAAAAATGTTTATATTTTTTTCTTTCTTTTTTTGTTGGAAGGTTGTAAAGTGGTTAATTAGAAGGGCAGAATCTTGTGGACTGTGTTGCCCCTTCTCTGTTCTCTCCGGGTCTCTCGATTAATATATTGTTGAATTGTTATGTTGATTGGATTCTTATTTTTTAAAATCCGGAGAAATTAATTTCTTATTTGTCAATTTAGTTCAGGAAACTGGAAGGCTTCCTCTGACTTAGATAATGAGACTCTGTAAGTTGCTTGGGGTATGTTAATATTGCAGGAATTGTTCAAGGCTAACATATGGTCATGCAACAATCATTATTCAATTCTGTTTGATCGAATATTTTTGCTAAAATTTTTGCTATTTTTTTTAAATTCAGCCTTTTCATCAAAAATAGACGGAATGAGCTTTTTTAGTCCACTTTGTTGACAAATATTGGAGTAAAACTTCTAAAAACTACTGACAGATTTTCGGGGACTCCAAAGATTGCTAGCTCTACTTGTGGATTCCTTGTGAGTGATCTTGAATTTTGCCGGCTTTTTGCTTATTCAACTCGATAATTATGCAAAATGCGTAATCTATTTTTTGATATATTGTTTTTTTTTGTTAAGTTATCCGTATCAATGATATTCGGAACAATTAAGTGTTCTTCAATAGACAAACGTCAATAGCAAGGGCAGTTTCAGTCTAATCGTCGTTTCTTAAAGTAAAAAAAAACATCGACTGATTACAATCCGTGGATTGTAATCAGACTGAGTACAAATCGTTTTCGAATTTTTTGCTTTTCATTAATTACAGAAAAGAACAATTAAAATCAGCCGTTTTAATGACATGTCTAATTGCATTGCCAGGGAGTTTCAAGGAGACCTATGTATCTTTCAGTCGAAAACTTTTTGTCATTTTTGGTTTTTAAAATACATGTTTTTAAAATAAACAATGGATTATTGAGCTTTGCGAATTTTTTTGGCAAACTTGTGGCTTAAGGTCAGTCAAGACAGGTTGCATCGTGTTTCTAATGAACTAAAATTATACGTTTAGAGCGCTTTTACATTTTAGGTTAATGGTTTTTCTGTTTCGATAGTCCTAGTTCTCGCAATTTTTTTTGGATCCCCATCATTGAGATTCTTTTTCTTTTGTCACATTTTTGACTGGCCAGATACCACGTTGTTGGCATTTGTAAAGAAGGCAGTTTTTCAATTAGTAGTTTATGGTTGGAACTGCATCCACGCCGTCTTCTAGAAGAATTGAATGGAGTTTTTATTTTTGTCGTTGTTTGTCCTTCTGTAGTCGTTTGAAGAATTCTGGAGAATTGCGAGTATTAGCGGCTTCTTATAGAACCTATTTATTGATTTTAATTGACAGCTAAAATTTTTCATTGCTTCAAATCACATGTTCTAAAAAATTACAGACAGGTTTTTTAAATTTGTAGTTTGCTTTTCCTTTTTGTCTACTTGTTACCTAGTCTCCATAAAATCAGGTTGCAAATTGAAATATTTTTGTCGAGGAAGGGCACAACTGAACATATCGAATATTTTTAGTGCAATGTTCATTATTTTTAACGGCCTCGATAGCGGTTTTTTGCAAAAGGTTAAATTAATTTTCGATTTATCTATTTATCGTTCTTTTTGTAGACGTATGACATATTCTAAAGAATGACAGATGTTAATGGTTTTTTGAGAAATAAAAGAATCTATTCAGAATTTTTAGTTGCTTGCTAATGTTTTTATGTCTTTGAAATTATTTTTTCGAGAAAATACAAATACCTAGTCTCATTATTGGTAAGTCCAATCCAATGCCTCATTATTGTTGTTCAAAGTAGGCTGAGTTGATTATATCTCAATTCTATGGATTAGATAGCGGTTTTAAAGTCGTGGACTCCGTTTTTTTGCAAAATTTTTTGGATTTTTTTGTCTGAGTGTGTCGTTTATTTTTTATAGATGTATGACATATTCTGGATAATGGCTGGTCCCTAGTGTTAATATTCAATTCATTCAATGAACAAAGATCTATTGAAATACCTAATGTGAAGAATTGCTGATCTCGATGGCTTTTTGGGAAATAAAAGAATATATTTAGCGATTTTAGTTGCTAGATAATGTTTTTCTGTCTTTGAAATTCTGTTTTTCGAAAAAGTACAAATGTATTTTCTGATTTTTTCCATTCTTGTTTTTTTAAAATCTGTTACCTAGTCTCATTTTTTAGAGGTCCAATGTCTCATTATTGCAAAATTTAATGGAACTTTTTTTTTCGTCTGAACGTGTTGCTTTTAGTAGACGTTTGACATATTTTTGATAATTAGTGGTCTCAGTTATTCATATTCAAAGTATTTAATGGACAGAAACCTATTTAAAACTTCATGTGATATCTAACGGTTTTCATTATTGGAGTTTTTTCTGTTTTCAAGAAAGCATAAACGTACATTTTTTGACTTTGTCGTTTTTGTTCTTTTTTGTCTCCTTGTTACCGAGTCTCATCACGGACTGGTCCCTTTTTAGTGAAGAGCGAACTTGTTTGTTTAGTTGAGATTTTATTTGACACTTACTTTTTTATTATGTTAAGAGTTTTGAATGTAAATATTGTTAATTGATTTTTTTGTTTGTCTGGTCTCGTTGTATTAATAACGTCAGGTCTCATCGGCCCAATAATGTGGCATTTTTTTTACTTTACTAAGTGCTTTGAGTTGCAAGTAATTTTTTTATTCATACACCAATTAGTTTTGATCAATGTGACATTTTTTGAAAGTTTTCTACCTCTTCCTCATTTGGTAGACAAAGGCAAACTTGTGGATAAGCGAGTAGGGAACTTTATATGAGGACTCACAATACCGAGCCTCCTTGTTTTCCTTAGAACTCATTTTTTATACAAAAATGTGAAGCACTAAGTTTAACGAAATTGACTGGTGGTTAGAGTTGCGCAATTTATTTGTCTGGTGAAACAGAGCTAGATGTTCTTGGTTCTTAGACCTACAATTTCAAGATATAGAATGCAATTTAAATATTTCGAGCGAGCTTGCGAGACCCGATATAACAAAATAAACAAGAAAAGTTATCAGTGCCACTATAAGAAGTCAGTTGAAGTCAAATTATTGCGGGGTTTTGGAAATGGTGCCTAAAATCAGGCATTTACTCTCTTTCCAACTGCTTTATGAATTGCAGATGAGCTGCAAACGATGAAACAGTCGAATGCATATTGCGATAAATTCGACTAGGCGTAATTAAGAGCCGGAAATGGCTGTTAAGCATTGCTTCAACGTCACAGATTCGGGAAACCTCTTTTTGTTATGTTTTTTTTAGTTAGCGTAGAAAGAAAACGCTACTGTTCTTTATCTATATTGCGGTTCTGTAAACTATAAAGAGTTTCCAATATCGTCTGAGCTTGAAGGTCTTGATTGCTGAAGATTCTACGACTGAGTTTCCAACGCTATTTGCCATGCTAGTAGTTTGAAAACGTTATCAATTGCTTTCAATTAGTCGTCAAAATTTAAACCTTTGAAAGAGGCTCAACATTTGACCTTTTCAACTAAGTAGAAACATTGCTTCAATGGGCAATATCTGCTTCTTGTTAGTCTGCTTCTTGTTTGACAGCGACTGTTTTTTTCTTGTTAGTTTACGTACAAACAAATAAAAAAGACACGAAGACGCGCATGTTTCTCTGCTTGGAACAGAATGTTACGACATTTGTATTTGGAAGCACTAAGCTTCACATCTCCGTATTCGAAATTATTACGCAGAAACCTTTGCCTTAGCAATGAACTTTTGGTATTAATGAGCGTCTGTGAAATCAATTGTTATATTACTCAATTTACAATAAAGAAGGAATAAAGGTAATATTTGCTTTTAGGAGCGAAAAATGCCGATGTAACCTTCCATTACAAAGGAATCCTTTATTAGCACCTTTTTTCTTGAAAATTGTTAACAAAAAGTTTGATATAACATCAACATAAACCAGTTTGTTCTCAATTGCTTTTGTGTCATCGGCGTTTTTGATTTTGCTTCATCCGATCTTTGTTGAAATCTTTTTTACAGACTTTGAGACCTAGATCTTTACTAAATTTAAGGGCATTTTGATAGAGTCTCAATTCTCTGTTAACTGTAGTTAATGCTATTTTCTAATGTTTGCTTTTCACAGGAATGTGATTGTGGTCAGAAACACCATTAGATTTGGCTATAAAATTTATAACATAAAACGGGTTTAAATGTTGTCTGTGGTGTTTGTTTTTTAATTAAAAACGCAAGTTTCTATTTTTTTATTAAACGAAGTGCTAATATTGGAAAAATAACGTAATTGTTGTTCCTATTTATTATCCGAAATGTCACTATTTATCTGAAATGTACAAAACAAGTTTTTAATTGCTCTCAAACGAAGTTTGTAGCAATTGTATTAGTCCTGTCGGTCTTTTTTAATAGCCGCACAGCGATAGCTGGGGCTATTATTGGCCTTCTCCTGGTTTTTTTTTCGTCGTCGCGATTTTTGTTACAACCATATGACGTCACCACCAATTCAAATCTGCTTTTTGTTCATTCGTTCATGCAATTTCAACTGAAGTGCGTGTGTGACGTCATTTTTTTCGTGTTTTCGAGTTTTTTATTCACTCGCGTGATTAAATTTTTTTTGGTCACACTTACCTCACTCTCAAAAATGACCTCCTCACTTTGAAATTGAATTTTAATTACTTTAAATCAAAGAGATAAGGTCAAATGGGTGTGTGTCACTCTAAATGAAGGCTATTTGAGAGCAGCTAATAGATGTAGCAAAATCTTATACAGATTTTAAATCAAAATATAACATATCAGCCTTCAATGAAAAGACGAATTTTTTTGGTCTCTTTTTTTACTGTTTTTTGGAGACTACAAAGCTAATGCGGCTATTTTCTGTCAATCTGCCAGCTATGTTTATTATGCAATTTTTCGCTTGACCGATTTTTCGTCTGACGCTTCTGATTTTTCGTCCTCAAAAACGGGATAAACAGTTAGCGCCCAGGTGGCCTTAAGTGCTCTTAGAGCTTTTCAGCTCTGTTTCAACTCAACCTGTTTTGGAGACTTATAATTATACTTAGGGTGTGAAGGGCGGTTCTTAGAAGTTGAAGGAACCGCCACGGTTGCCCCCTACTATTGCCCCAACCCCCCACCGCAATGTTCCTTAAGTGTTCGGTAATATGTTACTGCATAAATTATAGATGTAATGGAATGTTCTTCAAGGTTTTATTATCACGATTTTGAGCAAGTTTTTAAAATTTTTGCAATTTTTTCAATTTTTTTGACAATTATTGTCATTTTTCTCGTTTTTCATCCTAACAATAAATCACCCTTACGGTTTGATAATAAATCACTGGAAAATACTTTTGGCCATGGATTAGTTTTCAACTTTATTATCACAAAGTTCAAATGTTTTTAATGCAACTTGCTTTTAAAGTTTTTTGAAAGGTTTTCATTTTTTAGGTTTCTCCAACGTCAAGAGCCACACAACTTCCTCTAGGGCTTGATTATAGGTTACTGCATAGCTTCTTGATGTAATGGAGAGATTTTAATATCAGCTATTTCCTTGAAATTTTTGCATAATTTTTAGTGTTAGTGGAAAGGACTCCAGCTCTAGCAGGTTTTCGATAAAATTTGATTTCTTTAAAATATTTCGAAAATTATCATGTTTATGGAAATTATTATCAAAGTTTATGGATCTTTGAGCCAATGAAACTATTTAAAGCTTGAAATAGGGATACTGGATAGTCTCTTGAGACAATGATATGGTTTTGAATATTTTAATATCTTGAATTTTAGCAATATTTTTTTACAATTTGCGATTGTTTTCAAAAGTTTTGAATATTTTTGTACTTTTCTGAGTTTAACGACCATTACTGGCCAAAGAAGTTTTTCAAGTCTGGGAGATGGGTTACTTGACAGAACTTTCGAGGCAAAAAATTATTTTGAACTTTTTTTAGGAATTTTAAAACTTTTAGGCAACAGGGGCCCTGGGATCTCCTCCAATGTTTGATAATAAGCTTCAGCATAGTTTCTAGAGTTGATGGAATGTTGATCTTTATTTTTATGACTCCAGTTCTAGTAATTTTTGGGTAAAATTTAAAATGTATGTTCTTGAATTTTAAAAATAATTTGTTAAAATTTTAATTGTTTCCAAAATTTAAAATGTATTTTCTTAAATTTTAGAAATAATTTGTTAAAATTTTAATTGTTTCCAAAATTTTTTTAATCTTTTTTGTCTGTCCTTTTCGTTGTTTAACGACCATTACTCGCCAGCGAAACTTTTTCAGTCTTGGAGACGGGTTGCTTGACAGAACTATCGAGACAAAAATTGGTTTTAAACTTTCTATTTAACTTTACCTGTTTCAGTTTTTTCGATATGATTTATTTATTAACAGGGTTAGAAAACTAGAAGTTGCAGTGTCGAATCCAATCAAAGAAGATTTTCGTGTCTCTTTTTCTCTCTTTCGGTTAGGGTTCCTTTCCTTCTCTTTCTCGTTCACGTTTTATCTCTCTCTCTCTCTCTCTCTCTCTCTTTGTTGATGCCGCACTTCAGCTGCTGTTATGTGGCGTAATGTCATCACCTCTGATCCTGATTATCACTGAGTTATAGTTGAAATGTTTTTATCATAAATTATCTAAATGGCACATTTTAGGAAACCATTGTTAATTGCTCTCAAAAGCAATTTGTAGCAAATATATTAATCCTGTTTGTCTTTTATGCAATTTTTCGCTTCGCCAATTTTTCGTGTGACCCAGTTGATTTTTGTCTTCAGAAACGGGATAAAGAGGTAGCGCCCTGAGGCCAACTGCTCGCCGGTCGTTTGAGAGCAATTCGCCTGACGTTAGTCGGTTATGTTTATTTTTTTAATCAAACTTTGATCGAAAAAAGTTTGCTTTCTTCTCAATTTTGGTTGTGAATTTTTTTGAAGTGTAGACCCGGACAGCCTTAAAGGTGACGTAATGTGTGGCATGCCGTTGAAAAGGCCGTTACCTTGGCCAAAATTTAAGCCAATTTGACATGACATTCGACCAAAACTTGCTCACAAACTTTTTCAAAAAAATTATTCGATTTTCTACGTAGAGAAAGTTTGTTTTGATCATATGTTAGTGTGGTTTACCCTCAAAAATGTCTGAACCTGGAAAGTGAGTCCAGCATATAGTTTTCACATTTTTTTTGAAAAATGTGGGAACAATAAAACTAAGTTGTAAACGATAAAACTTGGTTTCAACAAAACCTTGAGAAAGCCTAGTCAATCATCGCCTTTGAACTCACAGAGAAAATTGAAATGCTGTTATGAACAGTTTGTAGCACTTTGTTTGGACATTTAATTAAAGCTTTAATGGATTTTGGCAATTTTGTGCCGTGATGACGGTTCATATAGCGTTCAGAGCGTTCAGAACAACGTTCAGAGCAACTTGACGGAGTGACGTTCAGAGCTACTTGGATCCGTTCAGAGCAACTTTGATTACATTCAAAGGAACTGGATTAGGCTCAGAGCAACTTGGATAGGTTGAGAGCAGCTTGGATACGTTCAGAGAAACTTGGATAGGTTCAGAAGAGCAACTCGGACAGGTTCAGAGCAACTTGGATACATTCAGAGCAACTTTGATTACGTTCAGAGAAAATTGGAATACGTTCAGAGCAACTTGAATACGTTAAGAGCAACATGGATTCGTTCAAGGCAACTTGGAACGTTCACGGCAACTTGGACGTTCAGAGCAACTTCCATGTGTTCAGAGCAACTTGGATACGTTCAGAGTAAGATGGAATGTTCAGAGCAACTTGGACGTTCAGAGCAACTCGGATACGTTCAGAGCAACTTGGAGACGTTTAGAGCATCTTGGAATGTTCAGAACAACATAAAGACGTTCAGAGCAACTTGGTTTCGTTCAGTGCAACTTGGATTCCAGGACGCTCTGAGCAATTTGTTTTCTGTTGCGTTGAGAGTAATTCGGATTCCAAACAACGAGTTTTCACTCAAAATTTTTTACGATAGCACTAAGAAAAGCTACAGTTAAAAAATGTTTTATCAAGACAATTGATGGTCGATCGAGATAGGTTTTTGAAAGATAAGGGCTATGAAAATTATTCTGTCTAAGAAAACCAATTCAGGATTTCTAATGACAACGATTTCAACATATTTGATCGAAATCTCATGGAAGCAACAGAGAATGACAGGAGAAAGTGGATGCTGACAAATCAGATCAAAAACTCTGAAATAATGAAACCCAGTTTTTTAGTTTGAGAAATGTTCTTGGTAATTACGTAACGCAATTAAAAAATTGCTACCAGCTAACCTAATGAACTATCGTTTCTCTACACCTGGAGTTTACCAAAACCCCCAACTTCAACTACAGGAACACAACGGGTGCTGTTCTAAATCAAAAAATTTAAGATGTCATTTGGCGGCGGAAAAATCAAATTGGGGAACTGGGGAGAATTGAACTAATCGAACTATTACACATTCCTTCATGGGCTAATAAAGACTCAAGTTCTGTAATTGTTCCCTAAATAAATTTTCTTGTGAACTATTGCAGCAGAGTATCTTGCTGTCCCAATTAACTTAATGAAGCACATGTTAGTCCACTGTACAGGAAAGATGACCCTGAGGAACCTAACAACTATCGCTCATTTCCCACTCCCCTTGCCTTTCTAAGGTTATTGAAACCATCTTGAGGCGTCAAATTTGTCAGTACCGTCATTACAACAAATTACTAACAGTCGATTCTCTATTATGCAGAGAATTCATCAAAAACAAAACTGACGTAAACAATTTTGTCATAGCAGCTTTTCTTGACCTATCAAATGCTTTTGATTCAATCAATTATGAAATTTTGGATATCAAGTAGGTCAACTTAGGTTTTGATGAAAGCCCAAATAGTCTAATTAGAAGTTTCCTTACGAACCGTCGCCATTATGTTATCCCACAGACTGCATATCAGACGAAATAACGTTTCAGAGAGGTGTAGCATAAAGATCAGTAGTTTTCCCGCTCTTTTTTTACGTTACTGATAGGGCAACCAGAGTTGACTTATACAATATGCTGATGATACTGTTTCTGTTAATTTTTTATGCCTCCTTTTACAAAATAAGGCCAAGTTAGAACAAAACGTCAACAAACTAATTCAACGTTTTCATGAACACCAACTGACAGCAAATACCTCAAAAACTGAATTACTGATATTTGGTAAAAGCAAATGAAAAGACTCTAAGGAACACATAATTATAAATTCAATTCCAATAGATGAGAAACCTGGAGTAAAATATTTACGGGTTTGTATACAAAGCAATTTACCGTTTCAAGGGGAAGTTATAACATGTCCTATGAAATATGGTCCAAAGAATAGAAATATTTATTCTATTAGAACGAGAACGCGTGAGAATCGTCTGAAATTCACTGCTACTAAGCATTTTGTACTACTTGGCTGTTGCCATACACGCAACTGAGCAGAATTGAACTGTAGCATTGGAAAATCTAAGTCGGGCTTTACGGGCAACTTACGTTAGACAGAAATCTGAAGCTTTTCCTTATATCAAAGGCTGTCGAATTATACTCCCCGTAAAAATCTTGCGAACAAAAAGTTTACTTTTTTGGAAACAAACAAAACCTGCTTTTACTCTGTCAACTGGATCTACATTAGTCGCTTGGAGTCTTCATGAGTCTAAGAGGACAAAAAATTGTTCTGGAACCTAAAATTTCTTTCTAGCAAAGTGCAGAACTCATATGTGAGATTGCTGATGCTAGGTTGGAATGAACTGCCAAGTGAAAATGAAATTAAACAAGACAAAAAATCCCCAAGCTACTTAAAATTTTTTTCCTTCGTTTTTAACTTGAACCCTTGTTTGTGGAAGGCTACTTGTTCAACATGGCGTGATTTTAAATTGGGAAATACGAATTAGACTTACTTCTGTTGGGCTGACGTATGAAAACTTGAAAAACTAACGCGTTTTTTTGTGCACAATGTGAATAACTTCTCTTAACTGGGAAACGATATTTGCAATCAATTAAATCTACTTATTTGGTTCAAAGCCAACTCTTCGAGAGAACAAGTTCGAAATCAATGGAAACAGCTATCGCGCTTAAACTTGAACCCTTGTTTGCGGAAGAATACTTGTTCAACATGGCGTGACTTCAAATTTGGAAATATGAATTGGACTTACTGCTGTTGGGTTGACGTATAAAAACTTAAAAACCTAACGCGTTGTTTTGTTTAATATTCGACAAAATTGATGTTTTTTAACTTTTTGGTTGTAAAGCTAAAGTAATAAGTATTTTGTAAATATTTACACTGCCGGAATAACAACAGTTATATACTTTTTGATATGGTTAGGAATTCAGTGTTGTTTTTTAATTGCTCTTGAACGAAGTTCGTAGCAAGTATTGTAAACGTGTTGGTCTTATGCAAATTTTTTGCATGACCATTTTGCGTTTTTCTTCTGAAACATTCTTTGACTTCTCAAGTGACTTTTCACGCTTTCGTACTTCATTTTTGAGTGATCTCTATTGCTCTCACTCCGAAGTAAAGCTTGCTGCTAATATAAAGTCCGTTACAGCACAGCAAAAGTAAGGGTGAGAAAGCCGAGTGGTCAGTGCATCTGGTTATGGATCGGGAGATCAGGGGTTCGAATCCCGGCGTTGTGAAATGTTTTTATACCCGCCTGTCGTTGGAGAGCAATTCTTCCGACATTAGTGGGTTAATGTTTTTAATATGTGAAAATGCAATCCACCGTTTTCATACACTATGTCTCTGCGTTCAGCATAGTTATTCTGTTTGGAGCACAATGTGAGTAACTTCTCTTAACTGAGAAACGATAATTGCAATCAGTTAAATCTACTTATTTGGTTCAAAGCCAACTCTTCGAGAGAACAAGTTCGAAATCAATGGAAACAGCTATCGCGCTTAAACTGATATTAATGCTATTTTGTTGGCCTAGTAATGTTATTGTAAATTTTAGCACAGTAATTGCGGGATTGTCTGTCAGGTACTAAAGAGGGGAAAGGAGGAATTGTAGAAAATATCCGAAATGGCATACAAGAAGTATCAAGGTCCAGTTCCGGCGAGTTTGAGATGTAATTTTTTTTGTAATTTCAGATATCTCTGTTGTGTTTTGAAGGTTATCAAATGGACGAAATCGGGAATGTGAACGAGGATGGGTCAGTAGATTGAAGAAAATAGTGAATGAAATGGGGCTTTAGTTAGGGACAGAAAGTGAATAGGACTGCTTCAACACGTACACTCGCTCCTTAAGCTATTTTTCGGCTAACCTGATTTGCCTGTTGAGTACTGAGGAGTGTTTTTTGCCTATATAAATTTGGACATTTCACTTTTTCACTTTATAGCCCCCCCCCCCCCCACGAAATTAATAGCCACCGCCATTATGTTATAATTACTATGATTGGGGGCTATAGATTTTATGACCACTAAGCTGGGCTATATTGGGTAAGACCCCTAAATTCATTTAAATTCGACCTGCAATTTAGGCTGATTGCAGGTCAAACTTTTTCAGCCTAGTGATTGTTTACATAAGGGGGTACATATGAGTTTTTGGCAGCAATGTTAGTTGATCTTAGGGCAGAATAGGTCATTAGCGCTAACTTGAAAAGTATACAAATTTTTAATCTGATAGTCAATTTGTTAGTAGAGGTCAGAGCTGCTCAGTAAAATTTCAATTATCGAAAATAAAAGAGGCCTCTCTCTTATGTATCAGTTCTAATTTGAATTAAAGTTTACCAACTTAAGATATTCTTTATCGGAGTAAATCTCTTTTCGTCTCGGACTAGGTTTTGTTTGATCTATAATTACTGGTTAAACTCTCTTAAATGATTCTCTGTCTCTTTTTTGTGACAAGCACGTGTGCGTTATATTCAAATACTGATGACAAAGGTTGCGCAAAAACAAAAAATATGAAAAGAGCGTATTTTTTTTTAATTTGTCGAGTAAATGGTTTATCAGCAGTAAAGATTCTTCAATTTAAAAAAAGTTTTAATAGCGCTCTTTTGTTGCTTCTCTTCTAAAACTAATAATAGTGGATAAATATCTGGGAAAATGTTTTATGGTTTGTTTTGTGTCGAATGTTTATCAGAAGATTGATGATTTTTTGCAGCTAAACTCCTTCATGTGACAGCGAGACCAGTATTGATTCGATAATTTTTTCAACAACTGCTACGAGGGAGGATACTAAATGCTCACATCTGTTTTGTTAAGCCAAGTTCAGCCAATTGATTTATATATCGTTTAAAGCCCTTCTGGCGTAGAGCTTTGTTTTATTCGTTTAGCAGTAAAACAGCAAGCTTAGAGTAGGTATTTTGCGGTACTCTTCAGTTTTTGAAATCAGGGTTTTTTTTATTTAGCTGCGAAGCTGTTGCTATTCGGCTCTACTTCTGATTTTTTTTTCGTATCCTCGTCAGATGCTTACTCGATTTATCTTTTTTCACGATGCGAAGTCTAAAAGAAGTATAGTTCACCTGTTCATATTGTTCTTCAGAAGCTATTTGTAAGCTCATTGGCAAGGGCGTTTATTTTAGTCGTATGTTATTTTTGTTATCATAAATGACTTATTCTTACTCTCGAAATGAAAGACATGAAGATACGGTTACGCTAGCACATTCTAAATCATTTCAAGACCAGTGAAAGACAGCTATAGTGGGAAAATTAATTCGATTTTGTGAATTTGTAATTCGATTGAGACAAATGTGATATTTTATTTTCTTTGTTCACTTACTCAATAAAATTGGGTATATGTTGCTATCTGTATGTCATTGCATGACAGTTGATTTTTTAACTATATGCGACAGTTTGCCGAATATGTTTTCCCTATTTTGACCTTTGCTTTTTTGTTTCGTCTGTTTTTTTTGGGAAAAAACAAATGAGTTTTTCGTGCTTTGCACGTTGAATGGTTTTGTTGCGAACATACGACATTTGCTGCTGATTTTTATTTTTTTTGGAATATTTAACAAATCTTTCTTACATTTATTGATATGTTTCATTGAGAGGGTTTACTCAAGTTTATCGTTTGTTTTTTAGCTATCTTTGCCTCCATTTTTGTCACATTTTAAATGGAATATTATGTTTGTTGTAAATAATCTATATAGTCTGAATTTTCTTCACAAACTCAATGTCCCCTATTTAAAACAACTTATGGTATCTCTCCTCGAAGCGCCTCTACTGAAAGAGTTCCTTCTGGTTTATGGTTTAAGAGCGGTTTTTTTTGTTTCCTTTCCGAGATATTTTTTAGGTGTATAGGTTCGCAAGCGTCCGGTATTCTGCTAAGATGAGAAAATTTCATAAGTTCTAAGGATGGCAAATAGCACTAAGTTTCACAGGAATCAGTTGAAGAATGAATGAAAAATTCGTTGTATGCATTTCTTATTTATACTTTTTATTTACATTTTCGTCCAATCAGAATTGAGTTAATTCTATTAATAAATGGTGAATATTTTTTAAGTTTTATTTGAGTCTGACTCTTCATGCTCGATACAACTGAATATGTTAAATATTGTTGTTAACTTCAAAATAACAAAAGTTCATCTAATTTGTCTGCTATCCTAGTGCTTTGCCATCAAAATGTTTTTTTTGCAAATTTTCCATAAAAAAGCAAATCCGAGGAAAAAAATTGAGTAATTGTTTCATGCAAGATCTTTTCCTATCAAATATCTGAAAAGCTGTGGTCGCAAGTTAATTCTCCAAAACAACTATTGGCAGAAGATCGTCTAGAAATTCAATAATCAGTTACAATTGATAAAGCAAAAGAAATGGCATGCATGAAAAAACCGAAGAAAGGGAAAGTGGCCAGTAAAAGTTCAGAAATCCATACAAGATGCTAACGCGATAATTCACAACACATGTTCTGAAAGTGCACTTTGGAAATTCTTCCGCTCGGTCAATAACACACCCAATTCCTTTCAGAGAGATGCGAAACCTCAAAAAACTGATGAAGCATGTGTTCTATTTTATGTGACAGAGTTCATAATGCAATCTGAGTTTTTACTTTTGTCATTGAGTAATTCTCAATTTCTGTGAGTTTGAGCTCTGGTTTTAAGTTCTGTCAAATTTTTCAGTGGTGAAATGCTGAAGTTCGTTGCTTTGCTGTGCGTGCTCGTATGTGCAAGTTGTGCTTGTGAAAGAGTTCATAAGAATGAGCCTGTTGTCATTGGTTGCCAACGAGGTACAACTTTTATCGTGGAGGGCCGCAACGTCAGTTTTATGGCTTATCGTCACTCTTTGTGGTGTGTTGGTGGAGGCATCAGGTGCCCCAGGGATTAGATTATCAATTATCCCCTTCGTAATTGCGGTCGTAGTTGGAGTTCTGCAGTGCAGGAAGAGAATACCCCGTCATTAGCGATGGCAGTAGTTGTAGCGCCTCTGCTGAAAGAGTTCCTTCTGATGTTTAAGGTCTAAGTGTGGTTTTTTGTTTCCTTTCCTAAATATTTTTCAATTGTTTAGGTTCGCAAGCGTCAGGTATTCTGCTAAGATGAGAAAATTTCACAAGTTCTGAGGATGGCAATTAGCACTAAGTTTCACAAGAATCAATTGAAGAATGAATGAATAATTCGTGTTATGCATTTCTTAATTATACTTTTTTTTTACATTTTTGTCCAGCAGAATTGAGTTCATTCTGCTAGTAGATAGTGAATATTTTATAAGTTTTATTTGAGTCTGACTCTTCATGCTCGATACAACTGAATATGTTAAATATCGTTGTTAAATTCAAAATAACAAAAGTTCCTCTAATTTGTCTGCTATCCTAGTGCTTTGCCATCAAAATGTTTTGTAGATTTTCCATAAAAAGGCAAGTCCGAGGATAAAAATTGAGTAATTGTTTCATGCACGATCTTTTCCTATAAAATATCTGATAAGCTGTCGTCGCAAGTTAATTCTCCAAAACAACTATTGGCAGAAGATCGTCTAGAAATTCAATAAACAGTCACAATTGATAGAAAAGCAAAAAATGGTATACATGAAAAAACCGAACAAAGGGAAAGCGAACAGTAAAAGTTCAGAAATCCATACACAATGCTAACGCGATATTTTACAACACCTTTTCTGAAAGTGCACTTTGGAAATTCTTCCGCTCGGTCAATAACACACCCAATTCCTTTCAGAGAGATGCGAAACCTCAAAAAACTGATGAAGCATGTGTTCTATTTTATGTGACAGAGTTCATAATGCAATCTGAGTTTTTACTTTTGTCATTGAGTAATTCTCAATTTCTGTGAGTTTGAGCTCTGGTTTTAAGTTCTGTCAAATTTTTCAGTGGTGAAATGCTGAAGTTCGTTGCTTTGCTGTGCGTGCTCGTATGTGCAAGTTGTGCTTGTGAAAGAGTTCATAAGAATGAGCCTGTTGTCATTGGTTGCCAACGAAGTACAACTTTTATCGTGGAGGGCCGCAACGTCAGTTTTATGGCTTATCGTCACTCTTTGTGGTGTGTTGGTGGAGGCATCATGTGCCCCAGGGATTAGATTCTCATCTATCCCCTTCGTAATTGCGTTTTTAGTTGGAGTTCTATAGTGCAGGAAGGGAATACCCCGTCATTAGCGATAGCTGCTGTCGTAGCGCCTATACTGAAAGAGTTACGTCTAATAATTAAGGTTTAAGCGCGGTTTTTTAAATGTTTCCTTTCCCAAATATTTTTTAAGTGTTTAGGTTCGCAAGCATCCGGTATTCTGCTAAAATGAGAAAATTTCACAATTTCTGAGGATGGCAATTAGCACTAAGTTTCACAAGAATCAATTGAAGAATGAATGAATAATTCGTGTTATACATTTCTTATTTATACTTTTTATTTACGTTTTTGTTCAATCAGAATTGAGTTCATTCTATTAATAGATAGTGAATAATTTTTAATTTTTTTTTAGTCTGACTCTTCATGCTCGATACAACTGAATATGTTAAATATTGTTGTTAACTTCAAAATAACAAAAGTTCCTCTAATTTGTCTGCTATCCTAGTGCTTTGCCATCAAAAGGTTTTTTTTGTAGATTTTCCATAAAAAGGCAAGTCCAAGGATAAAAATTGAGTAATTGTTCCATGCAAGATCTTTTTCTATAAAATATCTGAAAAGCTGTCGTCGCAAGTTAATTCTCCAAAACAACTATTGGCAGAAGATCGTCTAGAAATTCAATAATCAATTAAAATTGACAGAAAAGCCAAAAAAGTGGTATACATGAAAAAACCGAAGAAAGGGAAAGTGAACAGTAAAAGTTCAGAAATCCATACACAATGCTAACGCGATATTTCACAACACGTGTTCTGAAAGTGCACTTTGGAAATTCTTCCGCTCGGTCAATAACACACCCAATTCCTTTCAGAGAGATGCGAAACCTCAAAAAACTGATGAAGCATGTGTTCTTTTTCATGTGACAGAGTTCATAATGCAATCTGAGTTTTTACTTTTGTCATTGAGTAATTCTCAATTTCTGTGAGTTTGAGCTCTGGTTTTAAGTTCTGTCAAATTTTTCAGTGGTGAAATGCTGAAGTTCGTTGCTTTGCTGTGCGTGCTCGTATGTGCAAGTTGTGCTTGTGAAAGAGTTCATAAGAATGAGTCTGTTGTCATTGGTTGCCAACGAAGTACAACTTTTATCGTGGAGGGCCGCAACGTCAGTTTTATGGCTTATCGTCACTCTTTGTGGTGTGTTGGTGGAGGCATCATGTGCCCCAGGGATTAGATTCTCATCTATCCCCTTCGTAATTGCGTTTTTAGTTGGAGTTCTATAGTGCAGGAAGAAAATACCCCGTCATAAGCGATAGCTGCAGTCGTAGCGCCTATACTGAAAGAGTTCCTTCTAATGTTTAAGGTTTAAGCGCGGTTTTTTAAATGTTTCCTTTCCCAAATATTTTTTAAGTGTTTAGGTTCGCAAACATCCGGTATTCTGCTAAGATGAGAAAATTTCACAATTTCTGAGGATGGCAAGTAGCACTAAGTTTCACAAGAATCAATTGAAGAATGAATGAATAATTCGTGTTATGCATTTCTTATTTATACTTTTTATTTACATTTTTGTCCAATCAGTATTGAGTTCATTCTATTAATAGATAGTTAATATTTTTTAAGTTTTTTTTGAGTCTGAGTCTTCATGGTCGATACAACTGAATATGTTAAATACTGTTGGTAACTTCAAAATAACAAAAGTTCCTCTAATTTGTCTGCTATCCTAGTGCTATGCCATCAAAATGTTTTTTTTTGTAAACTTTCCATAAAAAGACAAGTCCGAGGATAAAAATTAAGTAATTGTTTCATGCAAGATCTTTTCCTATAAAATATCTGAAAAGCTGTCGTCGCAAGTTAGTTCTCCAAAACAATTATTGGCACAAGATCGTCAAGAAATTCAATAATCAGTTACAATTGATAGAAAAGCAATAGAAATGGTATACATGAAAAAAACCGAGGAAAGGGAAAGTGAACAGTAAAAGTTCAGAAATCCATACAAAATGCTAACGCGATATTTCACAACACATGTTCTGAAACTGCGCTTTGAAATTATTTCCGCTCGGTCAATAACACACCCAATTCTTTTCAGAGAGATGCGAAACCTCAAAATAAAAAAAACTGATAAAGCGTGTGTTTTTTTATGTGACAAACAGAGTTCATAATTCAATCTTGCAATCTGAGCTTTTACTTTTGTCAGTGAGTGTTTCTCAATTTCTTAGATTGGAAACACAAATATTGCAGAGAATCAGTGGCATATGATTTGATTTCATAAATCGAAAACTATCAGGCTCAAAATTGAGGTTTTGCCGGAAATTTGGAGGTTGCTAACTTGCTTGTGCCTTTCATTACATATAAATTCAGCTGCTTAATTTTTTCAAATCGTTCTCTTTTTTAATCGATCTACTGTCCAAGATCCGATGTGAACCCTGGGACCGATGAAACTGAAGTTGTTGCTTGTTCAGCGTGTGGTATGGAAAACGAAGACAGTACAGCTTATTATCGATGCAACAATTGTCCTAACGAGAGCGAGGGTGGAGACAGCGAAGTTGCTACTTACTGTGACGTATGTGTTGCAAGTCACGTTCGAAAAAAGCACAATGTTGTTGACTACAGAGGCTATGAACCTGCTATTTGCAGTAATCACAAATTGATTTCTTTATGGTTTTGTGAACTTTGTAACGTGGCTATTTGTTCTTACTGTTTGATGTATCACAAATCCCACTCTGTTGTCATGGTAACAGAGAGTGCGGGTGCAGCTAGAAAAGATATCTTTTTGCATTTGGGTGTGCTTGAGACGAATACAAAGAAATTGAATGTTGTTAAAGACGAAATCACTCAGGCTTGCTCTGAAAATGAAATGCAACTGAAAGGCGAAACGCAATTTGTTGATGAGTTATTAGGCAAACTGAAGCAATCATTAGTAAACAGAATAGAACAGGAACACGAAAAACATTCTGTTAAGAGTAAAGTGAACGTCATTGAGGAACTAGTGACTACTTCGGACGCTTCTCAAAACGAGTGTTTGAGTTATCTACGGCAATCGGACGGCAGAATGGTTGAAGCGTTTGTTCGGTCGAAATCAGAGAACGAAAGTTTAACCCAAAAAACAGACAGAATGTTGAACGAACAAAAAAAGTATGTTAATCATGACTTTATTCCTTTGAATACAGACGAATTTGTCAAATGTACCGCTGAAAAGTTTATGCGAGAAATTTACTTGTCACGAGTTAAAGAGTGTTTGGTTCGCAAGAGCTGCGAATCTAGCTTAGTTGTTCCGGGACCTATTATTGCCAAACGTCAGGTGAAGACTTTCTGGCTTGGTTCTTCAATTTTTGGTGGGTTTTTGTTTGAAATTAATGAAGGTACTGACGATGCAGGGCTTTATTTAAAGTCTTGGAGTGTGGAAAAAAGCAGCAATTATCTAATCAAAAAGAAACGTGTGAAAGTGGAATTAAGAAAGTGCGAGATGCCTTCGACATCGGTTCAGCCCTATTCGCATAAAGTGTTCTACTTCACTGCTAGTGGTTTCGATGGTGCTTCCCTGAAACAAAAATATGTCTACTTCGACTCAAACAATGGTATGGTATTGTGTCGAATCTTTGCTAATTTGAACTTTTTTTGAGCGCCACAATCGGTCGAGGAAATTATATCAAAAATTTGAAAAACAAAATTTGTCGAGGAAAATTTTCGTGGAAAAATTTTAAAAATTTATAACTGATTTCATTCCATACGGTTTGAGACACCGTTAGGATTTGGTGAAATTACGATCTGCTTTCAAAATAGTTTCCAGAAGTTGGAACCTGGCAGATTTTCGAAAAATTCCTTTTACCCCGATTTGGACGGAAACAAGGACAGATAGGGCTAATTGTTTTACAAAAAATGCGTGATATTTTGATTGAATGTTAAAGTTGAACATGTTCTTAACTCCGAAGGAGAGGACTGATGGATTGGTATCTGATAACTAAAACTAATTAGAAGAAAATTTAAATGCTGTGCATCTAAAACTAATCTTTATGAGTTTATCCTATTTCTATTTTTCATTTTCTTACTGTGTTTCGATACTGATTCGGTTTAATTTAGATTGTTCTCCTGAACAACTGTTGCTTGTAATCAGAAAAGCAGAATGAGCGAAGAATGAATTAGTAAAAAAGAAGTCAAAAATTCGAGCAAATTGTCGAAATCGGGCTAAATTAGGTAAAGTTCTGAACTTCAATCCTGAGAAGTGAATAAAGAACTGATTAAAAAGTTCCTTGCCTTGAACAGCAGACCAATTGACCACTACAACCAAAGCAGAGAGTAATTATGTTCGAGAAAATAGAAGAAGTTTTGCGAATCCCTCTGAGTGGTTCTCCTGCTTTGGCTTACAAACTTTTTGGCAGGTGTTTGTTGCTTTCTTCAAAACTTGGCTATATGTCTTTTTCACTACTTTCAAAGCAATTCCTGGGGGAGGCTTTGCTTTGATCCTGAAATGTTCTCTTAAGCCTGCAATCTTTTGCGATTTCCTTTTTCTGGCAGTTAATATTTTGCCGTTTTTTGAAGAAAACGCTATCAGATATTGATTTTACGTTTTTATTGTCAATATTTATCAGGTCTCGTTTAATTTTTTTAAGAATTTTTTTGTCTTTGCTGTATTTCACGAGTATCGTGAATTTTTCGTATTCCTTCGGGTGCACTTTTAGAATTATCGAAACAAACATTTTTTCAATGACTCCTTCATTTACCAGTGTAAAGTTGTATTGTATTGCATGTCATCTACTCTGAAGAGGCAATCTATTATGCTCTCAATTGAGATCTTTTTTAGGCTCGTTATATCTGCTATCATTTTTTGTAGCTGAGGTTTCTCGAAACTTTTGAAATGTTTACACAGTTCATTCCAAGTTCTAATGCCATCCCTCTTCTGTGGACTTAGAAAAAGAACTGGTTTTTTGTTCAAAGCCTGTACTGACTCGTACCAGATCTTTTTTGTAAGCTCGCCTGCATTGCTCCAACGAAGAGTTATTTCGAACAGCTTGCATAAAATCTTGATTGGTGGCTTCTACACTCAGAAGTTTGCCTAGTTTCAGCAAGTGCATATGAGCCTCTAATTGTTCCACAAAATACAAGAGATCATCACTAACGCGCGCTGAATACTACTTTCTGGTTCTTGATTTCCTCAAAAATTTAGTCTCTTAAGCAATGTAACTTTTAACAATAATACCCCTCAATGGACTAAAGACTTATTCATTATTGTTTTCACTGCCCCAATCACACTGGACTCTGTTTTTCGTAGCCAGCATTGCTTTAAGTGTATCTTCTTTGGAAAAAGGGTCGGACCGGGGAAAGAATTTGTTCCGACTTAGATGAAAACTGCTTTCTTTTCTGTTTCGTCTTTTAATCCATTGCCTGTTTGTGGCTCTTTTATAGCGAGAAGAAATCGTCTATCGTTTTGTTTTCGTACCAAAAAATTGATTTGTAGCACCAGGTTAGCAATTGTTGTATATGGTAGCACTGCGCAAAAAGTTTAGTCAACTTAATTAATTTAGTGGTGTAGTAACCTTGACAAAATCGAGAGCAGGACTTCGACATTGAGCCAAGGTTTTTCTGTCGTTATTAAACATGATGAGAATAACAACACCCTGGGGCAATTGTATCTGAACTTTTATCTTACTCCTATATAAGAAATGTTCTATCACCATTTTATATGTCGTTTCACCAACCTAGTATCTTACAGAAGCGCAGAACACACAATTGGATAGGAAACGTTTGTTTGGGCTGAGTTGTTCTCAGCTATACCAAGCAATCCTGTTTCCTCTACATCTCTGGTACACAGTTGAACCTCTCCGCACTCCGCAATGATCCGCAGCGACATCTCCACTAGCCCCTGTCTCCCCAAGGAGAGTCCACTGCATAGCTACACAAACTTAGCATTCTACGATTGAAGTTCCTCAACTAGCTACATGAGCTCCTTACTCCACAGATGAGCTCCCCAAACCAGCTACACAAGCTTCTCACTCCACAAATGAAGTCCTCCAGCCAGCTGCACAATCTAACTCCACAATTGAAGCCCCTCAAACAGCTACACAAGCTTCTCAATCTTCCTTGATCACGAGCTGTGAACTCGTTTCGCTGGGCCAATTCCTGACTTCAAGGCTTGTCTCTCCTAGTTCGCTCTCTCTTTCTCCCCACTGATTTCAGAAACACTCTAATGCAGCGCAGAGGCAGAGCAACATTTTTTACAAGGGTTGATTACCTAACTGAAAAAGCTCTGAGACCATAACGTATTGGCTAATGGGAACATAAAGAGAAATCTTGTAACAAAATTTAAAAATAGAATTGTTTGTTGATAACCGTGGCGATAAGCACAAAATTGAGCCCCTAATAATTACCCCAAAGTGCCGCACTTTTTACCAATTTGATGTGATAATTTACATCATTCAGAGATGAACAATCATTAATTCACACACTCCAAATTGGATACAGGTACAAATAATTTTCCATACTACAAACAATTAACATTATACTTTCAATAAAATGTATAATCTGGAAAAGTTCTGAATGCGCTGTAAAATTTTTCTATAATCAACTGCACATGGGATTTTTTTGAAATCTTTATGGACGGGAATTGGAGCAGGAAGTTTTGATGCCGTTTTTATTTCAAGTTCTGAAAATAGGAAAAATGATAGCAAATAGAACGCCTTTTAAGGATTTTCTAATGGATACTTTCCGAAATTTGATGTCGGCTTTAGGACATTTTTTGTAAATTGAAGAATTATTTTACACCTAGTTCAAAGAGTCTGACAAGCACTTGAGAAGAGTTTGAATATGATATTTAGTCAATTTGTTCTTTAAATATAGTAGCAGATTGTGTTTCAATTTTGCTTTAACAACTTCTGATAATTAACTACCGTTTACTCGCCGAGATATGGGAAACGAGTGTTTTAGGCGATGTTTGAAGCATACATACACACACACATACATACATACATTCATACATACACACACACATACACACACACATATATATATATATATATATATATATATACATATATATATATATATATATATATATATATATATATATATATAGTTGTGGGGTGCAATCAGAATTCTTCACTAATTTTGTAGTGTTGACTTTTCAGAAATCTTTGACTCGTTTGAAGTTGTTTTAGGACAAGTACTCGATGAGAAGTTGTTTCCCCACTTTGAAGAGCAAAACATATCTGTTTGTAAGCGCGCCGCTGCTTCTTTCGACAATGGTCAAATCACTTTTGACAAGGATTGTTTTCCGAAAATTACCTGTCGTGCGAAACCAAAGCCATTTTTCAAGCATTGCTGGTTTGACGGTGATGCCTACTTTCAATTGGATAACGGTGACTTGGTTCTTTGTAATTTGGAAACTAACGAACAAAGTGTTTTGGCTTTTAATTTGTATAAATTGCCAGAAGTTGACTACGTCTATTCTATTTATCAACCGCATGACTATTTTCTGGTTTGGTGTTGCAAAAATAAAGCGGTTCACGTTATGAAGCGGATCAGGTTGGGCAATATCGTCACGTTTGAATTAGTTGAGATTTTGCTGTGGAGCGAGGAATGCAGCGTGGTCGAAGTTCGAATTGAAAGTGTTGGAAAAACTTGCAAATTTGCACAGTTCAAGAGCCAACGTCAAATTTACTGCGAAACTTCTAAAGACTTTGTCTTAAAGGACATTCCTGTCGTTATTCTGATTTCATGTGACTGAATTGTTAATGTACTCAACATTAAAGCTACAAGAAACTTTGCTATTGAGTAGCTTTGTATTATTTTACTTTTTTATTTTGCTGGAACTTTTCTGTTGATTTCAAGTTGATTTCAATTTGATTTCAATGTTGTGACTTGATTTCGAGATCTCTTACTGTATTTCAAGATCTGGAACGATCTCTTACGCAATTGAAAAGCGTTGAATTTATTTATTTCTCCTTTTATGTTCATCAAATGAGATTGCCTTGAATAATTCTCTCCCAACTGGCGTGCCTAAAGTATAGAACGCAAAGTCACTATTCCGAGAACGCTTAACTTAGTGCTCAAATCAGTAATCAGATTCAATTTCCGTACAGTGCTAAGACCATCTGTATGAAATCAATACTTTAGCGATTCAGTATATAGCTTTGATTGTGTTCTAATGACTCTGCTGTCCTCACAAAAAGAGTATGAAATAATTTTAAAAAAATTGAGGCATTCTCTCAGAAAATGCGTTTTGTTTAAAACAAATTTCACAATAATTTTGATGACAGTGCATGTCAAAGAGAGACTGGAAGCTTTAGAGTAAATAATTGATTTTGGGAAAAGTTTTATTATCCCGCGGTAACGTTATCATTATTTGTTCTGTTCTCGTCGATTATACAGCTTTCATTTAATTTTTTATCACTTTTCATCTTTGCAGTGGTCTCTTTTTATATAATGCCAAGTGAAATTTATTTTTTAGATTAACCACCTTGGACGTAGGATTTTCTTTTTTATCCATTTTAAAAATTTGATATGATGGTTGAAATTATAAGAAGATCTTTTTAAGCGATAAAGAAAACTCAGAATTGTTTTCGTATCTTTATACTATATATCAACTGCAAAATAAATTCTCAGGGTTATATTTGTGTTCATAGTGCGTTTCGACGGAAAAAAAATATTTTTCACCACAGTCGCATTTTGATCTCTTTTGACTGATTTTTCTTTTTGTTTCACACGCAATTATCTTGTCGGATGGTGCTGTTTTAAAATTGAATACAGCTCTTTGATTGATCTATCATTTCTAATAACTTTCTTGCGAAAAATTACGAATATGTCACTATACTTTTCAGAATTGTTTTCATTTGCTTTTCTTGTTGAAAAGTAGGCATTTCTTTCGAGAATGATTTTTGAATCCTCCCTTAGTTCTTCCATGGAGTGCCATAATTCTTACTGATACCTGCTATTTATCATTATTCGCTTCAACGTTGATAAAAAGTTTCAACCACGAGTTCTTTTGCAAAATTGTTGATGAAAGTTGTAACCAAACTTTTTTTTATTCCTTAGAGCACAACATGTCGAAATTTGAACAACAGTCTTATAACATATTCAGATTTACGCTAGTAAATTTTTCGTGTTACCATAGGGTGAAAATGAAATGCGGGTAACATTTTGTACAGCAGTTTTACCCAATCACTTAGCTGAATAAATAATATATTTGATGTTATTGGTAATATTTTTATGTTGAAGATTTGTAGAGCTTTCGTTTGCTTCAGTGAAATTGATACATACAATTTTTATCGAGAAAGGGCCATGAATTTGTGAAGAGAATGAGACAACTGAAAACTAAAAAATTGACGAAAAGCAGAACGCAAATAAATTTTTCTCAGTTTTAGTATTCTGCGGTCTTTACAGCCATTTTTGAAAAATTTATTTTCATTTTATCTCTTGAGACCAAGAAAATAGCCAAAATTTTCCCAGAAAATAGACAGAAAGCTTTGACATACTGGCCTGTGAAATTCTTCAATTTACTTTGTAAATATTTTTTGTATGTATTTGGGAAGCAGTTTGGCCTAAGATGCTACGTAATTCATCAATTTGAGAAAGAACAAGGAGGCTCGGTAATGTGCGATCGCAAATAAGGTTCCGACCCCGCTCATCCACAATTTTCGCATAATTGTCTACCAAATGAGGAACAGATAGAAAACCCCAAAAATTCAAGTATTCAAAAAAAAATTGGCGTATGAACGAAAAGATAGCCTCTGAAGCAGTTAACTCAGTGGCGTCAAAACCGATGCATTAGATCCATGAGATTTGCCAATATTAAGAAAGCGAGTCAAGACGAACAGCAAAATAAAAGAACAACTACAGACATTAATTACATCATAAAACTTATATCCGTTCTAAAAAACAAAACTTAATATTAAAGTCAGAATAGCGTCAGATAAAACTGAAAATAAACAAAGGAACTTGTAATTAGCCATAAAGTATATGGGACCAGTCCATAATAGGGCTTGGTAACAATTAGACTAGGGAGAACAAAAACAGTAAATTTGAAAAATTCGGTGATTTTTTAAAAAACAATTTCAAAGTACTGAAAACCATTGGAAATCAACTAAAATATCCCACAGGTTTAAGAATACCAGCGTTTCTAAAGATGGGAATTAAGAAATCTCGGTATTCAATCAAATTCAATTCAAATTGTATCTGAACTTTTATCTTACTCCTATATAAGAAATGTTCTATCACCATTTTATATGTCGTTTCACCAACCTAGTATCTTACAGAAGCGCAGAACACACAATTGGATAGGAAACGTTTGTTTGGGCTGAGTTGTTCTCAGCTATACCAAGCAATCCTGTTTCCTCTACATCTCTGGTACACAGTTGAACCTCTCCGCACTCCGCAATGATCCGCAGCGACATCTCCACTAGCCCCTGTCTCCCCAAGGAGAGTCCACTGCATAGCTACACAAACTTAGCATTCTACGATTGAAGTTCCTCAACTAGCTACATGAGCTCCTTACTCCACAGATGAGCTCCCCAAACCAGCTACACAAGCTTCTCACTCCACAAATGAAGTCCTCCAGCCAGCTGCACAATCTAACTCCACAATTGAAGCCCCTCAAACAGCTACACAAGCTTCTCAATCTTCCTTGATCACGAGCTGTGAACTCGTTTCGCTGGGCCAATTCCTGACTTCAAGGCTTGTCTCTCCTAGTTCGCTCTCTCTTTCTCCCCACTGATTTCAGAAACACTCTAATGCAGCGCAGAGGCAGAGCAACATTTTTTACAAGGGTTGATTACCTAACTGAAAAAGCTCTGAGACCATAACGTATTGGCTAATGGGAACATAAAGAGAAATCTTGTAACAAAGTTTAAAAATAGAATTGTTTGTTGATAACCGTGGCGATAAGCACAAAATTGAGCCCCTAATAATTACCCCAAAGTGCCGCACTTTTTACCAATTTGATGTGATAATTTACATCATTCAGAGATGAACAATCATTAATTCACACACTCCAAATTGGATACAGGTACGAATAATTTTCCATACTACAAACAATTAACATTATACTTTCAATAAAATGTATAATCTGGAAAAGTTCTGAATGCGCTGTAAAATTTTTCTATAATCAACTGCACATGGGATTTTTTTGAAATCTTTATAGACGGGAATTGGAGCAGGAAGTTTTGATGCCGTTTTTATTTCAAGTTCTGAAAATAGGAAAAATGATAGCAAATAGAACGCCTTTTAAGGATTTTCTAATGGATACTTTCCGAAATTTGATGTCGGCTTTAGGACATTTTTTGTAAATTGAAGAATTATTTTACACCTAGTTCAAAGAGTCTGACAAGCACTTGAGAAGAGTTTGAATATGATATTTAGTCAATTTGTTCTTTAAATATAGTAGCAGATTGTGTTTCAATTTTGCTTTAACAACTTCTGATAATTAACTACCGTTTACTCGCCGAGATATGGGAAACGAGTGTTTTAGGCGATGTTTGAAGCATACATACACACACACATACATACATACATTCATACATACACACACACACATACACACACACACACATATATATATATATATATATATATATATATACATATATATATATATATATATATATATATATATATATATATATATATATATATATATATAGTTGTGGGGTGCAATCAGAATTCTTCACTAATTTTGTAGTGTTGACTTTTCAGAAATCTTTGACTCGTTTGAAGTTGTTTTAGGACAAGTGCTCGATGAGAAGTTGTTTCCCCACTTTGAAGAGCAAAACATATCTGTTTGTAAGCGCGCCGCTGCTTCTTTCGACAATGGTCAAATCACTTTTGACAAGGATTGTTTTCCGAAAATTACCTGTCGTGCGAAACCAAAGCCATTTTTCAAGCATTGCTGGTTTGACGGTGATGCCTACTTTCAATTGGATAACGGTGACTTGGTTCTTTGTAATTTGGAAACTAACGAACAAAGTGTTTTGGCTTTTAATTTGTATAAATTGCCAGAAGTTGACTACGTCTATTCTATTTATCAACCGCATGACTATTTTCTGATTTGGTGTTGCAAAAATAAAGCGGTTCACGTTATGAAGCGGATCAGGTTGGGCAATATCGTCACGTTTGAATTAGTTGAGATTTTGCTGTGGAGCGAGGAATGCAGCGTGGTCGAAGTTCGAATTGAAAGTGTTGGAAAAACTTGCAAATTTGCACAGTTCAAGAGCCAACGTCAAATTTACTGCGAAACTTCTAAAGACTTTGTCTTAAAGGACATTCCTGTCGTTATTCTGATTTCATGTGACTGAATTGTTAATGTACTCAACATTAAAGCTACAAGAAACTTTGCTATTGAGTAGCTTTGTATTATTTTACTTTTTTATTTTGCTGGAACTTTTCTGTTGATTTCAAGTTGATTTCAATTTGATTTCAATGTTGTGACTTGATTTCGAGATCTCTTACTGTATTTCAAGATCTGGAACGATCTCTTACGCAATTGAAAAGCGTTGAATTTATTTATTTCTCCTTTTATGTTCATCAAATGAGATTGCCTTGAATAATTCTCTCCCAACTGGCGTGCCTAAAGTATAGAACGCAAAGTCACTATTCCGAGAACGCTTAACTTAGTGCTCAAATCAGTAATCAGATTCAATTTCCGTACAGTGCTAAGACCATCTGTATGAAATCAATACTTTAGCGATTCAGTATATAGCTTTGATTGTGTTCTAATGACTCTGCTGTCCTCACAAAAAGAGTATGAAATAATTTTAAAAAAATTGAGGCATTCTCTCAGAAAATGCGTTTTGTTTAAAACAAATTTCACAATAATTTTGATGACAGTGCATGTCAAAGAGAGACTGGAAGCTTTAGAGTAAATAATTGATTTTGGGAAAAGTTTTATTATCCCGCGGTAACGTTATCATTATTTGTTCTGTTCTCGTCGATTATACAGCTTTCATTTAATTTTTTATCACTTTTCATCTTTGCAGTGGTCTCTTTTTATATAATGCCAAGTGAAATTTATTTTTTAGATTAACCACCTTGGACGTAGGATTTTCTTTTTTATCCATTTTAAAAATTTGATATGATGGTTGAAATTATAAGAAGATCTTTTTAAGCGATAAAGAAAACTCAGAATTGTTTTCGTATCTTTATACTATATATCAACTGCAAAATAAATTCTCAGGGTTATATTTGTGTTCATAGTGCGTTTCGACGGAAAAAAAAATATTTTTCACCACAGTCGCATTTTGATCTCTTTTGACTGATTTTTCTTTTTGTTTCACACGCAATTATCTTGTCGGATGGTGCTGTTTTAAAATTGAATACAGCTCTTTGATTGATCTATCATTTCTAATAACTTTCTTGCGAAAAATTACGAATATGTCACTATACTTTTCAGAATTGTTTTCATTTGCTTTTCTTGTTGAAAAGTAGGCATTTCTTTCGAGAATGATTTTTGAATCCTCCCTTAGTTCTTCCATGGAGTGCCATAATTCTTACTGATACCTGCTATTTATCATTATTCGCTTCAACGTTGATAAAAAGTTTCAACCACGAGTTCTTTTGCAAAATTGTTGATGAAAATTGTAACCAAACTTTTTTTTATTCCTTAGAGCACAACATGTCGAAATTTGAACAACAGTCTTATAACATATTCAGATTTACGCTAGTAAATTTTTCGTGTTGCCATAGGGTGAAAATGAAATGCGGGTAACATTTTGTACAGCAGTTTTACCCAATCACTTAGCTGAATAAATAATATATTTGATGTTATTGGTAATATTTTTATGTTGAAGATTTGTAGAGCTTTCGTTTGCTTCAGTGAAATTGATACATACAATTTTTATCGAGAAAGGGCCATGAATTTGTGAAGAGAATGAGACAACTGAAAACTAAAAAATTGACGAAAAGCAGAACGCAAATAAATTTTTCTCAGTTTTAGTATTCTGCGGTCTTTACAGCCATTTTTGAAAAATTTATTTTCATTTTATCTCTTGAGACCAAGAAAATAGCCAAAATTTTCCCAGAAAATAGACAGAAAGCTTTGACATACTGGCCTGTGAAATTCTTCAATTTACTTTGTAAATATTTTTTGTATGTATTTGGGAAGCAGTTTGGCCTAAGATGCTACGTAATTCATCAATTTGAGAAAGAACAAGGAGGCTCGGTAATGTGCGATCGCAAATAAGGTTCCGACCCCGCTCATCCACAATTTTTGCATAATTGTCTACCAAATGAGGAACGGATAGAAAACCCCAAAAATTCAAGTATTCAAAAAAAAAATTGGCGTATGAACGAAAAGATAGCCTCTGAAGCAGTTAACTCAGTGGCGTCAAAACCGATGCATTAGATCCATGAGATTTGCCAATATTAAGAAAGCGAGTCAAGACGAACAGCAAAATAAAAGAACAACTACAGACATTAATTACATCATAAAACTTATATCCGTTCTAAAAAACAAAACTTAATATTAAAGTCAGAATAGCGTCAGATAAAACTGAAAATAAACAAAGGAACTTGTAATTAGCCATAAAGTATATGGGACCAGTCCATAATAGGGCTTGGTAACAATTAGACTAGGGAGAACAAAAACAGTAAATTTGAAAAATTCGGTGATTTTTTAAAAAACAATTTCAAAGTACTGAAAACCATTGGAAATCAACTAAAATATCCCACAGGTTTAAGAATACCAGCGTTTCTAAAGATGGGAATTAAGAAATCTTGGTATTCAATCTTCATGCGTTTACAAAAAGAACAACAATAGACAACAAACTATAAATCAGTTAACTTTTGCCAGAAAACGCTTTTGAAGTCGTAAAGTCATACTTTGGCCCTCAAGATATGTTCCATTGCACCCACTGCGAACACGATAATGTATTATGTGACCTCTTATTAATGAAACCAGGTAACAAGAAGACAAAAAATAAAAAAGGCAGAATTAGGTGACACTTGTTTTTTCGATAAAAATTATCTCAAAAGACATGAAAGCCATTAATTGCAAAATGAAATAATTAAATAGGTTCGTTTATTGTTCCAAAGGAAGCTCTGGAGACCTGCAATTATCCGGAAAATATCTCACGTTTACCAAAAGAACGTAGAATATGACAAAAGTCAAAAATTAATTTACTTTTTTCTTTGAAAAACCCGTGTCGAAGCCAGTAAAGTCATAACGAATTCTTTAAAACATTAGTTTTTGTGACAACAATCCCTTTGACACCTTCCCATGACAACAAAATTGTTATTTTTGGCCTGTAATCAACAAGACTGGTTGACAAACAGACAATGAAAGGAACAAAATTGCAAAGTATTTTAGAAAAGAGTTGTTTTCGAAGTCATGAAAGCCATTAGCTATCTCCTAATATCAGAATATCGGCCCATCTATTCTTCCACGAAAAACCATTGATACCGGGTCATTGTAAAGGAAATTTAAAACGACTAAAAGACAAAGTAGAAACGACAGTTAAAGACAAAATTCGAAAATTCTATTAAATTCTTCGAGAAAGTATTGTCGAAGCCGTTAAAACCAGAGTCTATATCCTTAAGGATTTTAATATTGTCGATTCGGCCTAATTTTGAACGCCAATAATGTGAAATATGAACTGTCAATAACGCTATAATGTGACAAAAATAGAAAACTTGAAAAATGGGCAAATAGCAGAAAATAAAAAATTGTGGAGTCTAGTTGTATCAAAGCCAGAAAACCATAACTTAAGGTGTAAAACTGCAATAAAGGTTGAATTTGAGTTCAGTAGAAAGAGGAAGCATTCTTTCATTGCGGACACTAAGCTAAAAATTGACGGACACTAAGCTAGCAAATTAAAAGTAAATTGGAGGCAAAGTCCAATAAGCCATTTTATATTTTAAAATCAAATATTTTTAAGTCAAAACGACCGTAAGCTTTTAAGTAATAAACTGGATACAAAAATTTGGAGCTTATTAAAAAGTGAATTGGACCTATCACTAGTGTGCTTTGATTTGAAATGTTCTGTTATCCTATAACAAAATTTCGATCTTTTTTATATATTAATAAAATCTTTTTTTTATAAATTAATAAAATACTGTTACAATCCAAAAAAGATTCGGATTGTAATCAGTCGGTTTTTTTTTTTGGAAAAAAAATTCGATCTTTATTATATATTAATAAAAGAAACCGACCGATTACAATCCGAATTTTTTTTGGATTGTAACAGTCCAAGATTGGTCCAAAACTAGCCCTGCTAATGCTGTTTGTCTATTAGGAACAATTAATTATGCGAATATTCTGGATATTGATATTTTGTTAGTTGAAAACTCAAAAATTGATGCTGCGTTTTTGATAATCAACGAGTAAAGTTAGCAAAAAACGGCAAAGTGGTAATTACGGAGCACTCGCAACGGAAGTTGAAGCAGAAATAGCCCCATTTTGAGTGTACCAATATTTTGTTAGAGGTGTGTGGGTGTGTACTTCCTGCAAATTGAATCAAATTGGACTAAAGAAATTTATTTCGTGCTGTTTTTGATGAAAAAGTCTTAATTTTGAAATATTTAGCCAGAATTTTTGACAAAAAAATTAAAACATAGCGGACAATATTTTTTGTCCTGAAATCAACAACAATTTCTTCAAAAAATTTAACAAATTTTAGCAAAATTCGCAAATTTTTGGTCAAAAATTCCGGAAAATGTGAATAAAATCAAAGGAATTCACTCTATTTTCTCAAAAGTTTACACCTCGATAACTCCCTGTAAAAAACGAAAATCCAAAAAAATCTTTTTAATTCCATATTCTACGCCGGACAAGCTTTCTTATGATACCAGTCTCAACTGCCCACGATGAATATATCGATCGGCCAAAATTGACGGAACGAAAAAACCCATTTGAGTATATAGTTCCTCCCCCCCCCCCCCTCAAGAGGGGTCGGAACAAAAATATTTGAGAAACATTCAACAGAATTATTTTCAGTATAACAGACAGTTCGATGATATGCTTGACACGGCAGCAGTATGATTAAATAGGAGTTTGATTAGTTGGTGAAAAGAACAAAAAATTACATTCTTTAAAAACCAAAAATTAAAATCTCAATCAATTCTCTATCTTTTGCTTTCATTGATATCTCAAGATTCTCAAATCAACTTTGACAATATTGTTCTCAGTTGATACGTTTCCTAATTTCCCTTCAGCATAGCTATAAGTATATTTAGCTGTAATAAGAAAGAACATAGGGCAAAATTTTTGTTAGAATTTTGAATCTTTTCGTTCGGTTCGTGTTATTTAAATAAAATTAAAATGCCTGCTGGTCTGTTCGTTGGATTTTCTTTATTTTTAAAAGTATTCGAATTGTCAACAATTTTGCTTTAGATAGAGTACATGAAAAACTATTATACACAACTAACAGAGAATTGACCATGTCGATTTTTTTCACGTCTCAAAATATTTCTAGCAAACATTCATTTTGGATTCATTAGTTCAAATGCGAGATTCAATTATCATAGAATAAAGTTGATCATCTTTAGATTTCGTTAAAAATTTAATAATTAATTATTTTTTACAATATAATTGATGTTTTGTTTAACGTTGCTTTGGTTCTCTTTAGTGGAGGTTTTCGTAACTGTTTTTTATCCATTTAGTAGGAAGACAATGAAATGGATTTGAAAGTGGTTTGCAAAACTGCATTACGTGAAAAAAGTTCACAAACGGTTTGCGCACTTAGTGATCTTTCCCCAAGTTTGGGCAACTGTTTTTACTTTCCTTTTTCCTAAGTATTCTTTTCGAAACACTAATAAAAAATGTCCAGTTCCACGAGTTTGCTTTCTTTATTACAAAATTGTTTTGATATGATTTGTCTGCACTTAGCTTATTTTTGTAAGCATTCAGAGTTGAACTCCAAATGGTTCTATTTCCCATTCTTTTCCGTTTAATTGGTTTTGAATTTATAAAACTACTTAACTTCTGTTTTATTTGCTCAACTGAATCAATTTCTCAAAGGCAGCGGTTACGTTATTGAATTTTGACGTCGAAAAAAGTAAAAACTCTAACTAGTTCTGCTTTGCTAATGCTTCCCTGAGAAAACAACTTTAAATTTTTTGGTGGGTATCGGGGCAGGAGAAAATTCCGCTTGCTCTTGAAAGGATTAAAGTTTTGGGTTAATTGGAAAACAAACAGTTGCTGATTTTTGTACTGTGCATTTATTTCGCAAAAGGATTTTTTTAAAATTCTATTGATCAGATTTTCTGATGTTTAAATTTCTGAGCGCAAAAATGCATTTTTGAGAACTGTAATTCAAACCTTTAGATAAAAATTTTCAATTGACGAGTTTTAACATTGATGAAATACCTCTCAAATCTGACTGAAAGAAATTTCTTCAAGTTGTTTCTCATTACTGCAATGATTCTGAAAGAAATTGCTTCATTGAAATTTAAGAATTTTCTCTCAGAAGATTAAATTTCATAAATAAAAGGTTTCAACTATTTTTGAATTAATTATTTTTTTTTGTTTTAATAAAAACTGGTTACAAACGGCTTCTTTCTGCAGTTAGCCATATGGATTGGCAGTGATTTAGTTCCAAACCATTTACCACAATGCTGGCAATCTTTACCATGTTTAAGTATAGGAGGTTGCATTAAGTTTTTTAAACTCTCTAATTCTTGACTATTCCGGAGACCTTCAGGACACCACATGTTTAAGGGGTCCGAATCGTTGGTTGACCTTTCTCCGAAGTTCATTTCTGGGTTCCGAAGAATCATCATAGTTTTTTCACGCGCTAGCTCGTTCTGCTGACATAATTTACTGCTGTGATAGTTAACTGTCCAGCGTGTTACAGGCTTGGAACAGTACGAACACAGTTCTGAGTGTTTGTCGGCTGTTCCGAACAAGACAGGGTTTGTGGGGTTTTGTAGACGGAATGTTTCGGTATTTGTGTTGGGTCTGTTCGGGATATGGAAGGGCGAGTGATGAGGTGTTGAATCGGATGATGATAATTGATGGGATGTGTGGATGCGATCAATTGGTGCGTTCTGCCACGGCGACCTGAAAAATAAAAAAAAATTAAGGCGGGGTTGCAAAAACATTACTGTTTCTAAATTATAAATGAATCGTCATATATCCATTTATTGAATGCGCTCAAGCCTAAGTGACCTATTTTGAAGTTCATCTAGAATATTCGAAAAAGTTTTGTATTTGGAAATTTGGAACGCGATTTCAGATCATTCGCGAAACCACTTTAGTGCTTATCTTTTTAAAAAGAAAGTCATTGAAATTATTGCTCGATAGCGCATTTTTTAAGAGTGTTTAACTAAAAACCCGTGAAGGTAACGCCCAATAGAAGAGGAACCGTTTTGTGCAATTCTTTTGAAGAAATGTTCTCTGCATCTAAAATGTGACTATCATATGCAACCAGCACCAGCATCTGGAAATTTAGGGAACTCTTTAATTTTGACAATCAGTCAAACATTTCGGGTCTTTCCCATTATAGCCCCCTCCCCCTTATCAACCAGATAAAGTATACCCCCCCCCCCGCAATCATGGTAAATATACCATAAGAGGGGCTATTATTTTTTGTATGGGGGGATAATGGGAAAGACCCAATATTTCTACTCAAAATGTAGCCATTTTCTCGGAAACATTTTTCTAACCCCAAATGAGTAGTTTTGCCCAGTGGGTTCTCCCAAGAAGTTCTGTTGCTCTTCCGGATTGTAAAAGTTTTCTCCCTCACTATTTTTTTACATCTCGCTTCATTGTGGAAATCCATATTGCACATGTTCATCGACTTTCCACAGAAAAAACACGTCTCAACTTTTCCCAGAAGCTTCAGTTTCTCCTGCGTTGACTTCAAGCGCTCTGATTGGTCGAACTCCGAGGAAGCGGATTGGTTCATTTTTCGGACATAGTCAGGCAAATTTTGCTCCTCTCCTGTTCTCGGCGACAGGGGAACAAAATAAACTGAACCTCCTTTTGAGTTCCGAAATTCTCTTTTCTTATTGGCTAAGAATTCTTCTCGCAGATTGGTCACTTCTCTCAATGGCGACGACTCCTCAACATTCCCGCTTTTCTGGCCTAATTTTGAAATTCCTCGTGTCTTTGGTTCCAGACTTCGTTTTGGAGTCAGTGGAACAAAGAAGGTTTCGGCATTTCCAATTGGCTCCATTGGCTGATCCGAACTTGAAGTTCGTGAATCGCTGCTTGACTTTGGATGAATGACGTCAAGGTTTTGGAAAAAATCGGCTTTCGTTTCTTCTCGTCTTTTCATCCATTTGTTTTCCTGCAATTTCTCCCGGGATGAACTCAAACAAGGCGGCTCGGTAATGTGCGATGGCACATAAAGTTCCGACCCCGCCCATCCACAATTTTGGCATAATTGTCTAGCAAATGAGGAACAGATAGAAAAACCCAAAAATTATTTTTTGCGAAAAGTCTTTTTCAAAAAATTCTGTATGAACGATAAGATAGCCTCCAAAGCAAATAACTCAGTGGAGTTAAAAATTGATGCATTAGCTTGATGTAATATGTCAATATTAAGAAAGCGAGTCAAGATGAACGTCAAAAACAAACAACAACAACAGCAACAAACATTATTTACATCAAAAAATTTTTTTCCCTCTTAAAAACTAAATTTAATAACAAAGTGAACATACCGTCAGATAAACCTAAAACTAAACAAAAATAACTAATAAATCACCAGAAACCATATGCGACCAGTCCATAAAAAGGTTTAGTAACAATTATACAAAAAAGAACAAAAACATTAAAGTGAAAAATATAACTTATTTTTTTGAAACAGTTAACTTCAAAGTAATAAATACCATTAGGAATCAATTAACATTACCACAAATTTACAATTACCACTGTTTCTAGAGAAGGGCATTAGGACCTGTCCTTCTTCATTTTTTAAAGCGGCTAAAATGAACAACAAAAAAAACAAACAAAATTTCAATTGAAACTTGCCAGAAAACGCTGCCAAAACCCTCGAGCCATATTTTGTCCCCCAAAATATATTCGATTGCGCCTTCATCAAACAGCTATAAAGTAGTACGTGTCCATTCATTAGTAAGACTAGGTAACAAGTAGACAAAAAAGCGAAGTGCTAAAGTATGAAATAATTTCAATTTTTTTTTCGAAGAAAAATTACATTCAATGTCATAAAAGGCATTAATTACAAACAGAACTATTTGAATAGGGTCGTTTATTCAAAAAAAGGAAGCCCTCGAGACCTGCAGTTACCCAGAATATTTCTCGCATCTACAAAAAGAACGTCAAATAAGACAAAAAATCAAACTAATTTACATTTTTGTGAAAAACCGGTGTCGAAGCCACTAAGGTCATAACAAATTCATTAAAAAAAAAGATTTTGGGACACCAATCCCTTTTATTCCCTTGACACCCATAATGTCATATTTGACCTGTAATGAAATAACGAGATTAGCTAACAAAAAGAAACATAAAAAGAACAAAATTGCGAAGTTAAAAAGTTTTTTTTTTTTAATTTTGGAAAACGATTGTTTTCAAAGTCATGAAAGCCATCAGCTATTTACTAATATCAGAATATCGGTTCTTCTATTCTTCCACGAAAAGCCAATGAAAGTTATCACTATGCAGGAAATTTCATACGACCGAAACGACAAAGTATAAATGACAGTTAAAAACAAAATTAAAAAATTCAATTGATTTCTTCAAGAAAGAGGCGTCGAGGCCGTTAAAACGATTATGTATATCATTCAGGATTTCAATATGTTCAATTGTGCTTTATTTTTAACGCTAATAATGTGACAAGAGAACTGTCAATAATGTGATAATGTGACAAAATTCGGAAACGTGAAAAACTGGCAAATATCGAAACAAACAAAAATCTGAAATCTTGTAGTATCAAAGCCAGAAAACAATAACTTCAGGCTTAAAACTGCAACCGAGAAGAAATGTTAAATCAGTAGAAAGAAGAAGCATTCTTTTTTTGCAGACACTAAGCTGGAAGTTGAACAAATTAAGAAAAAAATAGAGGAAAACTTAATTAAGCCATTATTTATTGAAATGTCAATTATTTTTAAAAGAAACGACCATAAACTTTCAAGTTAAAATTTAAATGGATTAGCTTGGAGCTTTTTAGTAAGCAAACTGGTTGGACCTATCACTCCTGAGCATTGATTCGATATGTTCTGTTTTTTATTTTTAAAGAAAGGGTCCTTTTTTTTAAAAAAAAAGACCGACTGATTACAACCCGATTTCTTTGGGTGGTAGCAGTCCAAGAATGGCCCAAAACAAGCCCTGCTATTGCTTATTGTCCGTTAGGAACATTTGATTTTCGAATGTTGCAGATATAGATAATTTGTTAGTTGAAAACTCAAAATAAGTTCTGCATTTTTGATAATCAACGAGTAAAGTTAGCAAAAAAAGGCAAAGTTTTAACTACAGAGCACTCTCAGCGTACTCTGAAGTAGAAATAGCCCCCCTTTGAGTCTACAAAGATTGTATGAGTGTTGTTTGGAGGTGTACTGTCGGCAAACTTAATCAAAACGGACTAAAGTAGCTTATTTCGTGCTGTTTTTGTTGAAAAAGGCTAAATTTTGAAATATTTATCCACATTTTTTGACCAAAAAAATTAAATCAAAACAATGAACAATGATTGTTCGTCTTCAAAAATAAAATCAACGACACTATTCTTAAAAATTATAACAAATTTTAGCAAAATTGACGAAAATTTAGGCAAAAATTCCGGAAAATGTGAATAAAAACAACGGGAATTCACTCTACTTCTCTGAAGTTCTCAGAAGAAATTCAAAATAAGAAAAGCCGAGAAGATTTTTTATATTTAAAAATAAAATCAACAACAAGTTTTTAAAAAATGTTGACAAATTTTAGCAAAATTGGCGAAATTTTGGTCAAAAATTAGCGAAAATTCCGTAAAATGTGAATAAAAATCAACGGAATTCACACTATTTTCACAAAACTTTAAACCTCGATAACTCCCTGTAGAAAACGAAAATTAAAAAAATCTTTTTAATTCCATATTCTACGCTGGACGAGCTTTCTAATGATACCACTCTCAACTCTCTACGATGAATGTATCGATCGGCGAAAATTCACTGAACAAAAAAAAAACCCATTTGAGTATATAGTTCCTCCCCCCTCAAGAGGGTCGGAACAATTAGCAAAAAAAAAGATTCAAAGACTGCGTATTATTTTTAGTAACGATTGCATAGAAGCAAATTAATGGCGCCCCCACCCCCTCCCCCTAATCACCCTTCCCCTAGATTAGTGGGAGCAAAAAGTTTACAACCATCATCCATTCATGCAATTTTGAAGCAATAATATACTGCGTCACTATATAATTTACGTTTTTGTTACAAAAGGGTAAATAGCTTTAAGTTTTGATTTCAAATAGTGTTTCAAAATTTATATCTCGTTGAGAAAATAAATTTAACCAAAGGTTAATAGATTAAAATTGTCATACGCTTGATAAGAAAAAGTTCATCCCGGCTGATTATCTTCGATATGTTGCGGATTTGGCTTGCTCTGGCTGACATTCGAAATATTGGGCAGTCGATTTATAGGGATGTCGTTATCTGGTGTTTTCGGGATATAGATTTTCGGAATATCGAGGTTATTGCCGAATGATGGAAAATATTCAATATTTCGACTTCGGGTTAAAGCTGGAAGCTCAGCCATAGTTTAAAAATAATAATAAAGAACAAGAGCTATTCTAATTTTTAAAATACAAATCGACATTTTTTGACCGCTTATTTTCCCCGCACCCCAACCTACGTCATAATTTTGTTGGCCAACTAGCAATCACCAGTAATATACTTTGTTTAAATACTTTCGATGGTTGTATAACCGTAATAACAAATATAATTCATCATTTACGTTTCTTTGATTACGCATATTTTTTGAGATGGGATTAATGTATTAGAGACAAAAGCAATCACAACACACACGCACGAGTGCTTCAGCAGCTGCAAAATATAACAAAGAAATCTTACGTATGATAAAAAATACGCGAGCATTTAGACGTGCTTGAAACGTAAGCTAAAACGCGGGGAAAAATTTACGGTATATCCTCAGATATTTTGGGAAAGGCTGTGCTGCTTGCGATGAGGCGTACATTTTACAAACAATTTAAAAACGTGTCCATATTGTTGTAGAAATAAACGGCATAATTATAAAATGGCAGAAAAGCTTTTATGATAGTTACTTTTTGTTGAGAGTAAAAGTCTTGTTGGCGCAAGTGACAGGCCACCTGAAAAATGGTGAAGCACAACCTTCTTTATGAATTTTGTCTGCAGTTACAGCATTTAAGAATTATATGGTGATTAGAAAATGTTGTTAATTTTTGTTTGTGGTGAGGCTTTGTTTGTGATAATATGCAAAATAATACGCAAACCACATATTATTCTTAAATATATTACTCTGTCTGGGAAATGAGATATGAGGCGAAAACTTGATTGGGCGAACGAAATTTTTGAAGCCATTAAGCAAACATCCTGAACTCAAGGTTTGTGGAAATAAGGCGGAAACCAAATAAAAATACTTCAAATCCTCATGCTATAAAGTTGCCAAAAGTCCCAAACAATCGTCTTTATCTGCAAAAGAGTTGTTAACAGACTCGGAAAATATATTTTTTTAAATGTTTTTTATCTTGTTTACCTTACTTAGTGTCAACTCGGCCAATGATTTAAAAAAGTAATCGGGAAAAAACCGGTGGATGTTTAAAATTTGTTATCAATAGCTCTAATGCAAAAAATTCAAAACCACTGGTTGAAAAAAATGACATACGCAAATTTGGGAGCATTGGAGTTAAACAAAATTGTGAAAATGCTCAAAATTCCAGTCAATTCTTGTTTACATTATATTAGCAATCAGATATTTCAGTACATCCTCAAAGTGTTATGAATTGGTATTGTTTTGATTGAGGTCATTTTGGAGTTTGATTTAAGTGAATTCGTTGAAGTGGACATCCTATTTTGCGTTTTTGTTCCGACCCCACTTGTGGGAGGGAGGAACTATATACTCAAATGGGTTTTTTTTGTTCAGTCAATTTTGGCCGATCGATATATTCATCGCAGAGAAATGTGAGTGGTATCATTAAAAAGCTGGTCCAGCATAGAATTCAAAATTAAAAAGATTTTTTTATTTCCGTTTTTTTCGAGGAGTTATCGAGGATTGAAGTTTTGTGTGAACACGGGATATTTGTTCACTTTTAGTGTGATTTTTCAAATTAAGATGTTTTCTATAAAAATAGAATTTCAGACTTCAATTTCTTGCAACAAATGAAACAATTTTGTTTTCCGAGTAGACTAAAGGCGATGAAAAAGATTAGTTCTGGTCTCATAGGGAGCTTCAATATCAAAAATATTCAAAATCTATTTGAGAGCTCTTTTTTATAAAACTTTTTTTACATTTTTTTCGCTTTTTTTAAGTCACCTAGAGACAAGTCACTTTTCATATCAAGTATCCCTTAATGACAGACCTGCTTTACAGTCAATTGAAGCCCAATGAACAAAAAAATAGTTTTCAAGGAATTGGTCATGTTTTTTTTAAAATTCGACTCTGAGTTTTCGTAATTTTAAATGCAATTTTGAATTTTTTTGAGGTTTTACTAATTTTTTGGAGTGATATGGCTTGGACGCATTGACTAGCAGAGCAATAATTTCCGTAAAGAGACTTAAGTGAGCATATCTAGCGCTTTCAGTGGGCAGCTAATGGCTGTTAAAACTTTAAAAATAATTTTTCGAAAATATTTTTGAACAATAACCAATCATAAACTTATTATCGTGAACTGTAAGTCAGTCTCTGTGATGACAGCACCCTCTTCCGTCCTAATATAACCAACGTTGAGCTAGCTGGCGGAATTATGCACTAATTTTTACTAATATGACTTCAATGACACAAGATTTCAAAAAGTTTAAGTTTTTTTTTGATATTTCCGTATTCTTGGTTACTTTTGAAATCTTTTCACATGATCCTAAAAAATGACAAATCCTATTTGCTTAAAAAAGACGATAAGTGGATCATAGATAAATGATTCAGAGAAAAGCTTATGGTTTCAAATGGCTTCGACCTTTTCTTCCTGCTTTTTTCTACTGAATTTTGGTTTCCGCCTTTGTTTTTGTTGTTGCTTTCATAGTCATAAGACTTGTTGTGATGCCCTATTGATCATCTATTGATGATAAACATCCATATACTTTTATTGAAGCATATTGGAGCGTATTTTTTAACTTCCGTTGAACTTTAATGGCTATTAAGAATTTAGAAATAATTTTTCGAAATTTTTTTAAATATTAACCAACCTTAAAGTTTTCGTGAACTGTTAGTCAGTCGCAGTATTGACAGAACCCACTTGCTTTATACTAAAACTAAAATAAACTTCGTTGGCGGTTTGATCTTCTGACTATTGATTATATGATTTAATGACAAAATTATTCAAAAGTTATAAAAAAAAATGTCGGATATTTTTGTGTTATTAGTTAATTTTGAACTCTTATCACATTATCCAAATTTTTATCAAATCCCATTGGCTTCGAAAAGACATTCAATGGATCACAGATAAAGTTTTCAGAGAGAAACTAATGGTTTAAATGTCCTCAAAATATTCTCGCATTTTTTTTACTGAAATTTGGTTTTCGCCTCTTTTGTTGTTGTTTTCATAGTCTTAAGACTTATTGTGATCTTTTATTGATTATCTACACCTTACAGACATTTTTCCTGCCATCGTGTTATTTTTGAGCGTAGTTTTTGACCTCCGTTAAAAACTTTTGATTTTAATGGCTGTTAAGACTTTGAAAAAATGTTTTTCGATTTTTTTTATCATTAACCGATCCGAATTTTTTTTCGTGGACTGTTGGTCAGTCTTAGTACTTACAGGATCCCTTTTTATTTCTACTGCAACCAAAAATAATCTGGTTAGCAGTTATACTTTCTACATATTAGTTTTAAAACTAAAAAATTTTCGGGTACCTTTTCTTATTTTTTGGATCTTTTTGAAGTCTTATCACGTTCTCCTAATACTAATTGTTCCCATTGGTTTGAGGAAGTCTTTCAAGCGATCGTATATAAAGCTTTCAGAGAAGAACCTATGATTTAAATTGCTTGGACACTTTCTTCTGGCACTTTTCTACTGAATTTTTGGTTGTTGCCTATCTTTGTTGTTGTTTTCATCGTCAATAACTTATTGTAAGGCCCTATTGACAAAATATAATTGGCAAACAATTTTGTTGTCACCTGGAGGCATAATTTAGCGTGTTTAGTGCGTTCCGTTGAAAGCTAATGAAAAAAATTTTCGTGGTTCTAATGTATTTGTTCATATTTGATTTTTTGAAATTATATTGAGAAAAAAGAAGAATTCCATTGCTGTTAGAACAATTAATTAAACTTAGAAAAATTTTCAGTGAAAAATTCATTCTTTAATGCCTTCGACACTTTTCCCGCTCAATTTTTTTTCTTGAAATTGCTGTTTTTGACTGTTTTTGTTCTTTAGGTAGCCGTAAATTGCTGACAAGTCTCTTAAGTTTGTAATTGAGGATTGAATTATTGATGTTACCCGAAACAGTTAGTCAGTTTATAGCCTTTAGTCTTAAAGTTTATGATGTACTTTTTCAAACATATTTCAAACTTTTCAGTTTTTGTTGTTCTTTTCGTCAAATTTTTTCTTTTTGTCATAACTGAGAGTTCACATCAAATTTCTTGTATTTCAAAAAATAACATATTTATTGGTATTATTTGTCACCGATGCTTTGATTGTTGGACAATATGCGTTTTTATAAACGTTTTTGAGCGGTCATTTTTTGCGTTTCTTTTCCTCTTTCAGAACAATCGCGTAGTAACAGCTCCAAATGGTTTACAAATTTGGGCCAAATAAAATTATTTAATCTCTCAGTATAATTCCTGCAGCTCAATTAGTTGAAATAAGAATTGAATTAAAAATACATAATATTCAGATAATAGCTAATGATTTTAATGGTAGCAATAGTTTGTGTTCTCGCAAATCGTTTCTAATTTTTTAAGTTTTTCTTTAGTTGGTTTCTAAGGCTTAGTCTACCCAAAGACAAGGACTTTTGGTTTTGTAAAATTTTTTTCGTAATTTAGCGAAGATTATTTAGTTAAAAGCTAATGATTTTCAAGACTTTTGAAATTTCTTGGTTTAAAAACTGTTCATTAATTTTTGAATTTTGCCTCATTGATAGTTCTCTTTGTTGACCTGTAACATAGTTTCATCAAGAAAACTTTCCATCCGCTGTATAGTTAGGAGAAATTAAGTTTGTGTATCTATGGTTTTATCTGACTGCATTTTGACGTTGTTACTATATGCTTTTAAATTTAGATATTCAGTTTTTGCCGTGAAATTTTTGTTTTTGCAAATTTTTTTGGTCGTTTTTTTTGTCTCGTAGTCTCTTGAAGGTAAGATCTCATTGGCGCTGTAAAAAGGCATGGCTTTATGTAATTCAATTAGTAGTTAGGTTGTGTTACGTTTGTTTTAAACTCAAACATCTATTTTTGTTATTTCTTCATTTGGTTGACAATTTAGTAAAAAATGTAGATGAGCTCGGGTCGGAACATCATGTGCGAACGCACATTTATGTGCGAACGCCTTGTTAAAATTGAAATTTAAACGAACTAACTTCTGATGATAACCAGATCTAGTTAAATTTTTTAAACCTTGCAATTAGTACATTAATGCACTAAGATGTATTTCTTTTATTGGAATATTGTGAGCGATCCCAAACTCAAACCTGAATTGTATTCCACTGTTTTTAGTTTTCGAGGATTATGTTTAAATATATAGTGCAAACTTTTTGTCTCATTTTAAGATGGAAACGCCAAGAAATGCCAAAAAATGCCTCCTTTTCAAACCAAACTTCAGTTTTATTTTTTTTTCGATGTGATCCAGCGTGCGTGCGTGAGCGAGTGAAAGTTGGTGAAAAACCCAATTGAAGTCAACATTTTATGTTATTAAATGGGTCGAAAAATTGTGAACTAGTAACGGCATTGCAATCAGTGTGTTCAATTTGCATGAGTTATGGTCACCCTGTTGCATAACTATCGGAAGATTATTTTGCCTTTTTCAGAATTGATTTCTTTGCAAAAGCAACTTATGCTGAGCTATTCTCAAAAAAGAATTCAAAAAAGAATTACAATTGTTTGCTTAAAATTCCTAACAATGAGGACAATTCTTTTGGAATGATTTTTGGGGCACAATTTGTTGAAGTTGTGTATGATAAAAGAAATGGGCCGTAATAAACAAAAATCAAAAGGATTGCTGAGCGTTTCGCATTAAGTTAAAGATTAGTAAAATCTCAAGAAAGATAACTCCCCCATCAAATTTATCCACGCTTCAGAAAAAGTAAAGTGTTAAAAAATCTTTGAATATTTTTTTTAGCTACGGCTAATTGAAGTCTAATAAATACGCGCAGAAATCGTTCCAAATTGTAGATTACGTTCCAATTTACATGATGGAAATGTCAGAAAAAATTGATTAACTTAATTTTAATAAATAAAACAACGACATGTATCAAATAAGGCTGACTTAATAAATTTTAGGTTTTGTTAACAATAGTTGACTGATTATGAACTGATTTTAACGTCAATAAAACCCAGGTCGAGATGTGCGTTAATGATCAGACCCATCCAGACTAAAATCGGTCATGATCAGACCCATCCAGACGATAATCTGCCATGATCAGACTTTAGCTCGATTTTCATACGTGCTCGTTTTGACTCGTTTTTAGTGTTGCCATGATCAGACCCATCCAGACCATAATCAGCCATGAACAGATTTTAGCTCGTTTTTAGAAACTGTGCTCGTTTTTACCTCGTTTAAAAAATTTTTGCTCGCTTTTACCGCGTTTAAAAATTTCTGCTCGTTTATAATTTTTTTCAGTAAGAAAGAATTCCAAAGTCTGGTTATAGACTTAGTTTTTTTTAATTATGAAACAACTTTTAAAAACAGTTATTTTAAAATTTTATTTTAAAACGTCTTTTTTTGCAATCGGGTCTTAGAGTTGTCGAAAGCTAACCAAAAGCAACCTAGGAGTCCCACTTTTTGTGTGGGTCCACGTGCAAAAAGAATTTTTAGTTTAGCTTATATAGAAAAGAAGTTCATCTCTTAGTTGAGGTTTTTCGCTTATTTGAAAATTTTAATTTAAAACGTCTTTTTTTTGCAATCGGGTCTTAGAATTGTCGAAAGCTAACCAAAAGCAACCTAGGAGTCCCACTTGTTGTGTGGGTTCAGGTGCAAAAAGAATTTTTGGTTTAGCTTGTATAGAAAAAAAGTTAGACAATGAGAATAGTTGGAACGTTATGTGCAATCGCACATTAACGAACCTCCTTGTTTCATTCTGGTTTTAATCTTTATTATATTTATAATTATATTTGACATTATTCTACTTTTATTGTTATTTTACTTTGTCTGTTTAGTGTTTCTGTTTTGGAGAGATTTTTTGGAGCCTAGTTTTTTAAGCTAGTGCACTGCTCAATTCTCCTATAGTTGTTTGTTTGTAACTCCGCCGTAGCCGGTCCCCAGCCCGGTTGAGAGAAGGAGGAGGGGAACACACCCAAAACATACTGGAAAATCTCAAAAAGTTGTTCGTTAGTGCCACTGTAGATTTTTTCCCGACAGTATTTAACCTATTTCATACTTTTGCCCGTTAATGATCAGAATTTAGCTCGTTAATTATCAGAATTTAGCTCGTTAATGATCAGAATTTAGCTCGTTAATGATCAGAATTTAGCTCGTTAATTATCAGAATTTAGCTCGTTAATGATCAGAATTTAGCTCGTTAATGATCAGAATTTAGCTCGTTAATTATCAGAATTTAGCTCGTTAATGATCAGAATTTAGCTCGTTAATTATCAGAATTTAGCTCGTTAATGATCAGACTTTAGCTCGTTAATGTTCAGAATTTAGGCAGACTTTGACTAGGAAGCTCGTTCATGTAGGCAGACGTTATTATGATGCTCGTCCATGTAATCAAAAACGCAATTTACCCCCCCCCCCCCTGTGCGTTTTTAATTGTCTGATCATTAACGCACACCTCGACCTGGGAATTTGCTTGTAACTAGCTTTTCGATGCCATACACAGTGTGAGATTCCTATCCTCGAAACGCGCGTCATTAAAGAGTTGACGTGCAGGCTGCGTTTTGAGTTGAGGTGACCTTTGTTTCTGTCCGAGTCACAGATCTTGCCAACGGCTTCAACGCTAATACATTCTGTGACGCACATGATTGATTCCAGTTACACTGCGCTGTCAATCAATTGAAAGAATTCATCGAAAGGGTGGAAGTGTATTTATTACATAAATGACAAAAAGTCCACATCAGAGGGCTCAAAGTGCTACAAAGAGGTAGATGGAGGCAACATCACTTCTGAACTTGCAGTTGATCAGGAGACTGGTTCTAATCGGACTGGACTGGGTACCTATTGAATTATGTTGACTTTGAGGAGTGAACTCCACCCACTTGATTTGATTATGACATAATTGAGGGTGAAATTTGGAAGAGTTCAGTTCAGGTTCGTGCATATTCAAGATAACAAGAGAAGTCAACAACGCTAGCATTGGATAGTGCATGGGACCAATTACCATCCTGTCTAACGCAGTGTTTCGACAAAAAAATAAATTTTTTCAACAGAAATTAATAGGCAGAACCAAATTATTGCACAGCTATGGGGATTGCAGGAAATTTTTCTTAACTTAGGCTGCAAAACAAACCTCAAATGCCTATAATTGCAAAAGTGGATTCATCACACAACACCAAAAAAGTAAATCGATTTTGGAAACTTTTGTTAGAATTATTGAAAATCCGAAACAATTGATCTAGTAGGTTTGTATATAGAAAAAATTTTGACATAGACAGGTATGAGAGAACATTATGCTAAACTGTTCACTATGATAATTTTTGGAAAATTTTGATAAAATTTAAAGAAAAAAAGTCAACACCGAGTATTTATAAACCGTAATTTCATGCACCGTACTAAACTGAAGAGTTTACTATTTACCCTTCCGTATTCAAGAATTTGCAATATTTAACATAAACAGAAAAAATTGGACAATATTATAAAGTTTTGACAAATTTGTCAATTGTTTTTTAACTCGAAGGTCCATCAATTCATGGAAACTCAATACACAGAAAAAGTTTCTACAGATTCTCATCCTCGGTCTATAAAAAAATTTACTGCATTTGATTTTTCGCCTCTTTTCCGTACCGTACCCTTCTTGTGATTCCTTCAACTTCGTTACTTTCTTGACTCTTCTTTTTTCACTTATGCTGCTCTACTAAAATCCAAAAATCCAAAACCTCGTTTTTCGGTTTTTGTGATCTACTTTCTTGGCCTCGATGTAGTACCTTGTCACAAAAAATGAAGTGTTTTTCAATTTCGCTGCAGTATGTTAATTACAATATTATGCTGGTTGGTCGTTCAGGACTTGTGTCTTCACTTTTCAACCTCAGTTATTTACTGGCTCACCTGATGTAATATTTCAGTTTTTGATGTTTGTTGTGGAAAAATTGTATGGTTATTATATGGTTTGGTTCTGTTGCAGCCAACCATTGACTATATTTAGGGCTGGAATAAAGACTAGATTGTTTCCTGACTTATTCAACTGCCTTAGTCTACAACCACACTGTTTTTTGTTACCGTTACGGCAGTTTGTTTAATATCGATAAGATGCTAATATCTCCTCTGCTGGTTTATCCATCACTTATTGTCGCTTCAAATTTTTCTATGGTGTGACTTAGTTAACTCACGATTTAGGGCTAATTTGTTTGTGAGGTTTTGATACCCGTTTGTGCTACTTGTTTTTTTTAATCTCAACAATCAGATTTTGTTCCGTCGTGGTACACCCGCTCCCATTTTTGTCAGATCCATTTCCGTTCTTCTTGCGCCGTTCACTGAACTGCTTGTCGGCTACGCTACAGTTCCGTTTCGGGTCGCTCGATCGATTTCCCGTCAGTTACGTCTCCATTCCGTTGGGCGTCGCCCGCTCGGTTTCCGTTCCATCGAGTTCAGGTGTTGTTGCTCCGCTTCCCGTTTGTCCCTTTGATACCTGGGTCATCTTTGTTTAATTTAGTGCAGTAAAGCTTAATACGATGCAATAATTTGGTGCACACTTATCTGCTTTTCATTCCAATATTTTGTTCAGATCTTCTTTCATGTTTCCCGCTAGTTAGTTGTCGTCTGTTCATCCCTATTCCATTTCCCGCTGCATGATCAGAAATTTTTGTTCATACAAGCTATTTGTTAACAACAGCTTCAGTTTTCATTATCTTATCTTTTCAATTCAAAGTCAGTAATCAGAACCTCAATTGACTTCGCACCGCGAAGCTGAGCTTTAATTTAAGTAAATATTTTGCCTGGCGAAATACAAACCAGGTTTTGAAAGTTTGTTTTCGCGCCCTGAAGCCGACAGTAAGACAAGGAAGTACGCCTTCGCGCAGCCAGCTAATAAACGAACTTCCCTGGGAATTGCTGCCTTTTAGGACCAACCCCACACCTGACACACCTCTCCGTTGGGAAAAGTGGAGGGTACAATACAAGTTAGCCTTGCTAGCTACGGAGAATATCATCTTGGATATAGTTGTCGGCCCTAAACCAGAAACAGAGGAACTGGCCCTGGAACCCATATAAGAAGAAACGATAATCGGTTTCTTCAGTACTATCAGAATGTGAAATTCTTGCCCAAACGCTCAGCAGAAATTGAACTGGCAAATTAATTAATGCCACAGACTGATAGAAATCGGCATAACGTGTGCGTATTAGTAGCCACTTGCCGACCGCAAAGTTGTTTTATTGCTCTATCTAAGCAGTGGTGTGGAGGAGCGCTGAAAGCTTAACAGCAAAAAACCACACATCATGATAGATATTCTTTCCACCACAGAATTTAGGAAGATTGTAGAGGAGAACCCGGTTGGTGGACACGGTTTGCTCATCACGAAACAACTCTGAGGAGAAACGATGGAACCCTTCAATGGAAATGTCAAAGAACCAGAGGAAAATTGCTATTTGAGAACAAAGAAGAGACGCTAATCAGAGATGTCTTCATCACCAACTTAATCTACCCCGAAATACAACAAAAGTAGATGAAACAAACCATGGAACAGAGGAAAGTACTCGAGTTGGTCATTAATATGGATCTCAGGATGCGAAATAATCTTCAAATACAAGCGCACAACAAAACATATTTCGCTGGCGTCAAGCAATACAATATCCGCCTAGTAATCGCTCCTCAATTTGGTCTCCGACAAACAACTTCCCCAGACAAAGCTGTCGACCACCACCACTGCACTGCCCTAATTGCGGAGTAATATGAGTGTCTGGTCACCGAGAAAAATGCATTGCCAGAGGATAAACATGTAAACAAAAAACTGTCAACGCAGTAGAAGAAGATCCTCAATCCTAGGATTCAGTGAACGATTTACACTCATCGACAGGGCTCTACGAATCTGACTACAATAGCGGAGAAGATAAATATATTGCCACAATTAACGATGATCTCTAGAAAATTGCACCTCTCAATATTCCCAGCAGAAACAGAAACATTACAACCGCTCTATTCGCTGAATAAGGAAGCGCGAGCTGCATGTTAGATAAGTCGCTTGCGGCGCGGGTAGTCAGCAGTAATCCAATTGAGATTTTGGTAAGCGAAAACAACAAACCACAGCTGCGGAAAGTTTTCAACCAGCCAATTCAAATCGATGCGAAAAATCGAACCCCGGTTACAATCAATGGTCTCAAACTACTCATCGGAGCCAATTTTTTTTGACCAACTCGGACTTGCAGTCTCACAATCCTCATCCCAAAAAGGTAAACAAGTGAATAAGATTTCACTTTTTGCACAATTTAAGAAAAAATGGCTCTGCAATTCCAAGTCTGGTATCTGATATCAAGATCAAAAAATTGTATAGCTGAACCAAAATTCCACAAACATTTCAATCCGCGACATCAAAAAGGGAGACGCAACCCTCTTAATCGACAAAACAAAGTAAATTCTGAACATAAAAAATACTCGATGAAAAACACATCACAAAATTTACAAATTGCCCAGACAAGTACTATATTTCACTTTTTGTAGTCACAGCTAAAGATCAATCTGTAAAACTAGCACTTGATTCAGAAACACTTTATAAAGCTATACACAAAAACAAATATCAAATGCCAAACTTTGATAAACCAATCGAATCACTATCTCTACAAACTAGTGAGCCCGCGTCGGAAATCACTCCATATTTTTCAGCATTAGACCTCAAATATGCAGATAGCCGACTCAACCTAGATCATGAAACGGCCAGTAATTGCAATTTCAACATAATAAGTGTATGATGGGCAAATACCGATATCGAAATGGATTTTGTGGCCTCACAGATATGTGTGCGGAAATTCAAAAAGCAATGACTACACATTAAAAGGATTGAAAAATCCCTATTGTTTCTTAGATGATGTACCTTTTGTTAGCAAAGGGCCAAAAGAGGAGCAAAAAATATGTGTTTGGCTGCCTTCACAGACTTCATATGTAAAATCTTATGACTAAACCTCCCAAATATCATTTTGCAAAACTAGAAATCGATAAGGATGGTAAACACATTTCACAAACAGGAATTTCGCCGATCGAAAATAAAACATTCGCTGTTTTATCTCTTGAAGCACCAAAACTTACGTTTTTTTCTTGGTTCTGTACACTACATAAGTAATTTTAGCCCAACTCTTGCACAAATAAGTCATCTATTACGCCCCCTATTAGGGAAATCAGTTAGGTTTGTTTGGACATATAAAACATTTCCTGAAACAAAGAATCACATCCTCGTCGATTATTTTTCTCGGCACTCAAACAAAAAGTTAAAAAAACATCTGCCTATGATAAAAAAATCTTTTTGGATTTCATTGTAAAAAATTAGAATTTCTTTTTGGATTTCCTCGAAATTGTTAAATATGAACGAAATAATCCGCACCTCATTTACCCAATTTGTTAAAAACAGATGATCCCGCACAGCAAATCACTACACAAAGTGACTCTGGCATAAACGCAAAAAATAAACGCAGTTAGCAGATTCGATACTCATTTACACACGCACGCATTTTACTTGTCATCTGTTTAGCAAAATCTGTTTGAACATACCAGCTACATTTCAAACTATTCTAAATGTGCATACCCCGCGTTGGAAATAATAATTAACATCCACAATATTTCATTAATACTCTCCAAAATAAGAATGTAAGATGCCCGCATGGCACGAAATGCAATCAGTTCAGACTAAATTTCCCCAAATTAATAGATATTCCTATCGTAGCTGCTAAATACAAACAAAAAACCTAAAATTAGTGCTTTTTGCCCCAGCTGCTTCTGGAATTCGTTCGCATAACTTTGATTGTAACATTAAATCTAGTTCAAAAAATCAAACAATTCCAATAAATAAAATCACCATGCCATCCAATCAATCAAAGAAACATACAACACGAGTCTGATTCGATGAATCATCTCGTGCAGCGAATCAACAGTCTAACCAAATTCTCGCTTCGCCGGCTGTTACCTCCAACGTTAGTACGCCTCTCACGGCCAGCCCTCAAATACCCATGCTCGACAACATTATAGGGAAGGTCTTCAGAACACATATAATAGCCTTTCTTACAGGTGAAGATGCGGTGCTCAATGAGGTTTGCGATTGTATCCTCAAAACTAAAGAGGAACAATAAAGCATATAAATCCGTACATAAATTCCTATTGGCGGGACCTTCATGTGCGATCTGTGTGTTGTGCGATGTATTGACAAGAAGATCGCTTTTCCGAACGTCCTACAGGAATCCCTGTCAGATGATACACATGCTGGCCACCCGGATACTTGGGGTAAGCTATTTAAGACCTCATTTTTCTGTTCACCATACATGAATAGGGAACTGATCGTCAGATCAACAGAGTGTAAACCCTGCACTGTAATTGGTAAGAACTTATATCAGTCATTCCCGCTAAGCAATTTCACCCTCATATACCTTGTGCTGAACCAAACCAGGAATTAAATTGATTTTGGAGGACCCATATATGACGAAAAGCAATGACATATACTTTCTAGCCCCAATAGATCGCTTTTCTCAACACCCCACTGGATGAAATGTTTGACAAAGCAAATTGCCCAACGGTAAATTTTGTACAGGAATTTTTGGACAATTGTATCGAAAAACATGCTGTGCCTCGTACAATTCGCTGGAATCAAGCAGAACATCTTGTGGGATATTAACTAACGAAATTTTGTAAACGAAAAAACAAAGATGTTATTGAAGCTTCAGTTAACGAACCATCGGGAAATTGGACTGGTAGAAAGATTAATACAGGCAATTAAGAATAGGTTGCATTTATTAAAGAAGAAAAGAAGAAAAAAGCTAATACCCCGCTGAGCGTAATTTAAACTACAAATAAGTTGTCTAACCTCTCATACGAGACTATTATAAAACATTATCTAGATGAAGATATAGTTCTTTCTTAGGTGCTCCTTCCCGATGACAAAGGAGAAAATGGTTATCGCAGAGGCTTCGAGATTGAAAAGGGCATGACGAGAGCAACAAGAGATGCCAACGATTGTACACTGCAAATCTCGATTTCTCCTTTCTAACATTAAAAAAGTTAGCCCTTCGACATCGACCATCAAAAAAATGGTAAATTGGTAGTCACGGTATGCAATAGTGACATTGCAAAGTTAAGTACTCATCTCAACCGCTAAGCCCCACTCAAGGTGTATGCTGACCACCGCAGGCCCAGTTTTAGTGAGAACTTGGTGGGGGAAAAGATCCAAATCCGCCTGAAGGAGATCCAAATCCACCCGCAAAATCAAGATCGACAAAAAAGTTAAATATAAGAACGCGAAATGGTTAGCGGGGTATCGTCCTCAAAACCAAACATTGCACGCGCAGTGAGGGGTTGCATTCCTAAGACACCCAACTTCTCGGCCGTCAGAAATCAAAAATTCGAAGTAAATGAAGATTCACCATGCAAATTCACTATTCCCAGGACGAATGCACCGTCCACAGCCCCACAACAAAAATCCTCCTCTCAAGCGCCAACACCAGAGCAGACAAAATAATCGTGTGGAAGAACCAGACGGAGCCCGAAATATTACGGAATCGACGAAAAATCTTCCGATTCATTGTTCACCGCCCCGCCAAAACGCCAACGCAGTGTCAGTGATGTCAAAAATTTCGGGCATCCCAACACTGAAACTGTACAAACAACAGTTGTTGAAGCTGTACAAACAACAGCAGGACAAGCTCCGAAAGAGACAAACATCTCATCTGTAATAGGAAATGTATATCCTCCCGACCCGCGAGTGAAGTGTTTGGCCAATTACAGGAGCCCGACACCGAGAGAGGATACAATTTAATTTACCGTTTACGAAGCGGAATTGAATACTAATTCTGAATTAGTCTGACAGTTTCAAACACACCAACATAACATTTTATTTTAATAAGTATCACTGGCTATGATAACCAATTAATCTATTGTTATTACATGTTTAACCGGGGACCAAGTATTAATTTTGTGAATACATTTCCATTAATTAAAAAGTGTTATTATTGTACACGTTTTATTAACGTTCAAGTGGGTATCATCTTCATTCAAATTAGTGCGGTAAATCCTAATACAATGCCCTAATTCAGCTCATAATTAATTGCCCTGCTTCCTTTTTTAGTCAGATCTGAATGTTTCACGCTGGTTAGTTGTCGTCTGTTCATCCCTATTCCATTTTCCGCTGTTTGATCAGACTTGTCTGTTCATACTAGCTATTAGTTAACAACCACTTCAGTTTTCGTGATCTCATCTTTTTTCAGTTCAAACTCAGTAATCAGAATCTGTTTCGACTTTGCTCTTGAAAGCTAAGCTCGTACTTTCAGTGAACATTTCGCATGGTGAAATCCAATCCTAATTTTGCGCATCAAGTCAGTAGTAAAACAATAAAGTACCACCTCTTGTTTCCGTTCCCTCGCGAATTGCTCGCTCGAAAATCCGTCTAAACTGTTTCCTTTCCGTTGAGCGTTGCTGTCTCAAAGTTCCGTTCATCTTGCAAGCATTTATTGTTTGTTGTTTGTTTGCGTGAACTTCTTGGTTCCTCTGGAGTCTGCGGGTAATAAATAGCTGTGTACAGTAGTAGTTTTGCTGATTTGTCGAATTCATAATATCAAAATGTCCACTAGCCTCAATCAAAAAATCAAAAATTGTAGATTGTCAGCCGAAAGTTTGAAATGGAATATCTTGATACGCATGAACACATCATATTTCATTATATTAATAGTGAAAGTAGGCCGGTGAATCTTGAACACCTTGTATTTAAATGCCTTTATGACCGTTGTAGGAATGATGACCTAATTGCATTTGTTAGAAAAATGATAAACCCGAGCGCACTTGTTCTTTCATTTGAGTTTTACTTGGAGGCATTGACATCCAAGCGTGAAATTAGGTCAATTCTTTTGAAAATAAATTAGGTGAGTTTCAGGAACCGAGGGTTTTCTTTTGTTCTAAGGCTTCTCAGTGATTTTCTTGTCAAAAATACACAGTCAACGTTAACATGATTAAGATATCGACAAAATGAAGTCAAAGGATTTGAAAAATCAGAATGAAGTAGCCATCTGCCTCGCTAAACAAAAAAAACCGAATTGAATTAAACGAACTGGAGGAAAACAACAGAAAGCGGTTGGCAGAGACAACTATACAAGAATTTGAGTTGTTGGGCTTTGTTGGCGTCATTTCAAATCAACTAAAAATGCCATCAGAGAACACGAAATGATGTTTGAAACTGAGAAAACTTAGTTTTTGTCAAAACTCAAAAAAGGTCAAAACTGAAAACTTTTACAAGTTGGGACAGAAATTTTGTACAACCACATCTTTTGGAAGGGAAAACCTGAGCAACCCGAGGTTATGGCACACGGTTAGGGTTACCTCTAAGCTACTCATGGACCCAACGAACGTTAATGCATCAGACCCACAAGTGTGGCTATTAGCACTTATATGATGCAAATTTGGCATTTTTTGATGTTTGTTATTTATTGTTAAATCTCTAATTTGTTTATTTTATGATACTTTAGATGATCATTAAAGGTCAAATACTTTACATTCGAGGCATTTAGAGCCACGTAATAACCATCCATGCTTACGTCAACAAAGTTAAATATTGCAGTAATTTGACATTTACTATGACAACAATGATCTAAATCATTTTTTTGAAAAACCAATCAGAAACAAGTAGCAAAGATGTTATAAATGATAAATATTCGATTGTTTACTTTAACTAATTGCTTTGACCAATTGTTTGAATAGTGAAATTGTATTGTAATTAGAACCATTAGAAACTGTTACCAAGATCAGTTGGCTCTCAGATTAGACTAAAATTTGATTCTTTAAAAACTTTAGTCTTTTTGCTAAGTTTTGCTAGACCTTAAGAACTTGCAAGTTTTGAGTTAGTTGAGCTCACTTGACGAGAATTTAGCAACAATAATAATTGCTGGCTGAAGCCTTACAAACTTCAGCACGAGATTGAACATGGATTATCACTAAGGATTTTCTTAACTTCAATCAACAAAATTAAAGTTACAGTCCTTTAAATACGGCCGAGCGACTAATTATTTCTGCGAGGTTGTTTGTCAATTGAACCCAGTGAAGAAACAGGCCGGCGTAAAACCCGAGAACCAGGCTGTGATATATCGGTTCCGCTGAGATTCTTGAGCAGCCGCAACAGACTCCGTGCCTAAAGGTACTCAGCCAGAAAAACGTGCAAGTGCGATGAGGTCCATGAGAAGTGAAAAAGCGGTCTAGGAACTGGTCAACACCTCTCTAGCTTTGAGTTATAACCATGTTAAAAAACAGTAGGCCCAAAACATCCCTCCAGAAAGCACTGTAGATTCAAGAGTACTTGAACCTGATCAGAATGATGTTGAATTGTTTGTGGATTTGAACAGGCAAATTTCAAGGAACGTGATAACAAAATTAGTCAATGCAAATGCATGCATTTAAAGCAGTGAACTTCTGCAGCAGCCAGCCCAATACTTATTATAGCCCACCTGCGGATTTATCGGCCGCGGCTAGGTCACAGTCTTTGGACCAGGCACTTTTAGAAGTGTAAATCAATAAGAGAGGTCACAATTGCGAGGTGTTTCGACAACGTTCTATCCAAGGAGCGGTATGGAATCAACCACATTCTGCAACCGCCTATGTTGCTGCGTCACCATCAGTTCAACCGCTACTCTTGCCATCCCTGACTCAAAGTAAACCTGAATAATTCATTTAATGTTTTTTACATTCACAATTTAAGATCGTACTGTTCAGGGGACATAAAGCATCAAGTGTCCCTGAAAACAGTTTAGTGGAAGCCATACAGAAAGAAAAACAATAAATTTTGTTCCTGGTGCCCTAAACGCAACTCTTTTTTTCCTCCAGGAAAAATGTTTCACTCCCGCAGCAAACTCTGCCCCCTGTTCCTCCCTGTACCCGTGCCGCTCTAGGCCCAAATACTCAACAGCACAATGTAACGATGCTCCTCTCAATCCGAATTCATTTTTCCCACAGAAATTTCTTGCTGCCCTTCCAAATGCCCGTTCATTTAATCAGCCTCGCATACCCAACAATTTCCAAAAAAATTCACATCAGAAACACCGAGCCAGACCGTCACGTTCTTGATAGTAACCAAGTACACAAAATTGTACGCTTCGTCGCTGTGCCTGGCCTCAATATGCCCAAAAACCCCCTTCGCCAACCATTTTGGCCAAGTGTGAGTCTTTGGCGTTTTCCACCGAAGATTCAATTAAATTTCAACCAAGGTACTACTGTTTTGCATATTTTACTGACCAATATACAGGCTCATTATTTGCCATCAGTCACTCACACTCACCAAAACTTTTACATTTACCTCCTCTGATTGATATTTGGTCATCGTCCGTCCGGCATAAAACAGGAGAACCCAGTCCCAATTACCAGTAAAGTAGCACCTGGTTTCGGTAATCTCGTTTTCCAGCAAACGCATGGTTGTGTTGAATTTGAGTGGTCAGCAATTATTCGCCCTGCCCCTCAGATACCAGACAAAGCGTCATTGATCAGGTAACTGGCTGTCGTTATAGCAATAAAAAATGGCCTGTTATCGGAAGGGAAACTTGCGCAGTTTAATGGTGACACATTACAATTGCATGAACGGTATGTTCAAGACAGAAGCGTGATTGTCTCACAGTCGCCCAATGACAATGTTGAGCTGACCTACTTTAAAAAAACGTCACTGGTAAAACAGAGATCACAATAGCTGAGTTCACCTAACGTGTTGCGAAGTAAAATTTTGCAACAAGGAATTGAGGACTTATTTTTGGCCCGCCACAAGGAGTCGTCACTGCTTAATTGGATAAACAAGGCAATTTTCCGCCACTTCAAATGCTGTATTGTGATAACATCAATAAAATTGCTGCAGTAATATTCAACCTTGTTGAGGTTTTTGATTCACTATCATAAGTCGTCGTCTTCAAAAGCGATTACCAAATTAGGCAAGCGGTACAGAGATTACCACAGATCAAGAAATAGTCTTGTTCTCACATTACGGTTAAAAAGCACTGGGTTATTAAGCCAACTCTCAATGACGTCAACGATTGGTTGGGAAAAACTCAGGCACACTTCAACAAAAGATAAGACTAAAGATGACAACGCTTCAGTAACCAAGAAAAATGTTGCCTCGAAAATTGTCACATCTAATAAGCAACAACAATGAACAAGAAAGCAGGTGACGTCATCGTTGACGCCAATCAACCAGCGTTGGGCTGTTCGTAAGAATAACCACCGCTGATGCAAATGCAGAGTTTTCAAAGAAAGATCTCTCAACAAGCGAGCAAAGCTAGTTGCAGCAGAGAAACATTGCTTCTCCTGCTTAAGGGATAAAAGGGTTCTGCCAGTGCCCTAAACTAAAAAAAGCAAATGAGAAGGAATCATTACACGTTTCACGTTACAGAGAGGGCTTTCCCTTCTAAGGTCCAAAATATCGACAACCGGCCAACTGATAATAGAATTCAGACTAAACAAACTAGCGACCAACAAACGTCAAGTACGACCACCACAATGTCAATTGTTACTGATGTTAAAGGACTAATTAAGGTGTCCGAACTACGGTTGGTCAACTCCTCGGGTTTCAATACCAAGGCTTTAATTTTGTGTTATACAGTCTGAGGAAACTCATGGGTGATCCGTTGTCTCGCCGAAAGGCTTGGTGTACATGGTAAGTCACAAAAGATGTTAAATTTATAAGTACTGAAGAGGTTATACACGCTGCGATGGTGCGTGAGTTGACCGCGAAACATGTAGAGAACCAGGATTCTATATTTTTTGTCATCAACCCATTTGTGGGAGAAAAACTATATGGCGGCTCTGACGTCAATAATGGACTGGCATTGCAGGAGCCTTACCCGCACTTAGCTGTTATCGATCCTAAACAATACTGCTATGAAGACAATGAGATGATAATCGGACAGGATGTGTAACATGCCATCCAACCGTTTGAGTACTTCGCTACTGGTGAGAAGTGCTGACCCGGGGCTAATAAAGAAGTCGACTTGCAATCTGCTGCAGATCAAAGGCACACGAGAATACCACAAAACAGAATGGCCCGAGATACGAAGACGGAAAGTTGTTGGCTGCTCACAACATCCAACTCCCTAACACTTATTTCTTCTCCCTTGTGCAGTTAGCTCGTTAGAAAAACAACTCAACAGGGGCAATGAACTTCCTCACAACACAGTTTTTAAACCGGGCAAGCCGGGTAAGGTTCGCATGTGCACACTGAATTAAATATTGTTCACTGGACTTGTAATGCTTCAAAACCTAAAAAATATACTCCCCCGCTTCCAATAGCACCCGTTCGCTGTGTCAGCGGACAATGAGAGAATGCTTTTTCAAGCTGGACTTTTAACATCTGAGCATCCATCTTCGTTTTATGTGGCGGGAGAACCATACAACTAACGTTGTACTTTATCAATATACGCAACAGATCTTTCGAGCGAAGAACTTGCTGACATGGACCAAATACGAACTACAATGCACGGCAAAGGACAATGGCGAGGATTAACCCGATGCCGCGAGAAGTTTTATATGAACGGTTATCTTGATTCTGTAACGTTCTACCTGAGTGCCCTCAACAAATCTACAGAAATGGTACATGTTCTACATCTCGGTGGTTTCAAGCTTACTAATTTTGTAAGCAACTAGCTAAATCTAGCCGATCAAGTAAATAGGTTGTCTCATCCACTGAACGAAAAATTATCGCTTCATGGAAAGAGGACTCGAATGGTATGTTACTAAAGATACATTAGTAGTGAGCAAGTGTAGTAGCTCGGTGGTAACCAAGACCTTACCGCAACGCTTAGTGCTACGCCTGTTGTCCATTTGCCTTGTCGCACCGTTCACTGTTGGTGCTCGACTTCACTTCGAGGACAGCTGGCGTGTTACCGGACATCATTGGGATGACGAGATAGCGCAAAATAATGCCCAAAGATTTTTTGCATAGAGTGCCGAGCTACCAAAGCTTGCCGCGATCAGGTTACCTCGAAAATATTTTACCGGACCATTCGATCAGCTTGTATGAGTGAAACTGTTTTGCGACATATTACTTGATATTGTCAGTGCTGTGGCCTTCCTCCGAGCAGGAGTTTTTATTACCTCGGCCGAGTCAATTACTGAGCGAGCCGAGTAATCACTTGACGAACCTCGTGTGGCGCCTATGAAGGTTATGACAGTGCTAAAATTGGAATTGCGAGCGGCTATTCTTGTGATCATGTTGACCGATAGCACTATTGTCCTACAGTGGACAAACTCAACATTTAGGCAACCAGTCTTCACCGAAAACGCGTTTGCAAAATTCTGGAGTACATTATTCCCAACCCATAGAACCTCGCCGCACCTAAAGATAACCCAGCTGATGCTGTCGTGGTCTGAATTTCAGCTGAAATTTTGAAATACAGTTGCTATGTCAATGATCCAGATTTCTTATGGTTTGTAAAATTTTACGTTTTTATCAAACAAAGACATCAATAATATCAAGTCACTGTTAGAGACAGTTTAATTGTGGTTACATCTCTTATTGAACTGATCACTCCCGTTCCGTTTTAATTTCTGTTGGATCCGTTCAGCTCTTATCAAATGTATTTGCTTACTGCCGCGTACGTTATTTGGTGAATATTGCTGGCCACGGTAACTTTGATGGTAGTATTATCGATCATAACAGGCGTAAGGAAACCGAACGTCATCTCCAGTTCTTTTGTTTGAAGAGAGTTCTTTGAAACCGAAAGAAGGAGTCTTTTCGTCAACTAATCTAATAAACGAATTAGCTGAATTGCTTTAAACTCGCCTCCCCGTATTTCAGATGGACTAATGCGTTGCACTAAGCGCATGAAGTGGTTAATGAAAGTTGGTATTAATTTAAAGCACCGCCTCATCTTGGATGTACATCACCCGTTTGTAAAATTGTTCCTTGAACACACTCATGTCTATCAGTTTCCACCTTGAACAACACCGGCATTGACTTTTTTGCACCCTTTTTTGTCACTGTCGCTATACCACCAGTCAAAAAAGGCGAGGAATTCCCTTCTCTTGACTCACTACCCGCGTTGTCCAAGTTGAGATGGTTACATCAATAGGCACCAGTTCGCGTTTGATGGGAGTTGAACGCTTTGTGTCTTGTAGGGGTACACATGCCGTCATTTTTCGAAACATTTGAACATAATTTTTTGAAGCAGAGAAAGAGCTCCGTTGAAACACTAAAAAGTGGAAAACCATAGTCATCGAAATTGAGCTTTCTTACATGTAAAACAATTAGAAGTTCACTTTTCTCGGCGCACCACATCAGAGCGGTATCTAGGAGAGGGTAGCACACAGTTTTACGCCCGTTTCATTTTCTCTTCTCTGTGCGCGTTGCCTCACGTATGAGGTGTTGCACACTAATTTTGTCTCGTCGAGCATACTCTCTATTGGGTCCAATAACGTCCGAAAGAGCTGATCTTTGCAATTGGAATGCTAATACTCCCCGCTGTTTTCCATTGGTTGAATATTTTAGCGGTATCCCGTCTCTTGTTGGTGATAATGAGTTGGATCATCGCAAACGCTACGCCCAAGTGCAGCCGTACTACGCAAACGATATTTGGTCCCATTGAATCAGACAGTATGTACCGCTGCAGAACCGACGTTCTAAGTCCAAGACGCCTGCCGAACAGAAGCAAGACTGGTTACTTGGTTCGGGTAGTTAAAGAATTCAACACTTGGGGTTACTACCCTATCGCACGCTCCACCGTGTTTCTTAGGTCGACCGCTTCGCTCTTCAACCCGCTGGTAAATCTATAGCAAGTTTTCCCCCAACTTCCACGCCGAAAGATCGTGGATATGGCTGAACAACGTCACAACCAATACGCACAGATCTCGTTCCAAATTATATAACACGACACAATTTTTTTAGAAAGGCCAGAAAAACTGTGCTTTACCTAATTTTGTGTAAATAAAACAACAATATGTATCAATTAAGAAATTTTTATGCTTTGTATTTTTGAAGTTCTGGACAATTGTTGGCCGAATATGGACCGAGTTTAACGTCAACGGCATAAGACAAATGCGGTATGAGAGCACTGAAAAAAATTTGTCCTGTAAGTAATCACTTGTTTATTTGTACGATTAATAATAATAAGTTTCGCTATGATGATATTCGTCGGGTTATATTCCTGATGATTCGAAGTTTCTCAATCTCTGTGATTTCGTCCGATTTAACAGTTTTCCCAAACTTAAAAATTTGTGGATTGTTTTGTAATGTTTTTACATGTGTCACTATCAACCTTGAATAACTTGTGCTTAGAAAACGATACAAAAATTGTGCTGCGGGAATGTTTCATTTTTACCTCCTCGAATTCATGGCTGTAAACTTTTCGAATTTATGTTGAGGACGATGCTCTTCAATCTTTCAATAGTGAAATATTCTTTGATAGAGAGTTGATGAAAGGGTCTGACCAGTTAACCAATATAAAGGCACAGAAAGCGTGGTTTGTTTTTGTAAAGTCAGCATACCACAGAACATAGGAGACGGATTTTGTTCATATGCAACCAAATTTTTAGAGTTTTTTTGTTTAGTGAACCGCTTAAAACAGGTTTGTATCAACTGACCTTTTTTTAATTAAACGCTTATTGTCAGATTTTGTCTTACCAATTTCTTAAATTTACTGACTAGTTTCCGCATTCTAATGGTTAAAAACTCTACTTTGTTTTAAATTTGAGGTAGCGTGCTGTTTGAAAAGAGTCCACGCCGTATTTATTGGATCATTTGGAAACACTACTTGGAAAATTGGACGGTAACTTGCGCTGAATTTAGGCACTAAATTTTGTACGAAATGCGATTTTAAGTGGTGATTTTTTTGACAGCAATCACCCAAACCCTTACAACAGCTCAACGTATTCTAGGCAATGCTTACTATTTTAGGTTGGCCCTCGACTTGGGCTCCGTCGAGGCTAGTTTTATTATCCTAAGACGATCAGATCAGTTATCTTTTTCCCCGACGATTAGTTTGTGGCATCATTCTCTGATGCGTTGTAAAAACTCTCACAAGCCACCGTGTTTAATTTTGGCCGGGATGCGCAAACGAGATCTTGGACTGACGTCTCAAGCTTCGTAGAGGCACAGTTCTCCTTGATTAGGAAACATTCAAGAAATGAGAAAAATGAATAAATAATCCTCCCGACCTCTTTGAAGATATTGACGAGTCTAACCTCACCATGGTGCCACTGGGAAACACAAAAAAACTAACAATTATTTATTATTTTCATTGTTTGCTTTGCTTATCCATTGTCTTGTCAGTTCACTGGCGTTTATGCTTTTTAAAGTATCATTTTGAAACCAAAGCAGCCGTAAAAACAATTAAAGTAAATAGTGTTTTGTTTTGTTTGGGGAAAAGTTTGAAGTTTTCAAATCCCAACATGACGTTTCAAAACAGGTATGAAAGGTGCACCAATACAATCTACAGACCTAGTAGCAAAGTGCAACCAGAGATTAAACGTACTTGGGTTTTTCCCATTATAGCCCCCCCCCCCCCCCACTTAATTGTCATAAAAACTATGGCCCCCTAATTATGGTAAACATAAAGAAATGGGGGCTATAAATTTGTGGTACGGGAAAATAATGAAAAAGAGCCCAAGACTTAACAACTCTTAATTGGGTCTTATACACCGATGTCTGGCTAAGATTGCCTGGGCGTTTGAGGAAAAATTGAGGAATCAAGTTATAATAAATGCCTTCATTAAAAAAATTAGGCAAGTTAGTGCAAAATTAGTATAGTATGTAAATGAGCCAAAAATAACGGCAATAAATACTTCGTATCTTCTACGTTTGTGCCCCCGAGTACTTTATACCCCCAGTTACAGACCACGTGTCATTGCATATTGAATCATTATGTAAAAATTATTGCACGTGCGTCTAGGGGTCAAATAATATGTACCCAATAAGCTGGGGGGCACAAAGGAAAAAGATCCAATACTTCTTTGTTCAGAGGAAAAGTCAAAAAGGGCGTGTTTTCACCCCAATCAATACTCTAGTCTGTTATACTAAAACTATACATTAAAAAATAGCAAACTGCAGTTATGAGAAAATTGATAATTTGTTCAGTTTGTTGACGTGAGTGCTTCTCTGGTTGACAAAAACAACTCATTCTCTTCTTGCTTTGTATTTTTGCATACAGTTATTTTTCTCGTCTGCAATAATTCATTAATCTTTAGAAAACAAAGGGCTGGCAAATCCGGCCGGTGACGTTCAACTATGCCGACGTAATACTATGCCGATTATAAGAGTGCCGAAAATTTATTCAATTTTCTACCCGATAAATTTTTAAACCAATCAAATCACTTTAACTGAAATGAGCGCAAAATTTCTGAACCAATCACAATGAAGTTGTGAGAATTTGGATTTCATTATTTATTAGGACAAGATATTTGGAGGGAGAAATATTTAAAACAAACGATGATAATTGCGGACCACGGCCATGCCTCAGCGGCACGTGGGACTTGATATGAATCTATCACAACCGAATGCTGACCAGCGTGCCCTAGTTGCTTTGAAAACAACATTCGGTTGGCATATAATTGATAATTAATTGGTAATAGCAGTTTCGGCACTTTTAGAATCAATTTCAGTTTCGGCACTCTTAGACGTCGGCATAGGTTTACGTCGGCATAGTTGTACGTAATCAATCTTGCCTCACTCAAAACCAATTTAAGTAAACAAATTAAGTCAACGCTCTATTTGGCGTTTTCAAAAAATTAATACCTCTGACCGTGAAATTGAAAATTGCAGTCAAATATCATTATAAAAAACTATTGACAACAAAAACAATGCAAAACTTCAGCCTCAGGAGACCGAAAAAAGGAAAAACTGTATTAACAATTATGGAGGGCATGAAAGTCTCACACCCTGTGCATTTTTGCTGCTCAGTGCACAAGAATTTAGTGTAAAAATCAGCATAAATATTCAGATATTGTATTCGAAACAAGTAATCATTTACGTTTATCACTATAAAATATAGCGCATAATTGTATGTGTTACTGAAGTAGACAAACAAGCAAGATGTTTGTTTTGATTCTAGTTTTGTTTGAAAAAAGCAAGAAATTATTAAAAAAGCAAATGCTTCTTTCGGGCATCTTGTAGAGAAGGCGTAGTGCAGATCAAGTAGCCTGAAATAATTGAGAAACTTTTTGACCGATGCAGATCAGAACATTTCTGGATGCTGTTCTTTCAAGACGTTACGAAAACAAACCTAATGAAGCAAACAGAAATGAGAAGCAATGAAACATTGAAAGATGTGATTGCCAAGAGATTTTAAGTTGCGTCTCGAAGTCCTTGTTTCTAACTAGCAAAGCAAACTAAAAAGAGCATCATGAAAAGCTTGACTATAAGTAATTTTTTATAATTTTTGGTTCAAATTTAAACGACTCAACGTCTTTCCGTCAATATCCTGCAAAGTAACGTTATCAAAACAAGGAAAACTGACATTTTGCTGCGACAATACGCCCATATTTTAGGCATCTAGTTGCAAAATCCACTAAGTATGTCCAACTAGAAGTAATGACCAGACAGAAGATACAAGCATGGAGGTGCGTCGTGCGTTAAAAATTACCTTGTCTGGAAACATAACTATTTTCTGAAAAAACTCACAAATATTTCAACATGAACGAACGAAAGTCTGATGAAAGCACGAAAGACGGACTTGAACCCATGAACGGTCTGGATATAGACACTTTCCGTCTGGTACAGTCTGGACATTCTGGGACCTCAACTTGGGTTCAGTCAAAATCATTGTTCCCACCCCACTTGTGGGCGGAGGAACTATATACTCAAATGGATTTTTTTCAGACAATTCTGGCTGATCGATATGTTCATGGTAAAGAAAAGTGAGTGGCATCACTAAAAACTCGTCCGGTGTATAATTCGAAATTGAAAAGGTTTTTTGAATTTCGTATTTCTCGAGGAGTTATCGACGTTTAAAGTTTTCTGGGAACACGGCATATCCAGCATAATTTTTGTTCACTTTTAGCTTAATTTTTGTTCAAATTAAGAATTTTTCTAGATGAAATAATAATTCGAAGTCACAATTCAGCCTCAAAATGAAACAATTTTGTGTTGCCATTAGACGAAAGGCGATAAAAAGGCTAGTTTTACTATAAAACAATTCTAATTCAATTTGAGCGCTGTTTTTTGGGAAAATTTTTCATATTTTATTTTGTTGTTTAGTCGCTTAGAGAATAGTCACTTTCCAAAACAAAGTTCCGTTAATTACAAACCTCATTTATAGTTCAATGACGCCCAACGAACGACAACTTCGTTTTCAAGGAATCGCTTATGATGTTTTGGCTTCGACTCTAAGCTTCCTAAATTTTAAATGAAATTTCAATTTCATTTTAAGATTTTGCTGAGTTTTTGGAGTCATATGGCATATAATTGTTGCCAAAAAGTTCAATAGGTTTCCTAATGAGCACTGGGTGAAACTATCTAATACTTTGAGTGGACAGCTAACGGCTGTTAAAGCTTCAAAAACTAATTTTCGAATTTTTTTGAGCATTAAGCAACCTAGTTTATTTTCGTGAAATATAAGTCAGACTCAGTAATGACAGGAAGCCGTTCTCTTCTGCAGGAATCCAATCAAAGCTAATGAAATTAATGTCTTCTAAGGCTTTAAGAAGATTTTCGAATTTTTTTGAACATTAACCGATCTGAAATTATTTTCGTGAACTGTAAGGAACCAGTATTGACAGGAACCAGTTTCATTCCAATGCAACCAAAAGCTTTTCTGGTTAGCGGTTTTATCTTATAACTATTGGTTTTATGACTTCGATGGCACGAGTTTTTATCTTTTTCTCATTTCTTTGATAATACTTTTTAAATTTTGATTTCTTTTGAAGTCATATCGCACTATCCTAATTTTCAAAGTTCCTATTGGTTTAAAGAAGACCTTCAATGAATCACAGATAAAATTTTCAGAGAAAATCTTATGGTATAATTGTCTTCGACCCTTTCTTTTGTCATTTTTCTAATGAGTTTTTGGTGTTTGCCTGTATTTGTTGTTGTTTTCACGGTCATGAGACTTAATGTGAATTCTATTTGGAAACTTGTGAATAAAAACATCCCTTTTTTCCATAATATAGCTCTTTTAATTGACTTTTGATTAAAGCTTTTGAATTTAATGGCGTTGATACTTTTGGTTTCCTAAGAAGTTTCGTGGTTTTAATATATTTGTTCAAATTAGTTGAATTCTTGAAGTCATGTTAATAAAAAAAGAATCTCTTTGCTGATGGAAAATCTAGTTGAAAATAAAAATGGTTTTACTGAACAATTCATTCTTTATTGGCTTCCACAATTTTTTGCATTGCCATTTTTGAATTTGCCGTTTTTGCCTTGTTTTTTTATTCCCTATGTAGTCTGAAAACGATCACTGGCCTCATAAGCTTCTAATTGAGGACTGATTAAATTATGTTTCTCAATACTGTCAGTTAATAGCGAATACTCTTAAAGTTTATGATATTATTTGGTTTCAAAGATTTTTTAAACTTTTCAGTATTGGATGTTCTTTTTGTCAACTTGTAACTTATTCTCATCTTTGATAGGTCCCATCCTTTTCCATTTCCCTGTAATTCAACATTTAATGTGGAAATTAATATTTTGTTGTAATTGATGTTTTGTTTGTTGGAGAATATGCGTTTGCATAAAAATTCTGTGAGCTGTCAATAATTGTGTTTTTTTCTCTCCTTTAAGCACATTTGCGTAATAGATCCCAATGGTTCTTAAATGTGGCCGAAGTGACTTATTTAGTAGCTAAGTATAGTGTTTACTGAATAAGTAAAAATAACAATTGAAATAACAATACTTAATATTCAGATAAAAGCTAATGATTTTAATGACTTCAATAATTTGTATTTTCTCAATTTTTTTCTGCAGCTTTAATCCGTTTCTATGGCAGAGTCAAACCAAAGTCAGGTCCTATTGTTTTCGTAATGATTTTTTAATTTTATCAATAATTATTTCTTTTAAAGCTAATGTTTTTTTAAGACTATTAAAGATTTATGGTTTAAAAAATGTTGATTGATTTTTGAATTTCGCCTCACTTGTTCTTCTTTTTATCAACTTGATACCTTGCCTCATTAAAAACAATTCCCATCTGCTGTGTAGTAAGAAAAAAAATTGTATAGCTAAGGTTTTATCCGATTGCTTTTTGACGTTGTCACTAGCTGCATTTAAATTTAGATATTGAGTTTTTGCCGTGAAATTTTTGTTTTTGCTTATTTTTTTGTTCGTTTTTTTTCTCGTATTCTTTTTAATGGCAGCTTTCGTGAGCGCTGTAATGACAGGAAGCCGTTCTCTTCTACAGGAATCCAATCAAAGCTAATGAAATTAATGTCTTCTAAGGCTTTAAAAAATTTTTTTCAATTTTTTTTGAACATTAACCGATCTGAAATTATTTTTGTGAACTTAAAAGAACCAGTATTGACAGGAACCAGTTTCATTCCAATGCAACCAAAAGTTATTCTGGTTAGCGGTTTTATCTTATAACTATTGGTTTTATGACTTCGATGGCACCAGTTTTTATCTTTTTTTCATTTCTTTGATAATTCTTTTTAAATTTTAGTTTCTTTTGAAGTCTTATCTGACTATCCTAATTTTCAAAGTTCCCATTGGTTTAAAAAAGACGTTCAATGAATCACAGATAAAATTTTCAGAGAAAATCTTATGGTTTAATTGTCTTCGACACTTTCTTTTGTCATTTTTCTAAGAAGTTTTTGATTTTTGCCTGTATTTGTTGTTGTTTTCATGGTCATGAGACTTTTTGTGAATTCCATTTGGAAACTTTTGATTGAAAACATCCTTTTCTTTCCATAATATAGCTATTTTAATTGACTTCTGATTAAAGCTTTTGATTTTAATGGCGTTGATATTTTTGGTTTCCTAAGAAATATCGTGGTTTTAATATATTTGTTCAACAAATTAGTTAAATTGTTAAAGTCATGTAAATAAAAAAGAATCTCATTGCTGATGGAAAATCTAGTTGAAAATAAAAATGGTTTTACTGAACAATTCATTCTTTAATGGCTTCCACAATTTTTTGCATTGCCATTTTTGAATTTGCCGTTTTTGCCTTATTTTTTTATTCCCTATGTAGCCTGAAAATGATTACCGGCCTCATAAGCTTCTAATTGAGGACTGATTAAATTATGTTTCTCAATACCGTCAGTTAATAGCGAACACTCTTAAAGTTTATGATACTATTTGGTTTCAAAGATTTTTTTAAAGTTTTCAGTATTGGATGTTCTTTTTGTCAACTTTTAACTTATTCTCATCTTTGATAGGTCCCATCCTTTTCCATTTCCCTGTAATTCAACATTTAATGTGGAAATTAATATTTTGTTGTAATTGGTGTTTTGTTTGTTGGAGAAAATGCGTTTGCATAAAACTTCTGTGAGCTGTCAATAATTGTGTTTTTTTTTCTCTTCTTTAAGCACATTTGCGTAATAGATCCCAATGGTTCTCAAATTTGGCCGAAGTGAACTTATTTAGTAGCTAAGTATAGTGTTTACTGAATAAGTAAAAATAAAAATTGAAATAACAATACTTAATATTCAGATAGCAGCTAATGATTTTAATGACTTCAATAATTTGTATTTTCTCAATTTTTTTCTGCATCTTTAATCCGTTTCTATGGCTGAGTCTAACCAAAGACAGGTCCTATTGTTTTCGTAATGATTTTTTAAATTTATCAAAATTTATTTCTTTTAAAGCTAATGTTTTTTAAGACTATTAAAGTTTTAAGGTTTAAAAAATGTTGATTGATTTTTGAATTTCGCCTCACTTGTTCTTCTTTTTATCAACTTGTTACCTTGTCTCATTAAAAACAATTCCCATCTGCTGTTTAGTAAGAAAAAAAATTTTTTAGCTAAGGTTTTATCCGATTGTTTTTTGACGTTGTCACTAGCTGCTTTTAAATTTAGACATTTAGTTTTTGCCGTGAAATTTTTGTTTTTGCTTATTTTTTGTTTGTTTTCTTTCTCGTTTTTTTTTAATGGCAGCTCTCGTGAGCTCTGTAATGAGGCGTGGAATTATGTAATTCAATTAGTAGTTTGGTTGTGTGACGAGTTTCTTAAACTCAAACATCTATTTTTGATTATCTCTTCATTTGCTTGACAATTAATTAAAAAATGTAGACGAGCTCGGGTCGGAATATCATATGCGAACGCACATTGACGAGCATCTTTGTGTTGTTTATTTAATGAGTATCATTGATTGCAATTAACACAATGCAGCTTATATGAAGAAATAATGTATATATTTTTTATTAGAATTAACTTAGTTTCTGATAGTGCTCGAAAGTTTCCACTGCAATAGTCTCCCTGATATGAAACTCCTACATCACCTGTTTGTTTTCCCTATTACAGTGCATATTAAGTAGATACTAACCGTTACTATCAGCCAATTATAATTGCTCAATAGCAGAGGTTAGTATCTGAATTCTTTTTCGTTTTGAAAGAGAAAAGGAGCAGGTGCTGTGAATTTTCTTGTTTTGCAAACGCTCTGCAAAAATTGCTATTTTTGAAGACTATCATCGGTCTTTTTTAAGATTTCTGCGTGTTGTTGAGAATAAAAAGGATTTTTAATTACTCTTTCGCAGTGAGCTTACTTTTCTCCACATTAGTGTAGAAGACTTAGTGCATTAATTTAGATATTTTTGCTTTGGCTTCATTGTCAACGGCGACAATGTCTCTTATATTGCCGATTTAGAAGATTGGTTTTTGCAATTGGTGCAAGTAGATGAGTAATTTACAACTAATTCAGAAATGCTTACCAGCGGGCAGTTATGGTTAGCAAAAAAAAAATAAAATAAAAAGACTCATGGGGTTAATTCCAGTTTTTACTGGGGTTAATTTCTTGAAAAGAAGGAAAATCAATTTTTTTAAAATAAAATATAACAATATGGTGCGATAAAATAAATGATGTATTTTAACTCACCTAACTTTTACCATCTTTTTGCTATTTCCCTCTTCTAAACTGTTCGCTGGAATTGTGAAACAATGTTTTCAGTTGAAAATTTTTTCCAAAAAGATCACTTGTTGATGGGGCTCACCGTAGAGACATAGCTTATATAAGCAATTAATCTGAAAATTTTTGAAAGTTCATTCCTCCAATGGTTTATATTTTCATTAAATGGACACTTACGGATACCTAATATTGCTGCTTGTCAAAAGAAATTGACCATAAACAGAAATTTTCCAAAATTTATTTTTTCATTTTTTCTAAAATCTTCAAAATCTGAGTTTCGTAAAAGATTTCACAGCCGTATATAATTTTGTCTCCAGAAATTTTTTGATAATTTTTATTAATTCTTGTCAACTATTTTTTGATCAATTTTTTTCAGCAATTTTTGGTCCCCTCTACACAATAATGAATATCACAATGCTTGCTGTACAAAAAAAGGATACCACCGTTCTCAAGTTAACAGATTGCAAAAATGCAGTCTTTAAAAACTTTGATAAAACTGGTTCTCATTTTTAATGATTTTAAAGCACTAGAAGAACTGATAGCCTGGCAGTTGTCAAAATTTTTAAATTCTTGTTTATTTGTCGGACTATGCGTCTTTAAAATTACTCATCGATGTACATTCAGCGCCATAAAAAGGGAACAAAAAATAATCTTATATGAATCTCTGGACGAAATTAATTATTTTGAACTGGATTTCTTAAACTCCATTAACATTGGTCTTCACAAATTTTTAACCAATTTAATTTGGATTCCCCTCAGTTTCTGAAAATCAATGTTCAAAATAGATACTTTATACTTTAATATCAAAATGTTTTCAATCGGGGAGTATATATTAGGATATAAGGAATATGGGAATCGTTATCTGTTGACGCCCCTTCACAACAGCTACAGAAGCCATCAGGCAGCAAGAAATAACGCTTGAAACTGAAAAAAGTTGAAATTTGTCAAAACTCAAAAATGATCAAAACTGAAAATTCTTACAAGTTGGGACCGAAAATCTGTACAACCCCACCCGATTTTTGGAAGGCAAAACCCGAGCAACCCGAGGTTATGGCACACGGTTAGGGTAACCTCTGAACTAATCATGGACCCAACGAACGTTATTGCATGAGACCCACAAGTGTGGCTATTAGCACTTATATGGTGCAAAATTTGCATTTTTCGATATTTTGTTATTTATTGTTAAATGCTTTAAGTTGTTTATTTTATGATACTTTAGGTGATCATTAAAGGTCAAATACCGTACATTTGAGGCATTTAGAGCCACGTAATAACCATCCGTGCTTAAGTCAACAAAAGTAAATATTGTAGTAATTTGACAATTACTATGTAAACAACGACTTAAATCATTTTCTTGATTAACCAATCAGAAACAAGTAGCAACGATGTAATAAACGATAAATCTTTGATTATTTACTTTAACCCATTTGTTTGAATAGTAAAGCCGAATTGTATTCAGAACCATTAGAAACTGTTAAACAGAGCAGTTGGCTCTCAGATTGACTAAAATTTGATTCTTTAACAACTTTAGTCTTTTTGGCTAAGTTTTGCTAGATCTTAAGATCTTGTGAGTTTTAAGTTGGTTGAGCTTACTTATCGAGAAACAATACAAGCTACTGGCTGAAGCCTTACAAAATTCAGCACGAGATTGAACATAGACTATCACTAAGGATTTTCTTAACTTCAATAAACAAAATTAAAGCTACGGTCCTTTAATACGTCCGAGCGACTAATTATTTCTTCGAGATCGTTAGTCAATCGAACCCTGTGAAGAACCAGGCCGGCGTAATACTCGAGAACCAGGCAGTGATACATCTGAGATTCTTGAGCAGCCGCAACATTTGGTCCGCCGACCCGGACATCAACAACAACACGAACAGCAAGGAATCCTCGACTCAATTTGGTGGACCTGAACGAAATCTCTGCGATAGCCAGGAAAAGCCCCAGTAGACACTGGAAAACAGTTGATTGGAAGACGAGTGGTCAACTGAAGACACTAGAGAAAGAGCAAGCTGACCTACTCCAATTGTTCTCCAGACGTGTCACCGAGCTAGAAGGCTACCTAACACAAAACAAAACAATGACTGCCGAAAGTGCATATCATGGCTTCTTCGAGACGTACGACAAATTAGAAGCCAACAGAAAGCAGAAAAAGTTACTATTGAAGCCAAAGTATTTAGAAGCTTTCGACAATGACACCAAGCGTATGTTAGAAGAAAAGAGCAAAGTTTTGAGATGGGTAGTTGACAAAGTACCTTTTCTCCGAGACATAGAAATGTTCCGCACTGATTTCAGCGGTTATTGTGAAGACACATTTCGAGCATACAAAACAGTGAAAGCTGCTCACCCAATTTTCAGTAAACTAACAAATCCGGAGAAAAAGTTGAAAACAGAAATCTCAAGCGACTCCGAAAAACAGACATTGTGTAATCGGTTAGTAGAAAAGCTAGATGAAATCTACGCAGAATCGATTCAAAAGATAAAGCAAGAATATCGCTCCCGAGAGCTTGTGGATTTCAGCAATATTAGGAGTCACTATCGAGACCTGATCAAGCAGTACGGTCAGAGAAAGGATTGTGGAAACCAAACATCATTAGTGTCATCCACATCGGCTGTTGACAAAGACCCAAATGAAACTGTAATTGATACAAGAAATGGAACACTAGAAAACGCCGAGGAGAACTTCGAGGTCTCTTCCAGGCATTCTGCTACACAAGGAAGAAAAAAAACAACCAAGTATTGCTACCTCGCGATCGTCGAGAAGACGACAGATCGAAGAATTGGAGCGCGAAAACCTAAGAGCTAAGAAAGAAATAGATTAACAACTGCGAGACCGGCAGCTGGAGTTGGAGCAGGAGCGTGAAGAAATAGAACTTCGTCGCCAGCAAGAAGAATTACGATTACAACAGCAGCGAGAACAAGAGTTACAACAACAGCAACGAGAACAAGAGTTACGCTTAAAACAACAAAAACAAGAACAGGAGCTACGTCTAAAGATGCAACAACAAGAAGACAAACTGAGTCTTCGACAGCATGAGCGAATCCTTGAAAACGAAAGAAAGAAAGCAGAGGCCGAAGAAGAACAAAGACGTCTGAAACTTGAGCTGACCAAAGGAAGCTCAAGGGCATCTGGATCAGTGGCAGATCAGATAGAAAGTGTTGGATCAAGACGCAATCAAGCAAGAACAGCAGGGTGGGCAGAATCAGTGGCTCAACAATCTGTCCTTAGACGGCCACTATCTCCAAACGTTGTTATCGACCCTCCAACGAGTGTCACACAGGACAGAGCTGACAAACGTTTCAGCATCTAACCGAAAACTACCCCTCTGTTCCAACCGAGTGAAGGACTTTTCTCAACGCAACTTACAGAACCAAGCATTTTTAAGAAACCAGAAATCCGTAAACCAATTAGAGTAACGAAACCAGTACCGCCGTAGACAACGACGACATTTAATCGTCAAAATTGCAAATGTGGTTACATATGTGATGAACACCTTGACTCAACTTGGATACACATCTGATCTAGAAGCAGAAGCATGGCTAAGTTCAACAACGAGAAAACTTTCTCCGCCACTGAGTGAACAGTGGTTGCAGTATATGCAAGATCGTTGACTACTGAGAGGCAACTTGATTGTTTTCAAAGAAAGGCTTTCCTCAAAAGCAGTAATTCATGAGAACTTGTTAGCACAGACAAGCTCGTCGGTTGACGGAAACAAATTTTAAAGCCCTGATAAAACAAAGACGAGTACCTTTGCTTCAAACGCTGAAGAGTCAAGCAAACCAAGGAATTTTGAATGTCCCTTCAAGGACGGACAACATCCTATTTGGACGTGTGAAAATTTCAAATCAATGAAAGTAAATGAACGACACGAGCAAGTCCAGAAGTTCCGACTGTGTTTCAATTGTTTGAGACCAGGTCACATGTCAAAAGACTGCAAAAGCAGGACATGTAGTGTACCTACCTGTGCAACACAACATACTTTTGCACAGCAACCTACCTAAGAAGGAAACTACAAAGAATGCTACAACGGCAGTAGCAACTAACATCACCCAACGAGGACTCCCAGTGGTGCGAATCAAGCTGACAAACAGAGACTTAAGCCTAAATGTACTAGCAATGTGTGAATCAGGATCCTCGATTTCATTTGTAGACAAGTCAGTGGTGTCTAAATTTCAATTTCAAGGCCGGAAAGCGTCCTTATCAGTAGCAGGGTTCCATGGCTCACAAGATGTCAAGACTGAAATAGTGCCGATAGCTGTTTCAGCGCATGAGAAGTCTCGACCGTTGACAACAGTGCAGTTCTATGTGCACAAGATACTGAAATTGGGTGACCAGATTGTGGAGCTGCAAGAATTGAAAGACCGTTACCCACATCTGATGAGCTTGCCAGATCAGAGCTACAATCTAAACGATGTTCAAGTGATTCTTAAGACATTCATCACCTCATCACCCTTTTGAATTCAAGAAGTCAGAAGACAGAACTGCACCATGGGCAGTCAAATCAAAGATAGGCTGGGCCTTAAGTGGTCCGCTACCAGCGAAGCAGGCAGCAGCTCTTGCCACGACAGCAACATCAATTGCAGATGACAAACTAGCAAACCAGTTGAGTATGTGGTGGTATATCGAGTCCTACGCTTCGAACTGCGATGTCACCAGTCATTCGAAAGAGGAACAACGAGCAATCAAGACGTTGGAGGAAACAACGCGATTCAACGGTGAAAGATATGAAGTAGGACTTCTGTGGCGAGAGGACGTAGTGAAGTTACCGAACAAATTCTTCTCTGCAATGGGGCAACTCAAGTCCCTAGAACGGCGCCTGCAGAAAGACGAAACGCTAAAGAAGCGTTACCATGAAACCATTGACACAGATGTCAATGCTGGATACATTCGCAAAGTAGATCAAGCTGAACTGAATGAAACAAAAGACAAACTGCAGATGTATTTACCACATCATCCTGCTATAAACCCGCATAAACCCGAAAAAGTCAGAAGAGTATGCAACGCAGCAGCAAAATATCAAGGCATAGCCCTGAACGACAAACCTTTATCTGGACCAGACCTGCTGCAGAGTCTGATCGGAATCATTTTTCGCTTCCGAGAACACCAAATAGCTTTATCAGCCGACATAGATGCAATGATTCTTCAAGTTGCTGCCCCAAACGATGACAGCCGATGTTTAAGATTTCTCTGTTGAGAAGATCCAGAGTAGAGAACGGAAGTTTAAGAGTAAACGCGACACGTTTTTGGGGCGCAAAGCTCGCCGTTCTTGTGCAAATTACGCTTTGCACTAGTGGAGAAATATAATGCAGTCAACGACGAAAGTATTGTCAAAACGGTTCCGCAAAATTTCTACATGGACGACTTCCTGAAGTCAGTCAGAACACCCCAAGAAGCGATTGAAATCTACCAGAAAGTAAGAGAGATCCTTAGCAAAGGTGGATACAATTTGACGAAATGGAGAACAAGTGACGATGAAGTTAAGACACAAATCCCAGAGACAGACAGATCAACGAAAGTTGTGAAAACTTTCGAAACAGAACCACAGTCATCTTCAATCCTAGGACTTAACTGGAATGTGGACACAGACAGTCTCATTGTCTGTCGTAGTACTGAGCAAGAATATCCAGCAAAAATAACTCAGAGAATAGTCCTATCCTTTGTCTCAGCAGTGTTCGACCCACCTGGGGAATGTTCACCCTTCTTGATAAGAATGCGGTTCCTACCCACAAGCATTTGGACAGCAATGAGGCAAGCATGGGACAAAGAGTTGTCAGAAGAACACTCAAAACTGTTCATTGATTGGTGCTCTGAGTTGAGAGAAAAAAGGACAATGTCAATAAATCGAATTTATTTCGAAAATGGATCTTCAAACCCCAGACTTCAGATTTTCACAGACGCGTCAGAAAAAGCAATGTGCATCGTGGCATATCTGCAAGACGAGGCGACGTTAAGACTTACCTATGTGAGAGGGAAATGTCGTGTGGCACCCATCAGACATATGACGATACCGAAGTTAGAACTTCAAGCAGATACTCAATGAACATGATGTCAGAATTGAAAAAATCGATCACTGGACCAACTCATCAACAGTGCTAAAGTGGGTACAAGCAGCCCACAAGAAACAACAAGTGTTCGTTGCGAACAGAGCAGGGGAAATACTGGAAAACTCATCGATGGATCAATGGAGACACGTCAAATGTGTCGAAAACCCTATCGACATCGGAACCCGAGGAATGTACATCGAAGGCCTCAATGAGTCCGTGTGGCTAAACGGGCCAGCATGGCTCCAGGCAGATAAAGAAAAGTGGCCAAAGCCGTGGTGCCAAGAGAACGAACTCGAACCCGAGCAATTTACGAGTACTGTAGCTACAGAAACAAAACTAGACCAACTATTTGACTGGAGACGATACAGTACCTTCAACCGAATATAAAATTTCATTGCCTACTGCATGAGGTTCAAAACGAAGCAAAGGGGTACCCTCAAAGCAGACGAAATTCATCAAGCAGAACAAATACTGTTTCGTTTTGTTCAAAACGAAAGCTTCCCGAATGTTTCAAAGCCGATAGCAAACAGCAAAGAAATCTTCAAAACATTGAACATCGCCAAATTGTCACCCTTCATAGAGGAAGATGGGACAATTAGAATGAAAGGCCGGCTGAAGTATTCAAACCTTGATTACAATGCAAAACATCCAATATTGTAAACCGCGAAACATCCAGTTGTACAACTTCTGTTGGAGAAAGCAACCTACATGAGAACACAGAATACGTCAGAAACAGGATTCAACAAAAATACTGGATCGTCGGGTTGAGAAATGCATTAAGAAAAATCAAGTCGAGATGTATCAAATGCTGACACAGAAACGCCAACCCAATCCAACCACCGATGGCGGATCTACCCAGAGAACGGCTTGATGAACATGTGTTCCCATTCACCCATACCGGAGTCGGTTACTTCGGACCCTTTGAAGTGAAAGGGTCCGAAGTAGCTTTGAAGTGAAAGGGTCACGAATTCATTGCAGGACGTGGCTACCCGAACACCATCATCAGTGACAACGGAACAAACTTCGTTGGAGCAGCCATTGAGCTGAAAGCTTTCATGAGAGAGTAGGACAAAACTAAGATTGAAAGTGACTTAGCACAGAAAAAGGTTGTTTGGAAATTCAATCCTCCTGGAGCCCCACACTTTGGTGGAATCTGGGAAAGACTAGTTCAAAGTTGCAAGAAGGTCATGATCCTCAATCTTGGACAATCGAAGCCTCACCGACGAGGTACTCAGCACAACAATGTGTCTTGTGGAACAAACACTCAACGCAAGACCCCTGACAGCAGTAAGTGATGACCCTGAAGATTTGACGGCACTCACACCGAATCATTTCTTGCTAAGACAAGAGAACGCGAGTGCATCATTCATGCCATGCAGTGAACGCTACAATGAGCTGAGAAAGTCTTTCAAAACGACTCAAGCATATGCCGACATGATCTGGAAAAGATGGACTCGCGAATATCTTCCACAATGGAACCAGAGATCGAAGTGGTGAAAAGAACATGTGCGGAACCTGAGAGAAGGCGAGTTAGTGTGGCTAGTAGACGACTTTGTGAAACGCTGCGAGTGTAAATTGGGACGAATCATTAAGATCTTCCCTGGCAACGACGGAGTTGTGAGATCAGCGAGAGTCAAAATGGCACATGGAGAGCTAAACCGGCCAGTCCTGAAGTTAGCGCCAGTATTCTACGATGGAGTTTCCCAGATCGAAAACAGGGCCGGTGATGTTGGCGCCACTTCAAATCAGCTATAAAAGCCATCAGACAGCAAGAAATAACGTTTGAAACTAAAAAGACTTGGAGTTTGTCAAAACTCAAAAATGGTCAAAACTGAAAAATTTTACATGTTGGGACCGAAAATCTGTACATCCCCATCCGATTTTTGGAAGGCAAAACCCGAGCAACCCGAGGTTATGGCACACAGTTAGGGTAATTTCTGAACTACGCATGGACTCAACGAACGTTATTGCATGAGACCAACAAGTGTGGCTATTAACACTTATAGAATGCAAAATTTGCATTTTTCGATATTTTGTTATTTATTGTTAAATTATTTAAGTTGTTTATTTTATGATACTTTAGGTGATCATTAAAGGTCAAATACCGTACATTTGAGGCGTTTAGAGCCACGTAATAACCATCCGTGCTTAAGTCAACAAAAGTAAATATTGCAGTAATTTGACCTTTACTATGTAAACAATGACCTAAATCATTTTCTTGATTAACCAATCAGAAACAAGTAGCAATGATGTTATAAATGATAAATTTTTGATTGTTTACTTTAACCCAATTGTTTGAATAGTAAAAACGAATTGTATATAGAACCATTAGAAGCTGTTATACAGAGCAGTTGGCTCTCAGATTGACTAAAATTTGATTCTTTAACAACTTTAGTCTTTTTTGCCAAGTTTTGCTAGATCTTAAGATCTTGCGAGTTTTAAGTTGGTTGAGCTTACTTATCGAGAAACAATACAAGCTACTGGCTGAAGCCTTACAAACTTCAGCGCAAGATTGAACATAGACCATCACTAATGATTTTCTTAACTTCAATAAACAAAATTAAAGTTACAGTCCTTTAATACGTCCGAGCGACTAATTATTTCTGCGAGATCGTTATTCAATCGAACCCTGTGAAGAACCAGGCCGGCGTAAAACTCGAAAACCAGGCTGTGATATATCGGTTCCGCTGAGATTCTTGAGCAGCCGCAACATTATCTGACAATTTCACTCGACATTTTTTAAAAATTAAATTAACGCCGTTGATCGTGGTGTTGATGGCAATGGCTTTTTGGGTCGTTTTAATCAGTAATTGCAGCAATTAGAACAAGCTGTTGCCAATCACCGTCTCTCCAGATTGTGCGTGACCCATGACAGCTATGATCAGACGATCGTCTTGGGTCGCGAATAGAGGGTAAAATGCGAAGCAGTGACACAGTCTGGCAGCATTCTACGATACGGAAAGTACACGGCGCGATCAACTTGCTACCTACGGTCTTAAATTTGTACTTTGTAAATGATGACAGCCAATGTTTGATCATATGTTGAGCTGAACAGTACTTGTTTTGCCGAAAACCGCTGAAATGTGGGAAAAGTTGGCAACCCTCATTTTGTCCACATTGCACTATTATAAAACGAACAAAAAATGTCATCTGGAAATGGGAAATGTTTTTTTGCTGAAAATTAAATAAAAGGCAAGGTGAACCATTTTATAATAAGTTTTTTTTTGCAATGGGTCGTTTGAATTTGCGGCTAGTTTCGTTATCTATCATTCTACTTCAAAAACAAATCAAAATGGTCTGTGGTGGGCGAATTTTAAAACGGTTTCAATTTCTTCATTTTCCCTCAGACACACTCGGAAAAACCACATTTCCCCCCCTTATTTTTGCACCGCTAGAAAGAGTTTTACTTCTATGTCAAAACGACAATTTTAATTAGGAAAAACGTTTGATCTCGATATTTAAGTTTTGACAAATTTTAATAAACTGAACTGCATAAGATTTTACGAAAAATTGCAAATAGGTGGAAAAATTAGGACAGTCATTACTTTCAGACAGTTAAATCAGACAGTTTCTATTTTGTTTTTTTTTATCAGCTGCAGCGCTTTACAATACTGAAATCTTTTCAAAACTACTTAGGCACTGAGCTCTCGGAGTCTCTACTGTTAAACGTTGATTTCAAAATACATCGGCCAAAACTGTGAGAGTTTTGGTTTGCTGGTGTCATACTGTAGCCTTTAGTGTTCCGGTGGTGTCGAGTTAAAGCTTTATTTTGCTTGCGTGCCGTCATTTCTTTTATACCACTCCCTTTCTTGATGATGATGATGTTGATTTGCTTAACCACTCCTTCTTGAACTCAAGAAGGGAGAGAAATTCAGAAGGATTGACAGAAGAGAAACGTCTTGAGTGCACTTCTGAAAGCTTCAAATTCATTGATGTCGGTCACAAAAGAAGGAAGCCAGATCCACAAAACAGCATCTTGATAAGAGAAAGTTTTGCCCTATTTTTCGTGTCTTGGCTCGAAAAATTTTTTCCTGCGTGAAGGGCTAACAGAAGATGTAATACTGGTAAACAATTTCACTATCTAAAAAGCACAGTTCCAATTTTGAAAAACGCAAAACATTATAAAGCATGACCTAATTTTTTTCGTTACTCGATGGGTAGCCAGTTCAAATTCATCAGAAGTCCATTGGATGACGTAAAGCTGCGGCCAACTCCTAAAACAAATCTGGCGGCAGCATTTTGAAATCTTTGAAGCTTACTAATAAGGTTCTCTTTTAATTTCAGAAGTAAGTAACCACAATAGTCAAGTACAGAGGGAATGAAGCTCACAACCAGTGTTCTCTTTTGCTCGATATTAAGCAGTCTTCTGATGGTGTCAAATTTACTCAGCTCATGAGACATAACTTGCAAACCGTAATGACTTGCTTCTCAAAAATCATTCTATAATCAAAGTGAAGTCCAATGATCTTGCAAGAAAATGTGGGTAAAAATTCTTCATCAAAAGCATTAAGCGAACTCAAGACGGAATTGTTGAGTTGTCTTCCAATGAAACCTTTTGGCTCTTCTTCCTATTTAAACTTCGAAGAAGCTGTGACCATAATTCTTCAATCTTTTCAAAATGGCGAAACTATTCTCATCCAGGGAACGTTCAAAGGAGAGCTGCGATTCATCTGAATAAAAATGGTAAGGTAAACAGTTTTCATTATGAAGATTCAATAGAGGAAGTAGATAATGAGTAAACAAAGTTGAACCAATGACTCCTCCTTGTGCCACTCCAATTCCAACTGAAATGTCGCTGGACTATTGCCCTGACTTGTACTTTTCTATTTTCAAGGTATGACTCAAAAAGCGTTTCACAGTGCCAGTTAGGCCAATTTTATTCTCGAGAGTCATTAAAAGTAAATGATGGTCAATTGTATCAAAGGCAGCCGAAAAGTCTAAGGAAATTACCTACAAATGTGGACTAGTGTCAATTTTTGAGTGAATATCACACGAAAAATAAAGGAGGCCAGTTTTTATGGAAAATCCTCTGAGATATTTAGACTGATACCCAGGCCATGGATTGTTTGTTTTTAGATGTTCATTCAACGGTGAAAGGACTAGTTTTTAAATAAAATTTGATAAGGAAGGCAAAATTATGATTGGGCAGTAGCTATTCACAGCTTCTTTGTCCATATCAGTTTTTAATAGAAGCCGAATGATTCCCTTTTTAAAAACCTCTAGAAAGACTCCCGATGCTAGTACAGAGTTAACCAAATCAATAAAAAGCTGTATATTACTGCTAATAAACTATTTCAATTATTTTGCAAGAATGTTGCAGCTTGTGTAACGAAAGTTGAGAGATTTTAGCAAGTGCCATGAAGATGCTGGTGAGTTACTGGTAAAAAATTCGGTTTATAAAGAATGCGTGTAATTCAGGGTGCAAAATGTTCAGCGTGTAATTCACGTTAACTCTGGGCAAATGTTTAAGTATATTCTTCACTATGTTACTAAAGAACTCATCGAACCGAATCGTCATCTTTACAGGACAATAGTAAAATGACAGTTTCTTACAGTATGGTTCATTAGCTCTTTCATGCTGTAAATTAGTTTTTTTTGGACATTTCGATAAACGTTTGTTAAATAAAAATCTTTACGCTTCTGAGACAACACAAAATTATATTTAGAACCCGGCATGCCATATGCCAAGCGTTTTTCATCTTTAGGACAATTTTTTGGCAGTACGTTCCAGCCTTCTTTTCAACCCCTTTTCTCTTTGACAATCAAAATCTGGGTCTACCGTCAAGAATAGTTTTTGTTTAAAATCGACAAACTCTTTGCGTCTGCAGATGGAAGAACTTTAGAATGTATGAAACAAATTGTTGAAAATCTTTTTTGGTCAGTTTGACTGATGTATATAATCTGAATGATCTATTTTATTACTATCAATATTTATTGAATTAAACATAGAATGATATTCCGATCTATCCCTAATTCAATTTTCTTTTTGTTGCTTGATGCATAGAGACTCAATAGTCACTGCAAAGTTAATTTCGAAAGTGACATAAAGGTCAGAGGTAAGCGATTTATCTATTTCCGCAAAAGTGCAATCACTATGATTTGAGAATGCCTAGTCACGTTTAATTCACTTGACATGTGGTGGATCAAAACTAGGCTTGTAAAAACCGCGTCGTTCCGTACTTGACATGACTGCATCATATTCGTTGTTAGTCTTGTTCACAGGAACATTAAAATCACCAATAAGATCTTCGGCAGTTGAATTTTGAGCAACCAGAACAGCAATGCGGAGGGATTTCATATCTTTCCTTTTCGAGGACAGATCACGGCATGCAAGAACTGTTAGATTCTGCATTGCACAATTCCTCCAAGCATTTATGTCGACATCCGTGGTAACACCGCTAAAGAAATGAGGTCTTCTCTCTCCACAATCGGTTGACCTAACCCTTTCATGGTTGACGCAGAGGCGGTACCAGTAAGAACTGATACTCATACCGGTGAAACATGGCGTCGTTTTTTGCGAGTACCGAACCGCTTGATATGATATATTGTCCCGTCTCTGATATCGAAGTAGAAGGGATTAAGGCTGCGGTTTTTAATTGTATTATGCTTTGCTCCATTTGTATACAAGTCAGATGATTGCACGGATGGTTCAGTGCGAACTGGAGACTTTGGTAACTCTACAGCATCCCTCATGGCATTAATTAGTTGGCATAGGTTTTAAATCGTTCGTTATTGTGTAGGGTCTTCAGTGAGTCAAGACCTTTACTAATTTCAGGATTATTGGACATTATTCGTTGAAATAACTTGGCAGTTTTAACTTGGAACGGTTCGGACACTTCTACAGTACTGACCCACACGCAAGTGAAGCTGACAGCCCAAAGCAAGCAGTCTTGACGCAACGGGAATTGCGGCGATCACAAGTAAGCGTATTGTCATCTTCTCCAATGTCCTCATCACAACAACTACATTATGCGGTAAATGACCACGGTTACTTCCGTTTACTTCAACTTAAAATGACACTAATTAATGGCACCCAGAAACATTGCATTTACGCTAACTTGATTGTAGCTGGAAGATACTGAATTGGTGTTCTGGAAATGGCACCTGTTGCGATCTCCTGCTTTGCTCCAGCAGCCTTTCTTTTTTCCTAATTGGACGTGATTTGCGACTCTTTGTATCAAAATTATAGGACCCAGCCTGAATGCTATTCGATAAATTTGCTAAAGATTTTGTTGATATAACTGAGATTTTTGGATTTCGTCCGCATAAATTTCCACTCGTGGGTTTTCCTGGAAAATTTCTTGGAAAACCCTGGTCAACTCATCTTTTTGCTTGCTCTGAGTGCTTTTAAACGGACATTGAGGAAATTTCTTCTGGAGCTATACTTGATTCTAAATTTGGCATATATCACCCGTCCACCGATACCATCGGATGTGGGTTTGTTTCTTGCCGTTCCTAACTGTTCCTGTCAATATATACTTAATTTAACTTTTTCCAAATTTACTACTTTTTGACATGACCACAATTTTTGTATATAGTGACATGACAACAATTTTATTAACAATAATGCTCAAAGTAATTTAAAGAGTAAGCTAATGCTCAAATAATTGACAAAGTGGTCTGATAAGAGCTCAAGCATTTGGTGTGGAACGGTCTGGTCAGATGTATTTTTGGCGCGAAACGGTCTGATCACCGACCACTTTGTTGTTTAAGTATCTGATCAGAGAGAGGTCATTTTCATGTGGAACGCTCTGCGACCAGAGATCACTTCTGTTTTGTACAGTCTAATCAGGTATGGTCATTTAAGTCTGGAATCTCAGTCTGGACAAGAAAGAGTTTGGTTTTTTTACTGCCCTCATTATGAACCAGACCTGCTGGCATAAACTAGCGCTAATTGAAATTTCACAGTAGTATTTAGGGTATCAGATAGAATTTGAAATACAAATATGTAGACAGACTTTGATACTAGTGAAATAGGTTATTATTCCTATTTTCTGTCCCCGAGGCGTGCTGAAAATGCTGAATAGAATATTAAAGCATAAAAACTTATTGAAATCGCTAGACTATATTACGCTCACTGTGTGTATTATTGTATTATCTGAATCTCAATTGTTTATTTTACAACCAATTAGAACAAAGTTTTGCATATCGATTGCTTTCAAGGCCACAATTTTTACCTCCTTACTTTTTTCAAATTTTGTTCATTTCCTATCGAGTATTTACTAAAATGGTGATAATTTATACCGCATTTATTTTTCTGATAACTTCTCTGCTTCCATTATATTCCCCTTTCACCCTCGTGGACCCTGATTACAACAAGAACGTGAGACCCAGAGAGGGAGAGAGACCAGATGAGGTCAAAATTGGACTCTTCATCAACTCCATCAGAACTGTCTCTGAAGTGGACATGGTCGCTGTTTTGGATGTATTTGTACAGGTAAGGAGAAGTAAATGGGATGGATACGATTTACCCTTTCACTGATTTTTTTGGGCATATGACTCTGTTTGACTGTACTGTCCATCGAGCCTATTCAGAGCCTTAATGAGCAAAAAACAAACTATGCGAGCTCAACGCACATAAATTTTCAAAACATCAGAGAAATTATTTGTAAATGTTTTTATGATTATTTTTCCAGTATTATAATGTCTTGCTTACAAGCATTCACTTTTAATTGACAAAAAATTTCACCTAAATCTTTTATGTATCATTGCTGTAAAAAGAAATGATTCTCACATAAATGTTCTGTATCCATTATTTTGTTTATCTCTTAGCCCACTGTCAACAGCCTACTGTATCACTCGCTTCCATGATAAGATTTGCCTACTGTTGTACTAGCCTACTGTCACTTGCTTCCACATACACTTACAACTCAAATATTAAATTATAGGTCATTAAAAAGCCCGACAAAGTCAATTATTTGTATTGTGATTACCGGCACCATGAAAGAGAACAAACAATACATTTTTAAGGGGTAGGGGCCTCCTAGCTTAGTTCATGAGTAACATGGATGCGTTGCAGGAAATTCAGCTCATAGCGCAAAACTGAGCCAGTAACTTTTTTGAGACTTTGCAAGAGGACCCGAAGTGGTGAAAAATGACTTTTCTCACAAAGCGTTTTCGAGTGAAATCTCGTGAATTGCATTTTTGGCCAGTTGGGAGGTCAAAGCGCGTTTTTTTTGGAAATATCATTCCAGTGCGAACTTTTTTGAGCGGTTTTCATCCAGGCGGAAGTTTGATAAAGCACAAGAAAGGGTGTTATAGCGCTCACGGAAGTCAACTTTTTTCAAAAGTCACTTTTTGGTGAACATTGACATTTTCGCGCAAAAACTGATAGTTCTCATGTTTTTACTCCATGGGTTCTCCATCATAAGTTTTTTCCCAAAGGAATAATTGGGGTCACAGAAATAAAAATTTGGCGTGAGAGAACACTAAAGTTTTGTTTTGATCTAATTTATTCTGACAGTCGGCGGTCAAAAAGGTCTTTTTCTGAAAGTTTTAGTGTTAAGCAAACAGAGCTACTATTTGCTAAAAGTATTTATAAAAAATAAGTCATTCATCCAAGCTGCTAAAATTCCACCTGATTCATTAGAATTGTTTTTTATAAAAAAAAAATTGAAAGATTGAAATCGAACTTTTGATTTTTGGAGCTGCTCCTCTACATTTCTGTCATAGCCGAAACGGCTCGGCCGAATGGGCTTTTGTGATGGGGAGAAAAAGTAATTTATGATTTTGTTTGTACTTACTCAATTTTTGTAAAAGAGCATTTGAAATTGGGCAAGTGAGCAACCACAAAGCAGCTGCGCGAACAACTGGAGTCGCTCAAGTTGGACCACCTGCCGAAAGCCTGAATTCACCAGTGCTCTATAGTTTCTTGACATTGGCCATGCAATGATTCCCATGGAAGGTGGAAAGTTTCAAGCTTGCTCTGATTAAACATGCCCAATAAAACAGTACGATAT